>NW_027397063.1:106586274-106801480 GCF_003265705.2 Callorhinus ursinus
TATTGTTGATAATGCTGCTATAAACATCAGGGTGCATGTGCCCCTTCAAATCAGTATTTTTGTATCCCTTGGGAAAATAGTAGTGTGATTGCTGGGTCATAGGGTAGTTCTATTTTTAACTTTTTGAAGACCCTCTATACTGTTCTCCAGAGTGGCTGCACTGGCTTGTATTCCCACCAACAGTATAAGAGGGTTCCCCTTTCTTTACATCCTGGCCAACATCTGTTGCTTCCTGCGTTAATTTTAGCCATTCTGACAGATATGAGGTGATATCTCATTGTGGTTCTGATTTGCATTTCCCTGATGATGAGTGATGTTGAGCATCTTTTCATGTGTCTTGACCATCTGGATGTCTCTTTGGAAAAACTGTAGTAAGTTTTAAAATCAAGAAGTGTGAATCCTCCATCTTTGTTGTTTTTAAGATTATTTTGGCTTGTTACATTTTTTTTTTTGTTTCCATATGAATTTTATGTTTAGTTTGTCAATTCCTTAAAAAAGGCAACTTCGATTTTGATAAAGATTATGTTAAATATATAGATGAATTTGCAGAGTATTGCCATCTTAACTATTAAATTGTCTGATCTGTGAACTTGGAATATCTGTACTTTTATTCAAATCTTGATTTATTTCAACATTTTTTCATTTTCAATACACGAGTTTTATACTTACTGTTGTAAATGGAATGGGTTTCCTTGTTTTATTCATTGCTAGTGTATAGAAGACATTTGATTTTTGCATATTGATTTTATGTCCTGCCACATTATTGAACTTGTTTATTAGTTCTAATAGTTTTTAACAGATTCTTCAGGAATGTCTATGTGTAAGATCTGTCACTTTCTTCATTCCCAATCTCAATACCTTTTGTTATTATTTTTTTCAAACCTAACTGCCCTGGCTAGAAGTTCTAGTACAGGAGCGCTTGGTGGCTCAGTCAGTAATGCGTCTGCCTTCAGCTCAGGTCATGATCCTGGGGTCCTGGGATTGAGCCCCACGTCAGGCTCCCTGCTCAGTGGGAAGTCTGTTTCTCCCTCTCCCTCTGCACCCCTCGACTTGTGCTCTCTCTCTCTCTCTCTCTCATTCTCTCTCTCTCAAATAAATAAAATCTTTAAAAAAAATAGAAGTTCTAGTATAATGGAAATAAAGTGGTGACAGTGGACGTTCTAGTCTTGTTCTTTGGTCTTGGGGGGAGCGCATTCAGTCTTCCTCCATTGGGTATAATCCTAACAGTGAGGCACTTTGTAGATGCTTTTTATCAGATTAAAGAAGTTTCATTCCATTTCTAGGTTGTCGACTGGCTGTTGTTACGGGGTTTTGTTTTGTTTTGTTTTGTTTTGTAATGAAAAGGTACTGAATTCTGTCAAATACTTTTCTGCATCTATTGAGCTGATTGTGTTTTTTATTTTTTTATTATTAAATCATTCCTTGATTTTTATATGTTAAACCAGTGTCTTATTAGTATTATAAATCCCACTTGGTCATGGTGTATAAATCTTTTTATATGTTGCTGTATTCAGTTTCCTACTGTTGAGGATTTTTGTTTCTATATTCATAAGGGATATTAGTGTAGCTTTCTTTTCTTGTGGGGTCTTTGATTTTGATATCATGGTCATAGTGACATAGAATGAGGTGGGATATGTTCATTTTTATTTTTTAGAAGAGTTTATGAAGGATTAGTATTTATTATTAAGTATTTAGTAGAATTCACCAAAGAAGTCATCTGTGCCTGGGCTCTCTGTGGGAATTTGATTACTAGTTCAGTCTCTTATTATGATTCTATTCAGGTTTTCTTTTTCTTCTTCAGTTAGTTTTGGTAGATTATATCTTTCTAATAATTTGTCCATTTTATCTAGTGTATCTAAGCTTTTGATATATGGTAGCTCATATTATTTCTTTTTTTTTTAAAGATTTTATTTATTTATTTGAGAGAGAGAGAGAGAAACAGCATGAGAGGGGAGAGGATCAGAGGGAGAAGCAGGCTCCCCGCCGAGCTGGGAGCCCGATGTGGGACTTGATCCCAGGACTCCGGGATCATGACCTGAGCCGAAGGCAGTCACTTAACCAACTGAGCCACCCAGGCGCCCTCATATTATTTCTTTATAATTCTTTTTATTTCATTGTAAGGTTCATAGCAGTCTGCCTCCTTTTGTTCATGATTTTAGAAATTTGTCTTCTCTCTTTTTTTATTCATTAGTTCAGCTAAAAGTTTGTCAGTGTTGTTGATCTTCTCAAAGCAAAAACAGTTTTGTTCATTTTCTTTTTTTTTTCTATTTTTCTGTTTTACTTTTTTCTACTTTAATTTTTACTATTTCTTTCCTTCTGCTTGTTTTGGTTTTAATCTGCTATTGCTTTTTATTTTCTTAAAGTGGAAGATTGCGTTATTGATTTGAGAGCCATCTAAGCATGGTGCTAGCTGCATTTTATAAGTTTTTGGCATTTTAGCTTTTCATTTTCATTCATCTCAAAGCATTTTCTAATTTTCCTTGTGAATTTTTTGCTAATTTGTTGCTTATTGAGAAGTGTATTGTTTAATTTCCACATATTGTGAGTTTCCCAAATTTTGTTCTGTTTTTGATTTCTAAATTTAATGTCCTTGTCTTCAGAGAACATTTTATATGGTTTCAGTCTTTTAAGGTTTATTGAGGTTTGTTTCGTGGATTGATGCATGATCTATCTTGGAGAATGATCCATGTACACTTGAGAAGAATGTAGTCTGCTATTGTTGGATGCAGTGTTCTATAAATGACTGTTAGGTTTAGTTCATAAAAATGTTCAAGTCTCCTGTTTCCTTATTGATTTTCTGCCCAGTTGGTCCATTCATTATTGAAAATGGGATATTGAAGTCTCAAACTATTATTGTTGAATTGCCTGTTTCTTCCCTCACTTCTGCCCAGTTTTGCTTGTGTATTTTGTGACCCTCTTGTTATGTGCACATATATGTATAATTGTTCCATTTTCCCGGTGAATTGATCTTTTTATTATTATGAGATATTCTTCTTTGTCTCCTGTAAGAGTTTTTGTCTCAAAGCCTATAGCCACTGCATTTTGTGATTAGCGCTTGCTTGCATGGTATTTACCTTTTTGATTCTTTTACTTTCAGCCTTTTTGTTTTTAAATCTAAACTGTGTCTCTTGTGTGCTGCATGTAGTTGGATGTTTTTTTTTCTTTCTTTTATACCCATTCTGCCAATCTTTGACTTTGATTGGATTGTTTAACCCATGCGTATTAAGGTAGGATTTATGTCAGATATTTTCTTTAAATTTTTTAATTTGAGTATAGTTGACACACAGTGTTACATTATCTTTGGGCGTTCAACATAATGACTCAACATCTCTATCCATTATGCTATGCTCACCAAAAGTGTAGCTAACATCTGTCACTGTACACTGCTATTACAGTTATCGTTGACTATAATTCCTGTGCTGTGCCTTTTATTGCTGTGACCTATGCATTCCATAACTGGAAGCCTTTATCTCCCACACTGCCACACCCATTTATGCCCATCCCCCACCCCCTTCCCTCTAGCAGCCATCAGTTCTCTGTATTTATGGGTCTGATTTTGCTTTTTGTTTTGTTTTGTTTTTTAGATTCCACATATGAGTGAAATCATATGTTATTTGTTTTTCTCAGTCTCACTTATTTCCCTTAGCATCATACCTTCTAGATCCATCCATGTTGTCAGAAATGGCAAGATCTCATCCTTTTTATGGCTGCATAATATTCCAGTACACACACACACACACACGCACGTGCGTGCACGTGCGTGTGTGTGTATCACATCTTCTCTATCAATTCATCTATTGATGGACACTCAGCTGCTACTTGTTTTCAGTTTGTCTTAACATTCCATCTTTCTTTTACATGTTTGCTCTGTATATCTTTTCTATCTTTTTCCTTTCAGTCTACTTTATCATTACATTTGAATGAGTTTCTTTTAGAGAGCATGTAATTGGATCATTAAAAAAAATATCCATTTATCTATTTTGATAGTGTATGTCTCTTCATTGATATGTTTAGTACATTACATTTAATGTAACTATTGATATATTTAAATTTATACCTGCTTGTTTTCTTTTTCATTCTTCTGTGTCTCATTTCCTGTCTTTTTTTTTTTAACATTATTTGAATCTTTTTGTAGTATTTAATCTGTTATTGTGTTCTGGATTATATCTTTGAGTAGTGTTTTTAGTGGTGGCTCTCAACCCACATGAGTTGAGACTTTTCTGGGTTTTTTGTACATGTGTACTGTATCCTGGATATTGTATTTTGAATATTATGTTAAAAGATTCAGAGTCTTATTTAGATACTATGCAGGAAATTCATTTTCTTATTGTTTTGGCAGGCAGTTGACCCATTTGGGTTTAGGCCATAGGTTCTACCAGCCTTCTGTATATTGTGATTTGAGTGTCAATTTTCATTTTCAAAGCCTTGGTCATGCTATTTAGATCTCTTTTACAATCCAGTGGTCAGTCTGAGACTTGGACTGTGTTCTCCCTTCAGTTCTCAAAGTTTTTGTTAGGATCAGATCCATGTATGCATCACTCAGGGATGAACCCAGAAGTTCATAAATAACTTTACTGGGATACTTTCTGAAGCTTCTCCTTCTCTACAGTCTCCTTACTAGTTTTCTGGGCCTCTCCTTTTCAGTTCTTGAGCCAGAAACAAAATGAAGTTTTTTTTTTACCTTTTTCTGCTATGTACTTCCCACAAATTAATTTGTATACAAGGCCAAGTTATAGGAAGGCAGAGAGAAAAAAGAAACCAAGGGAAGAGTTTCACCCCATCCTCTTGGGACCCCAGCTCCTTGTATCCAGAGGAGGATTTCCCTAGGCACTTGTGAGCCCCCTTGGATACACTCACTCCTTTCTGCACAGTGGGATTGCCAGGATCTGGGACATGAGAAAGTGGAGAAAAAGAAAAAATATTGGGAAAACTCTTTAACTCTTTCTGAGCTTTAGGAACTCCCCTTCTCCCTGCTCAAGCCAGAACCAGAGAGCTTCTTTGGGAGCTCTCTCTGCACCTGCTGCCTACTACCGTGTTTCAGGCTGCCTTAAAATATATCAGGCAGGGATACCAGGGTAAGATTAGGAACCTGATTCTGGTTTATGGTACTTCCAGTTCTGGCCTTCTTCTCCGATCCTTTTGCATGGGATTTCCAGAGTCCTCAAATAGCCGCCTAATCCTTCAGTCTGGGTTAATTCATTGCATTCAGTGGGAGAGACAGGGTGATACAGGTTTACTAGATCTTACCCAGAACTGGAACAGGTGACCTATTATGAATTTTTTTCCTCTGGGTTCAGAATTTCTTTCTAAATTATACGTATATTCCAAAAACCCTACAAAATGGAAGTTGAAAGGGGCTCAGTAGAAGGGCCTATTTTCATATTATAGAGTATAATAGTAGGAGAGTTGGATAATTTGAAAGCAACGTGAGGGTGGTGTGATAGGACAGAGTGTGCAGCAAGGATACAGAAGGCAATTTTCAGTGGGGTTTAGAAAAGTAATCTGGCTTCTGATAAGGTTGTTTGAAACCGTAGTTTCCCCAATTCGTGAAACTGACTTTGAATGGGTTATTTAAACTCAGCTTCTCTTCCCTTACCTGTGTAATGCAAGTCCATAATATCCACTTCACTGAAAATATGCAAAGTTCCTGGCACCTCCTAGATAATTAGTAAATGATATCTAAAATTGAAACAGTGAAACTGAATGTTTTAAATATATTGGTTTATTTGGGGTCTTGATTAATCAGCAGGTAACTCCACAGCTCTGTATAGCTAACTGCTTCTTTAAACAATACTTCAAATTTTCTCTAGAAAGTATTAAAATTTTTTAATTAAAAAGAACCATGTTTTCTATTTGGCCTCATTCCAGTTAGTTTTACATTGGAATGTAATGATGGTTTATTTGTTTGAGAATTTGAAAACATGACTGGTTTGCTTATTCTTTCTAGCCCCTGTGGTTTAGTATTATGGTATATTTAAGTCTATAACATATAAATATTATATAAATTTATGTAAATGTACAATATATATAAAATATAGGTAAACAATATGTTGTGTATAAATAATATAACATTTTCAGTTTCTACATAGGGTTGTAGAAGTAGTATGTCATCAAGAGAATTACATTTTGTAATTTATGAGAACAACATAATACAGACTAGTGCAAAAGTGACAAAAATGTGCAAATTAAGGGAACTATCTCTTTGTGAATCAACTAACATTCAAAAAGCCCTTACCAAAAAAAAATTTAATTCTAAATTCATTTAGAATACCCAACTTCCTTTTTTTTTTTTTTAATCCAGAGAAACTAATGCCTGTAAAGTGCATAAATCCTGTGGTCAGTCATGATCCAGAATATGTAGGGAATTATATAAGTAAAAATCTCTTCCTTTAGGAAACTTGCTTTCTTGTTAGGGCTTCTACTAATATTTAATCCTCTTTAAAGCCTTTACCTTTCCAAAGCTGTTTATGCTTGTAACTGCTGCTAATATTCTGTCTCCCTGCTCTCTCTAAGGTTCCTTACCAGGAGGCTCACTCTCCACGGCCCTACCTGCTCTTCTCCACTCTCTCCACCACATGGCACCACCTCCAAGACAGAAAAGTGTTTTCTTTTTGGTCCAGCGAGTCTCTTGGGTCAGAGTAGAATAGCTGAGACCCCATTACTTCCTCTTATAAACATGATCTCCCCTTGGGCCATTTTCCCAGGGAGCATTTTCTTCCTGAGCTCTGTTTATGTCATGAGAAATCTTACTGCAGAATTTTTTTGTGAAATGAGTTCTTCACATATCTCATCATATTCAGTAAAGTGAGTAAACTGACTCAGTTTAACATTTATAGCTAACATTATCCTCAGTAATAGCACATATGAATTCGTATATTTATAATTCACAACAGTCTTGGTGAGCCAAAGTAGATGGATTAATATAAATCTATCACAGTTACTGTAAGAACATTTCAAGGACCAGGCCCACCCATTTATGCAATGAATTTCATATTCAAAAAGAAGCATATTTGGATGAGTTGTTTCTGCCTTTTAATTCTACTGCCTATCACCAGAAACATGGAAAAGTAGCTCATTAGATTGTATTTATTTTTCTACTCCACCCTACCTCAAAGGTAAATATTGAAGGGTTCTGGTGTGGCTGCAATTCTGGGTAAGAGGAAGGCGCAGGCCTAGCCGCCACATGCTATAGCCTGGGTGGAGCCGGCTTCCTGGTCAGGTGCTGGCGGTACTTCTCAGTGGCTGTGCAACCTTGGGAAGAAGCCTTTAAATAACGTCTCTGTGCCTCACTTTCCACCTCTGTTATAGTACCTCTTTTATAAAGCTTTTTATGATTCTTGGGCATTGCGGCCTTTTTCACCCATTAATGGAAGATTAAAAAATGTAAAAAAAAAAAAAAAAAGCAAAAGAAAACATAGTAAGTCTAGTGAATTTACTGCAAAAAAAAAAAAAATACTAATTGAACCCTAAACGTATAAGATTTAGGGAGACTTAGAGGCCATATTTTTAGATATTCCAGTCAAATCTGATTTGAACTAGTTTGTTCTTTAGCAGCGATTTCAGAGAGGCTACCCCTGAACATGTGTGTTCATTTGGATTTTCTTTCGGAAAGGTAGAGCTATTTTAATATTCAATCCAGAATCCATGCACAAGCTAAATAGAAACACAATGCACCTGTTGCTTTTAAACCTCCAATTTTGGGGGCTCTTTCCCTAGGCATGCATTGAATTTCCGTATGTCTTTGTCTTGCTTCAAAGAAGTGAATAAAAGTTTTGTATGTTTAATTAGCAAGAGGTATTTAAAGAGTCACTTAAAAAGGAAGAATCAACAATCCTTTTGAATGTGTAAATAAAAGTTCCTTCCATACAGTGCTGAGTACCTGCTATTTTGTAATATTTTCATGAGTGATTCTTTAAAATCTGTAAACCACCATATCAGTTATGGTGGTTTAATACAATTTCTCTTTCAGGAAACACATTATTTTTGATATTTATTGAATTAAGAATTGTGTTTAATGGCATGGTAATACAAAAGGAATTTTTCATTTAGCAAATTGGCAAAGTTTAAAGGGAGGTAATATTTGTTAACACTGAGATGGTCACTCTCGTGATTTGAGTTTAAACTGAAAGAGCCTTGCTAGAAAAAAAAATTGGCAAAATATTCCCTAAGTTGTAAAAACATTCACTATTTAGTTATAAGAAGTTTGTACCAATATTTATGTAAATGGAAATTTTATAGCATTAGTCATAATACTAGAAAGGTGTGAACAATAAAAATGGAATAGTTTAAATAAATGAAGACAGTCATTGGTACCTTACATTTAAACACATATATTTGTTAGTTCACAGTATTTCTAATAATATTTATTATAACCCTCCCCATGCATACACACAGAAACATAAAGTCATTCACATATACACACACACCAGACATTCACCAACATTTTAAGAATAATTATTTTTGCAAGTTGGTTTAAGAGTTATGTTCATTTCTTTATACTTCCTGATGTTTTACAAATGATAATGTTTTACTGTTGTGATCAGAAATACATATCGAAACAAACTGAGTGTTCTGGGGGGCCTGGGGGGATGGGTTAGACTGGTGATGGGTATTAAAGAGGGCACGTACTGAAGGGAGCACTGGGTGTTATATGCAAACAATGAATCATGGAACACTACATCAAAAAAAAAAAAGAAATATATATATATGTACTTCTATTTGTAATAGTTTAGCAACTTTTTAAAAAATCTAAGCACAGTTTAGTTCTGACACTCACCACCCAGAGTTAGCACAGACTCCACAAGTTTAAAGGTACAGTCTCCAACAAGACTGCCACCACTGAGGATACCAGCCCTAAGTTCAGGGAACCCCAGGTCACCCACACTTCTGAGCAACTGGCTACAAATTTGGGGGTTCTTATCACCCTCTCAGGTTTGATCATTCACTAGAATGACTCACAGAATTCTAAGTGCTACATTTACAATGCAGGTTTTATTATGAAGGGTAAAAATCAGGCCCAGCCAAAGGAAGAGACACCCTGGGTGAGATCTGGTTTCAGATTTGAAATTTTCATGCTTCTTTCCTGTGGAGTCAGAATGCATCCCCTCCCAAACTACTGATGTGTTCGCCACCTAAAAGCTCACTCAGGCTTCAATGGCCACAGTTTTTATTAGGGTTTCATTATGTAGGCATGGTTACTTGAATCATTAGCCAAGTAGTTGAACTGAATCTCCAGCCTCTCTCATCTCCCCAGAGGTCAAGAGATAAGTAAAATATAACATAGCTCAAAATATTACCCTCTTAATTCACATGGTGATCTTTTGGCATGGTCAGCCCCCATCCTGTGACATCTCCTTAGCATAAATTGAGGTGTGATCCAAAGGCCCACCATGTTTAATAGAGACACTCCCATCACTTGAGAAATTCCAAGGCTTCAGAAGTTTCTCCCCAGAACCTGGGACAAAGGCCAGACAAAATCTTTCATATAAAACAACACTAAGTTACATGTAACAACTGAAATTGAGTAGTCATCACTTCCTCTGGAAATTCAAGAAAATGATTAATGCATGAGAGATTAATCAAAGCCTAATAAATATTTATTTTTTAAGCAGGGCCTGTATACATTCCTAGGACTATAAGAACATTAACTTCTATTTACTCAGCATGGAGTCTTGTGAAATAAAAGGTTTATAAAATGTGAATGCTCAAATAATACCAATGTTTACATTTATTAAGAGTTTCATCAAGGCTTTCAAATAAATCAAATGTAATATTACACATATTATCTCATTGGAATATATGCCACGAAGTACTACACTAATATAGATGCTACACTAATAAAAAATAACCTCAGTGTTTATATCTTGGAGATGTAATGAATATTGTAATTTTTAGACAATGTCTTTAATGTAACTATAATTGTCTATAATTTTTAAAGTCCATTACTGGATAAATCCATTCATCTGAATAATACAATTAATGTCACTATCCTACTAAAATCTAAAAGCAAATCCTGTACGCATGTAAGATGTGCTCTAACTCATTTGTCTTTCCTTTAGCTACAAATAGGAAAAAGCCCTCCAGCAATGCCTCCATTTTCTTTCTCCTAGTTCTTTCCAATTTGAAACTCATTACCAGCAGTGCTTGTAAAATCATGTCTGCTAAAACCATAGTCACTGCAGAATCAGTGATGGGGAGTTATTGATGTCAGCTTGAAACCCAGGATAAAGTCTTCACCAGGGATGCTTAGTAATGCCTGTTAATGGCCAAATGGCAAGCAGCTCTTTTATGCTACACTTGAAGACGGACACTTATTCTTGGTCTCTTCACCAGCTGGTTTATTTTATCTAGTGAAATTATGCTTGCTTGTTGAGGATTTGCTGTGTGCCAGGCACTGTTTTAAAAGTGCTCTCTGAGGGGGCGCCTGGGTGGCTCAGTCGTTCAGCATCTGCCTTCGGCTCAGGTCATGGTCCCGGGGTCCTGGGATCCAGCCCTGCCTCGGGCTCCCTCCCTGCTCAGCGGGAAGCTTGCTCCTGCTTCTCCCTCATTCTCTTCCCCTCCCCCCACTTGTGCTCTCTCCCGCTGTCAAATAAATAAAATCTTTAAAAAAATAAGATAAAAATTTTAATAAATAAATAAAAGTGCTCTCTGAGTGTACCGTGTCAGTCTTCACAACAGTTCTGTGAGGTGGATGCAGCTGTCATACTGCCCATGACACAACAGATAACCCAACAGCAGAATAGTCACTCAAAGTCACACAGCCATCAGGGGTACCTGCGATCTGCGTATCTGAGCCAGTGTGCTGGCATACATCACTTACCAGCCACCAAATCTACCTTCCTCCAAGTATCCCACCTTTTGTACAAAGGATATCCTCTCCCAGCAGTTATATGTTAAGCCCAGATGGTCAGTTGTGGTAGATGGACTAGGACTTTGCAGGAACTAGCTGTTTTTCCTGCCCTTGGTAAGAAGCAGAGGAATTGTACAGACAGTGACCCCCTGGTTTCTTTTCTCTCCTCTCACTGTTGAAGGTACTGGAAACCGTCAGAGCCTAAGGTTTCAGTTTGCATGTGCAGATCTCCAAGACTTCTGCCTAGAGAATTGCAAGATTGTCACACGTCCAAAGGCTCCCTTGCCAAGAGGCCAGGACACATTCCAGTAAATACTCAGCTCCAAAAAGCTGAGCATTCTCAGTTTTGTGATTGAAGTTTCAAATATCCATGGTGTGGCTCTAGAGCTTGTGGTTTCATTGAGCTTTGCCTGCATGTCACTGTTTACAAAGGTGGAATTGAAGAGCAAGATACAGCGCAGCTGCAATGTCGGATGCAGCGAGGGGTGTCCCATGTAAATGCTCTCTTGCTGTGGAATGTAATTTACGCTATCAGGGCTGCCTCGCAAAGCAGCAAACCACAGCTTCACCAACCTCGTCCTATCCAACCCATGTCCCCTTTCCCTCTTTATTAGGTTCCAGTTGGCTTAGATTCCCCTGTATGCAGCTTAAGCCCTAAAAATGCAGAAGACCTTTGGAATTAAGAGTTCTTGCAGCCATATCATGCTAACTTGTTGTGGAGACACAGTTCAGTTTTCTAATCTGAATTCCATCTGTTGTAAAGCCAATACCCAGTCTCTTGTCAACCTATGGCATTTTCTGTCTTTTTTTTTTTTTTAATTTATTTGAGAGAAAGAGAGAATGAGAGATAGCACGAGAGGGAAGAGGGTCAAAGGGAGAAGCAGACTCCCTGCTGAGCAGGGAGCCTGATGTGGGACTCGATCCCGGGACTCCAGGATCATGACCTGAGCTGAAGGCAGTCGCTTAACCAACTGAGCCACCCAGGTGCCCTAGCACTTTCTGTCCTTAATGAGTGATTGGGAAATCTGAAAGCAATCTACTGGATGTTAAGGGAGGATTAAGTTACAACATTTATGCTTGTACCAACAGGAAATTATCCTGCCTTATGTAACATTTTGGATAAAACTATAGTAAAATTTTATAACAAAGGGAAGCGAATTTGAGGTGGAAAAGGAAAAGAAACTAGCATCTCAAAGGAGAGGGGAGGTAAACAGATCCTGTGAACACCTGCAGCTTGTGAGACAATGTGTAGGTATATTTTACTTTGATGTTAGTTGCTTTTTAAAACATTTATATATATATATTTTTAATTTAAAGATTGGTATATTTTTTCAAGTTGTTAATCAAATCAGATTTGAATTCTAAGCTCTGCCTGGCATGGTTGAGAACTGTTATTTTTCTTTACGCAAGATCACCCTCAAACATGGCCTGAACACGGGGGCTGTATTAAAAGTACAGATTTCCAGGCCTGGACCCCAGAGATACTACTTCATATTCGGGGTCCAGAATTCTATATTTCTTCCTTCAAGTTTTTACCTTGAACATAAAAATATTCAAATCTCTATTTTTACCTAATTTGAGCAATTGTTAAAATGTGCCGCTTTTGCATTATACTCTACCATTTGCCACTATAGATAGTTGAACAGATGATGGATGCATGGATGGATAATTCCCTTTTCACTAATTCCATCACGGTTTCTTCGTTGTTTACAGTTCCCAGGATTAATGTAGAAAGGAACAACAGATATTTAGTTAGAAATTTATATGCAACATATAACTGTCAAATAGTTCTTTTGTATTGTGAAATCATGTCAGACACATAAATCAGCATATTTAAACATATATGTATCTTTTAAAGACTAGTAAGAACCCATCACCCCTATTCTCACCACCCTGTAAACTAAAGCATTAGGAGAAACTTCAAGCCCCTGTGGGCCACAATGACACTTGCCCCACATTTTCCTGAATTTCATGTTATTCCCTAACTTTTCTTTAAAGTATGTATTCCCCCATGTATGTATCCGAAAAAAAATGTTCTGTTTCATTTTTCTACATTTGGACATTCTTAAATGATATCATATATGTATTCTCCAATGACTTGCTTTTATCTTTTTGTTTAGTGTCATAATTTTGAGATTCATCGCTCTTGATGTATATGGCCATAGTTTGTTTTCACTACGGTATACTCTTGCATCATAGGAATGTACCAGAATTTATTTGTTAAGGGGCACCTGGGTGGCTCATTGGGTTAAGCGTCTGCCTTAGGTTCAGGTCATGATCCCAGGGTCCTGGGATCAAGCTCTGCATCGAGCTCCTTGCTTAGCAGGGAGCCTGCTTCTCCCTCTCCCTCTGCTGCTCCCCTTGCTTGTGCGCTCTCTATCAAATAAATAAAATCTTAAAAAAAAAATTTATTTGTTCAGTATACCATTGATGGACATTTGGAGTGTTTTTTTAAATTTTATTTTATTATGTTAATCACCATACATTACATCATTAGTTTTTGATGTAGTGTTCCATGATTCATTGTTTGTGTGTAACACCCAGTGCTCCATGCAGAACGTGCCCTCCTTAATACCCATCCCCAGGATAACCCATCCCCCCCCCAGAACCCTAGTTTGTTACTCAGAGTCCATAGTCTCTCACGGTTTTTTGTTTTATTTTTTAATATGAACAGTGTGTCGACATTTTTGTATGTATCTTCAGTAAACATGTACAAGAGTCACTTGAGGGTATTATTCCTAAGAGTGTCCAGGATTTATGGTTCTAGAAACACTCATTTTCTAAACACCAGATATTACCATCTTTGAAGGAATAGGATCAATTCCATGTACTCCTTTGATTGGCCGGCAGTTTGGTCTGACTTTTTGATGTGCCCTAGAATACTTTTCTTTTTTTAAGATTTTATTCATTTGAGAGAGAGAAACAGAGAGAGCACAAGCAGGGGGAGGGGCAGAGGGAGAGGGGGAAGCCGACTCCCCACTGAGCTGGGAGCCCGATGTGGGACTCGATCCCAGGACCTGGAAATCATGACCTGAACTGAAGGCAGAGGCTTAACCATATGAGCCACCCAGGTGCCCCCCCCCCGCCCTGCAGAGTACTTTTAACCTTTAGGACACATAGGACTTTGTACAACTAGTTCTAGTTCTAGTTCCAGAAGTGAGTGGAAATGGTGCAAGACCGGTGGGATTCTGATCCACACTTGGCAAGACAGTTATTTGAGCTGGAAATCTACATACTGGTTTATGTCATGGTGGTGTTCATTGAGTCAACTCAGTATCCATATTGACTGCTGTCTTATATGGTAATCTAAAGTTTCTTTGACATACCTCATCTATATTGGTGACTTTCTACTCAGCTCGAACTACACAAATGACCCCATTTTGTAATCTGATAAACAGAATGACACATTGGAAAGAAAATCCAAAAGAGGAGCGCCTGGGTGGCTGAGATGGTTAAGTGTCTGCCTTCGGCTCGGGTCATGATCTCAGGTCCTGGGATCAAGCCCCGCATCGGGCTCCCTGCTTGGCAGGGAGCCTGCTTCTCCCTCTCCCTCTACTGTTCCCCCTGCTTGTGCTCTCTCACTCTCTCTGTCAAATAAATAAATAAAATCTTTAAAAAAAAAAAATCCAAAAGAAACTTTGAATTTGAAAGTACTTGATTTTAGGGGTGCTTGGGTGGCTTAGTCGGTTAAGCATCTGCCTTCGGTTCAGGTCGTGATCCCAGGGTCCTGGGATTGCATCCTGCATTGGGCTCCTTGCTTGGCACAGAGCCTGCTTCTCCCTCTCCCTCTGCTGCTCCCCTTGCTTGTGCTCTCTCTCTGTCAAATAAATAAATAAAACCTTAAAAAAGAAGTACTTGATTTTAGTAGGGTTGGCTATTTATATATGAGAGAGATAATTAAAGATATGGAAAGTACTCAACCCTTTGCCTGACATTAGATAAGCATTCAGCAAATTATAGCCTTTGTTGATGTTGTTCATTGTTAACATCCAGAACTCAGAAATCCTAAAATTCCTTTCTCTGATAATAACTTTTTTTTTCAGTCGTGAATGAATTCATGAAATCTCTCCCCCACCCCTTGTTTCAAATCTCATCTCAACCTCTGGTTTACTTCTCTTGAGTTATACTCATAATGTTTACATATACATACTGTTTATTTAAATAAAATAAGCTTCTTCTGGCCTCTTCTTAAACAAAACACACCTATTTGGAGCTTTTGACTCCTACCCTCCCCAGTCCGCACCACTTCCCCACCAGCTTCCTCTGCAGTTCAGTTAATGGCACTGTCATCAGCTCTGGTACCCTGGCCTGAAAACTGACGCTCATCCTTCGCTCCTCTCTTCCTTAGTCCACCAGCAGCTCCTGTAGGTTCTGCTCCTGACCACGCGTCACCCTCTCCAGGGTGACCTCCCCGGTCTAAGCCAGCATCGGTCTCACCCGGCTTACAGCTGCCATCCCATCCTCACTGCTTCCACTCGTGCCCCCTCAAGACAAAGTATAAATCAACTCTCATCACTGCACTGATTAAGGTCCTCCAAAGACTGCCCAGCGGCAATTATAGCAAATCCTAAACATTTTGCCTCGCTTTTCAGGTATGAGCAGACTTGTCTCCATCTCTTCACTCTGTTCTCTTCAGTCCTTGTGTCCCAGTCACACCTGACCTCTTCCTCACCCTTGGGTACCCCAAGCTCAGTGCCATCTCGGGGCCTTTGCACGTATTGCCTGTTTTCCTAGAACTCCCTACATTTGTAGTGTCATGCCTCCTTTCCTGGTTCAAACAGCTCAAAGGTTACCCCCTGAGAGAGGCTTTCCCTGAACCTCCTGGGACCCCATCCATGTTTTTCCTAAACTTTTCACTTTGTTTTCTTTATGTATCTGTACTATCTAGATATAATCTTAAATATTTGTTAATGTGTTTTTAATCTCACGCCACTAAAACACAATCTCCAGCATGATGGGCACCTGTTTTTCTGGTTTGTTACTATATTTTCAACATCTACATTAGTGCCTGATACATAATAAGTGCTCAGTAAATATTTGTCAAATTAATAAAAATATGAATGAAATGTAACTGGAGACAAAAAAAATCATAAAACCTGTTACATGTATCACTAAGTAATAATAGTAACTATATATTATCTATCTTAAGGTATTAAAATGTTTTATTTTTCAGGACTAAGTGGAATTCTTCAAAATGTCAGGTAAGATTTTATGAATAAATTTTAATATGCTCTATTTTCAAATGTGAATTTTGTGATATTTTCCATAAAAATTGGAGTTTATTTCCTTTTGAAGTTATTTTTTTTATTGTTGTTTAGCATTTGGAGAAAACATGTGTTCATTTATATATATGAATATTTCTATCTTTGACAGAAAAGGATTAAAAGGGATTTATATTGGCACATATGTACTGAAAGATCTAAAGTATGTGGGGAGAATTAAGTAAAGGAAAAAGTAAGAAAGTAAGTCTGCAAAGAGGGGCAGTACTAATAAGAAGCCTGTGGTGACAGCCTGCTCACATAGAGAAGGGCTCAGAACCAGGTCCTGCATTTTCAAACAGTGCAGAAGATGATGGAAGGAGAGAAACACCACATTTATGGGATTTATGTTTTTCAGAAATAAAAATCAGTCAGTTAAGAGAATCAGAATTTTTCCTTGTAGTGAGTACAGGGAGACACGTCTCTAATCACAACAAGGGGACGAGGTAGCATCATGGAAAGTGAGTTCGCGCCCTCCCTTGCAACAATTACAGTAACCAAGATCACTGTCACTGGAGAGGTAAACTGCCTCTAACTGAGTTGTGTGTGACACCACTGCATTTTAAGCCATTACGTATTTATTGTGTGATGTTTTAAAATCATTTAAACACAGTCATTTTCCAAAAAGGATTAGGGACAAAATAAGATTCACTCTACATATGACTGTGTTCTCCGTATTATATAGTGGGGAAAAGAATTTTTGCTAATGTGCCAGGAGTTTATGTAGGTAGGAATCAGCATGAAGTCAGCTGAACCACTAGCATGAAAGTGTGTTGCTTTGATCATAGCACAATATAAATAATTGCTTAGTTTGTTTTTTTTAAATCTATATTCAGCCTGAAAATTCATCAATATGTATTAATAGGTTAATACCTAATATACATAATGAATTATGTGTCCTTTAAAATATGAGTGTATTTCATATTATTTACATTCATTGATAAGAAAAAATGAATTTGGGGTGCCTGGGTGGCTCAGTCGTTAAGTGTCTGCCTTCGGCTCAGGTCATGATCCCGGGTTCCTGGGATTGAGTCCCACATCGGGCTCCCTGCTCGGCGGGAAGCCTGCTTCTCCCTCTCCCACTCCCCCTGCTTGTGTTCCCTCTCTCTCTGTGTCTCTCTCTGTCAAATAAATAAAATCTTAAAAAAAAAGAAAAAAAATGAATTTATTCTATCACATTATCACTTCCATTGTAAATCATGTCCCTTCTACCTCTCCTCCCAAGGTGTGGTCCCCACAGCCCCTGAGCAGCCTACAGATGAAACGGAGAATCAAATAAAGTCTCCTGATCCAAGGCCTGATGCTCCTCCTGACTACAATTCCCATTTTGTACTAGGTGGGTCAAATAATCAGAAAGACTATTTCACCTCTCCAGAAAACCATACTAATAGTTAAGATTGCTTTTAAAAGTAAGTAAGTGATTGAATGATTCAGTAAGTAAGTATTGAACGCCTCCAGGATGACAAGTAGTTTACTAGGTGTCCATTAGAATATATTTGTAGGCTACTAAGGAAGGAAGTTGTACAAACACTAAAGGCATGCTCTTTGCTCTGTTATGAAAATGTGAAGAGAATGTTGTAGGACCCGGATGACAGTAACTGACTCTACCAGGGATTTGAGGGAAGGTATAACTGAGGAAGTCAGATTTTTCTGGCTTGATGATTTTCTCACTCAACGGAAAGGAAAAAGGGACTTCTTTCTAGCAGAAGGAACTGTAGGTACAAAAGCACAAGGTCGGGTGGGGGGATGGGGTAAACTTGTGATGGACATTAAGGAGAGCACGTGATGTAATGAGCAGTGGATATTATATAAGACTGATGAATCACTGACCTCTACCTCTGAAACTAATAATACATTATATGTTGATTAATTGAATCTAAATTAAAAAAAAAAAAAGCCCAAGGTCATGAAAGTCTGTTAGGAGACATGCATGGGACAAATGCAAGAGAAATGGAGGTGAATGGCCTTGAGTGCTGATTAGGGAGTTCTACAAATATTTTTATAAGTCTGAATGCACTACTGGTGGTGACTCAGTGAAATGGATACTCATAATGCTAGTGGAAATTTGACTTATTATAGTCTTTGTAGAAAGTAATTAGGCAATGTGTAAAATTTTTAAAATTAGAAATATGCTTACTTTCGAAGTAAGGAAGGAAATAATCGGAGTTGTATGAAAATACATTTCAGTGACCTAGAAAATGATAGATAAGGTGTAGCAACATTTCTCTAAATATATAGTTAAGCGTATATTTAGAGGTGGGAACCATTGAGTTAGTCTGTGAAAGAGGAGAAGCAGCCCCAGTACCCACAGGATAATGGTAAAAATGTTGTTTTGGCTCTAGACAAAAGATTGTGGAGCTCAGTTAACCTCTGCCCTTGCAGTGTTTTCTGAAAACAGCAGGGCTTCCTTTTCCCCTTTGCCTCATATACGTGCATATCTGCTCCAATATAACCCCTCATTACTGGCTCAACTCCTGCTAAATCCAAGGTCTTGACAGTCCTAAATTATAATCGTGCTATATCTGACCATTACTCTAAATTTACTTCAGAACATGATCTACGTAATCTATCTTATGTTCATGGATTACTCTATATCCAATAACCTAGATTCCACTAGAACAGAGGCTCTACCATTTCTAAGTAACATTGGCTATAAGTCATGTTCTGTTCATCTGGGAAAGTGTCTGTTCCTCTCGTATCAAAAAATTAGCAAGAGCATAGGATATATCATTCAAATCAAATGACTAGATAAGTTGAAAAACATTATGGTGCAGAGCACAGAACTGCATTTTCAGTTATGAAATACAGGAACAAAAATTCACTGTGATCGCCACCTAGTGGTTGAACTACATACTTATTGGTGATGATTGTTGCAAATTATGGCCCTGTTAATTCACATGAAGGAACTTGGAATACTATAAAGTATTTGGCTTTAACTAATTTCTTTAAAATCAGTTACTTAATTTCTATTAGCATTATAGTACTGAACATGTATTCCCACTGAAAATAATTTTGTCCTAAGTATGTTTGAAAGAATAGCTAATAAAGACACTTTTGTTATATGTAATCTATTTAAAGAAAAGCAATTGACATAATTTTGTGAAATAAAAAAGGAGGGTAGTATTCAAAATAACTGAGAAGATAAAAATCCCACAAAGAGGTATTTTTCACATTAGTATTGGTAGGACAAAACTCCATAACAGAGTACTTTTTTAAATAAATCTGGGATATTATAGTTACACAAAATTAACCATTTTGCTTTGTTTTGGTTTCCTACAGAACCAATCAGAATCCTTTATGGTAATTTCAAAGCTCAAAGGGGAATATAATATGCTCTTTACCACACATAATTTGATCATGTTTGTTCCTTCAGCTCTCTTAACATCTATGAATAATACATATAACAAAAATAATTTGATTACATAAACATGTATATAATTTTTCTAGAAATACCTGTACTGAATAGCCCCATGATCTAAATTATAATTTTCTAATTTATTGATCCTCAAATTTTATTACATGAGGTACTTTTATGTAAAATCACATGGTTAAAGATGGCAGAGGAGTAGGGGACCCTATTCCAACCGGTCCCCTGAATTGAGCTGGATATCTACCAGACCACTCTGAACACCGACAAAATCAGCCTGAGATGTAAGAAGATATATCTGGATCTCTACAAACAGAATATCACAGGCAGTTGGTTTCAAGGTATGAAGCCAGGAGCCGTGATTCCCCGGGCAGATTTTGGAAAATAAATGGACGGGGGAGGGAGCCAAGCCAACGGGATCCTACACCGCTGGTGAGCGATAGCCTCCTGTGCTGGGGACAGGGCACAGGCTCGCAGACTGGTAGTGGTGGGGAAAAGACTTTAGGGCAGCCCCCTGGACTGAAACCTGAAGCTGCAGGGCCGTGCATACGAACTGGGGGCGGCTGGCGGTTTTAGAAACACAAAGGGCAGAGACATGCCTGGACCTGGAAGCTGAGGGGTGCACAACCCAGAACACTGCAGTTTATAGCAGCACAGACAGAAACGGAGATAGTGTGGCCTGGAGAGCTCACTGAAGAACAGACTGCGATCTCTCTGCTCTGAGGCAGAGGGTTGGAAATGGTTTCTTCTGCTCTGACTCTTGGAAGAGACACAGAAAGCCACCAGGCAAAGCCGCCAGAGAACAAAAGCCCCCCAAAAAACGGTTTTCACTGAGCCCATCTCCCCTGCACAGGGGGCAGGGCAACTCCGCCCAGACGGGGTTGCCTGAGTAACAGCATGGCAGTCCCCTTTCCCAGAAGATAGGCTGGGAGAACAAGAGGCCAACAGTCCTAAGGTCCCTATAAAACAGGTGCATCTTGCTTGGGTTGTGGTCAATAATTTGGACTCTGTACATTCCCTCCACCACCCCTCAACAGAATGACTAGGAGGAGGAACCCCCAAAATAGGAAAAACTCGGAGACTGTAACTTCTGCCACAGATTTATAAATGGATACAGATTAACCAAGATGTCAGAAATGGACTTCAGGGTAGCAGTTATGAAGACGATAGCTAGAATGGAGAAATCGATTAATGGCAACATAGAGTCTGTAAGGGCAGAAATGAAAGCTGAACTGGCAGAACTGAAAAATGCTATCAATGAGATCCAATCTAATCTAGATAATCTTAACAGCAAGGGTAAGCGAGGCAGAAAAATGAATTAGTGATCTAGAAGACTAATTGATAGAAAAGAAGGAAAAGAGGCCAGGGAGAAGCAACTCAGAATCCATGAAAACAGAATTGGAGAAATAAGTGACACCATGAAACGTTCCAATGTCAGAATTATTGGGATCCCTGAGGGGGTGGAGAGAGAGAGAGGACTAGGAGATATATTTGAGCAAATCGTAGCTGAGAACTTACCTAATCTGGGGAATGAAACAAACATTTGTGTCTTAGAGGCAGAGAGGACCCCTGCCAAGATCAAGGAAAACAGACCAACGCCCCGGCATGTAATAGTAAAACTCACAAATCTTAGAACCAGGGAAACCATCTTAAGGGCAGTTAGGGGGAAGAGATTACTTATGTACAGAGGGAGAAACATCAGAATAACGTCAGACCTATCCACAGAGACCTGGCAAGCCAGAAAGGGCTGGCAAGACATAGTCAGGGTACTAAATGAGAAGAACATGCAGCCAAGAATACTTTATCTGGCAAGGCTGTTATTTAGAACGGATGGAGAGATACAGAGCTTCCAAGACCAGCAGAAACTGAAAGAATATGTGACCACTAAGCTGGCCCTGCAAGAAATGTTAAGGGGGATTCTCTAAAAGGAGAAAGACCCCAAGAGTGATATAGAACAGAAATTTACAGAGACAATCTAGAGAAACAAGGACTTCACAGGCAACATGATGACAGTAAATTCATATCTTTCAATAATCACTCTCAATGTGAACAGCCTAAATGCTTCCATAAAATGGCACGGGGTTGCAGATTGGATAAAAAGACAGGACCCATCCATATTCTGTCTACAAGAGACTCATTTTGAACCTAAAGATACATCCAGACTGAACGTGAAGGGATGGAGATCCATCTCCCGTGCCAACGGACCTCAAAAGAAAGCTGGGGTAGCAATTCTTGTATCAGACAAATTAGATTTTACTAAAGACTGTAGTTAGAGACACAGAAGGACACTATATCATTCTTAAAAGGTCTATCCAAGAAGAAGACCTAACAATTGTAAATATCCACGCCCCCAACATGGGAGCAGCCATCTACGTAAGCCAACTGTTAACCAAAATAGTCATATTGATAACAATAGGTTAATTGTAGGAGACCTCAGTACTCCACTCTCAGCAACAGACAGATCATCTAAGCAGAAAACAAAGAAACAAGAGCCTTGAATGACACACTGCACCAGATGGACCTCATAGATATATACAGAACATTCCACCCTAAAACAACAGAATACTCATTCTTCTCAAGCGCACACAGAACTTTCTCTAGAATAGACGACATAGTCACAAATCAGGTCTCAACCGATACCAAAAGATTGAGATTATTCCCTGCATCTTGTCAGACCATAATGCTTTAAAACTAGAAGTCAATCACAAGAAAAAATTTGGCAGAAATTCAAACACCTGGAAGCTAAAGACTACTCTGTGCAAGAATGTTTGGGTCAACCAGGAAATCAAAGAAGAACTTAAACAATTCATGGAAACCAATGAAAACGAAAACACATCGGACCAAAACCTATGGGATACTGCAAAGGCAGTCCTAAGGGGGAAATACATAGCCATCCAAGCCTCACTCAAAAAAATAGAAAAATCCCGAATTCACCAACTAACTTTAAAAGAACTGGAGAAAAGGGAACAAACGATGCCTAAGCCACGCATTTGAAGAGAAATAATTAAGATTAGAGCAGAGATCAATGAATTAGAAACCAGAAACACAGTAGATCAGATCAACGAAACTAGAAGCTGGTTCTTTGAAAGAATTAATAAGCTCAATAAACCCCTGGCCAGACTTATCCAAAAGAAAAGAGAAAGGACCCAAATTAATAAAATTATGAACGAAAGGACTAACACCAAGGAAATAGAAACAATTATTAGAAATTACTATCAACAACCATATGCCAATAAATTAGGCAACCTGGAAGAAATGGATGCCTTCCTGGAAACCTATAAACTGCCAAGACTGAAACAGGAAGAAATTGACACCTGAATAAACTAATAAGCAGTAACAAGATTGAAGCAGTGATCAAAAACCTCCCAAAAAACAAGAGTCCAGGGCCTGATGGATTCCCTGGGGAATTCTACCAAACATTCAAAGAAGAAATAGTACCTATTCTCCTGAAGCTGTTTCAAAAAACAGAAACAGAAGGAAAGCTTCCAGACTCATTCTATGAGGCCAGCATTACCTTAATCCCCAAACCAGGGAAAGACCCCATCAAAAAGGAGAATTTCAGACTGATATTGCCAAAATTCGCAACAAAATCCTAGCTTAATAGGACCTAACAATACATTAAAAGGATTATCCGCCACGACCAAGTGGGATTTATCCCCGGGATGCAAGGGTGGTTCAGCATTCGCAAATGAATCAGTGTGATAGAACACATTAATGAGAAGAGTTCTAGAGAAGAGCCATATGGTCTTCTCAATTGATGCAGAAAAAGCATTTGACAAAATACAGCATCCTTTCCTGATTAAAACTCTTCAGAGTATAGGGATAGAGGGCACATTACTCAAGTTCATAAAATCCATCTGTGAAAAACCCACAGCGAATATCATCCTCAATGGGGAAAAGCTGAGAACCTTTCCGTTAAGATCAGGAACAGGTCAAGGATGTCCACTCTTGCCACTATTGTTCAACATAGTACTAGAAGTCCTAGCAATAGCAATCAGACAACAAAAAGAAATAAAAGGTATTCAAATTGGCAAAGAAGAAGTCAAACTCTCTCTTCGCAGATGACATGATACTTTATGTGGAAAATCCAAAAGACTCCACCCCCAAATTACTAGAACTCATACAGCAATTCAGTAATTTGGCAGGATACAAAATCAATGCACAGAAATCTGTTGCTTTCTTATATACTAACAATGCAACTGTAGAAAGAGAAATTAGAGAAATGATTCCATTTACAATAGCACCAAAAACCATAAGATACCTCAGAATAAACCTAACCAAAGAGGTACAGGATCTATACTCTAGGAATTACAGAACACTCATGAAAGAAATTGAAGAAGACACAAAAAGATGGAAACATATTCCGTGCTCATGGATCGGAAGAATAAACGTTAAAATGCCTATGCTGCCCAGAGCAATCTATACCTTCAGCGCCATCCCAGTCAAAATTTTTTCAAAGTGCTGGAACAAACAACCCTAAAATTTGTAGGGAATCAGGAAAGACCCCGAATCGCCAAGGATATTGTGAAAAAGAAAAACAAAGCTGGGGGCATCACGTTGCCCAATTTCAAGGCTGTATTACAAAGCTGTGATCACCAAGACAGCATGGTAGTGGCACAACAACAGACATATAGACCAGTGGAACAGAGTAGAGAGCCCAGATATTGACCCTCAACTCTATGGTCAAATAGTCTTCGACAAAGCAGGAAAAAATATGCAATGGGAAAAAGATAGTCTTGGTGCTGGGAAAATTGGACAGAAGAATGAAACTGGACCATTCTCTAACGCCATACACAAAGATAAACTCAAAAATGGATGAAAGACCTCAATGTGAGACAGGAATCCATCAAAATCCTAGAGAAGAACATAGGCAGTAACTTCGACATTGACCACAACTTCTTTCAAGATACATCTCCAAAGGCTAGTGAAACAAAAGCAAAAGTGAACTTTTGGGACTTCGTCTAGATAAAAGTCTTCTGCACAGCAAAGAAAACAGTCAACAAAACAAAGAGGCAACCCACAAAATGGGAGAACATTTTTGCAAATGACACTATAGACAAAGGGCTGGCATCCAAGATCTATAACAAACTTCTCAAACTCAACAGCCAAAAAACAAATAAGTCAAAAAATGGGCAGAAGACATAAACAGACACTTCTCCAAAGAAGACATACAAATGGTTAACAGACAGATGAAAAAATGTTTATCATCATTAGCCATCAGGGAAATTCAAATCAAAACCACACTGAGATACGACCTTACACCAGTTAGAATGGCAAAAATTGACAAGGCAAGAAACAACAAATGTTGGAGAGGTTGTGGAGAAAGAGGAACCCTCTTACATTGTTGGTGGGAATGCAAGTTGGTATAGCCACTTTGGAAAACAGTGTAGAGGTGCCTCAAAAAATTTAAAATAGAGCTACCCTATGACCCAGCAATTGCACTCCTGGGTATTTACCCCAAAGACACAGATGTAGTGAAAAGAAGGGCCATATGCACCCCAGTGTTCATAGCAGCAATGTCCGCAATAGCCAAACTGTGGAAAGAGCTGAGATGCCCTTCAACAGATGAATGGATAAAGAAAATGTGGTCCGTATATACAATGGAATATTACTCAGCCATCAGAAAGGATGAATACCCGACTTTTACATCAACATGGATGGGACTAGAAGAGATTATGCTAAGTGAAATAAGTCAAGCAGAGAAAGTCAATTATGTGGTTTCACTTATTTGTGGAACATAAGGAATAGCATGGAGGACGTTAGGAGAAGGAAGGGAAAAATGAAAGGGAGGAAATCGGAGGGGGAGACGAACCACGAAAGACTATGGACTCCGAGAAACAAACTGAGCGTTTTAGAGGGGATGGGTTAGCCCAGTGATGGGTATTAAGGAGGGCACGTACGGCATGGAACACCGGGTATTACACGAAAACAATGAATCATGGAACACTACATCAGAAACTAGTGTTGTATGGTGACTAACATAACATAATAAAATTAAATTAAAAATAAAGTAAAATCACATGGCTAATATAAGAATTAAGCAACTCACTGAGGTGATAAAACAGTATTCTTTTTTTTTTGATAAAACAGTATTCTTAATATCATTTATATGACTTTTAGTTGCATTGTTTTTAATAGTTCAAAAAAGGGGCTAGGGATATCTGATTTCCAGTCTAATTTGGGTACTCTTAAACACAGTTCTTAAAGGAACTGAAGTATATTCTTCATGACAAACCGAAACATGTAATTTCTTCCATTTGTTCTAAAGACACTAAGGTTTTTTGTTTTTGTTTTTTCTCGTGTAGCTCTAATTTGATGTTGTTTCTAGTTACTATTATTTTTCCCTTAGTCTCCCCTGACTGTCAGTGTCTGTCAAGATCTGTATGTCCTCTGTCCTTAAGAACTGGTATTCCCCAGGGTTGGGCCATTCCCCTGGCCTGCCTTGTCTCCTTCTTTCACCTATTCCATTCACCCAACTTTTTACACACTCTCCTGAATGATCTTGGTAATTTGCCTTCAACCACTTAAGAATTCCTTAGCACCCGCCCATATCAATCTCCTGTGCTCTGAACTTGCATTTCAACTGCCTATAGACCACTTCGCCTGGAAAGACCCTGGATCTCAAACTCAGTGGTCTATAATTCAACTTCGGCATGTTGCTCCAGAACACATACCCTCTATTCTTTCCCTCCTCTGGAGGTTGCTGGGACCCACTTCAGAACTTGAGAATCTTTCCTCATATCCAGTCTGTTACTGAGACAGGACTGTCTCTTCAATGTTGCTTATTATTCCTCCACTTACTACTCCTTACATTACAAATTAACTTGCCTTCCATCTGCACTCCTAGAAGCACCTCCTGCCTAATTGAACCTCATTCATAAAGGTTCTGAGTGTAAGTCCAATTACTTCACTTTCTATTTTATTGGCATACAGTTTACTCTTTGCACAGAGGAGTATAGGTCTTTTATAATCTTCAGTCCTTCCCTACCTTCCTTTCTAGCATGTCTGCCTAATCTCCATACACAGCCTTGGCCCCCCTGCAATATTGAGTCTCCCCTGTGCAACTGTTCATTTTGCACCTACTCTCCCTGTAAAACCTTTGTCCATTGTGGAGATGCTGTCTGGGTCTAACATGTCAGCACTAACATCATAGGGTACCTCCTCTGCCTAGGTTGAGCACCGTTCCTCTCTAATCTCTTCACACACTATGAATCTACCTCTGATCCCATGAGTTACTTGCTTCATGATAGCCATCCACTTAAAAAAAAAAAAATCTGTGTATTTTCTGTAGAACTGAATGTCCTCAAAGACATGTCTTTCTACATCTTTCTGTGTCTAGCAGCAAGCACAGCAGCTGGCCCTTGAAATGGCATTGTGGAGTGTTTCCCAAATAAAGAAATGTTTGATTTATTTCATGGCCTTGTTCTCAGACAGTATTAGAAGAAATAGTTCCACAATTCATGATGCTCCTAAGTGGGATTTTGATGAGAAACCAAAATGTCCCGGACTTCATGAGTATCAAAAGCCACTCTTCCCTTTAATGCCCAAATCACCGGAATCTGACCCTCTGTCCAATTTGCCTTACAGGAAGTGCTATCTGTCTTTATTTCTCATCCCAGACAACTTCTGGAAGTCTTGGGGAATCTCTCTTCCTGGTGGTGGCTGGTTTCCTCAGCATTGGCCGACCCCAGACCACTGCTTTGCCTCTATGCTGGTGACCGCTTACTCCTTCTGAAGCCAGCTTTCTGCCTGCTACACTGTTTTTTCTGTACTATGACATCCCCTAGGAGGGGTGTGCATGTGTGTGCATGTGTGTGTGTGCGCGCACACACCTAAAAATACAGCAGCCAGCTAGAGTTGCTCTTCTACTCTGTAGTTTCAAGGCCATCCAGAGAGTCCTATTTTGGATGTTCCTTGCCTCTCTGATCTAAAGGGAGTATTAGCATAATTTAATTAAGGGTGTCTCTGCAGTCAGAATGCTTGAGTTTTAATTCTGACTCTGTCACATGTTGACATTATTGATTCTTGAGCAAGTTACTTATCCTCCTATGCCTCAGTTTTTTTCTTTGTAAATTAAGGATAATAATAATAATCTCTACCACATAAGGTTGATGCCTAGATTATAAGATTTAATATATGTAAAGTAGTTACAACAGTGCCTGGAACATAATAAAAGCTGAGCAAGTATTAATTACCTATCACTACATACACACACACACACACACAAACAAACACACACACACACACACACAAACATAGCTTCCTCAAACAAGAGTTCCTTCCTAGCGTGTATGGTGTCCAGGATCCAGTTCTTTGGGTTTCTGAGAGAGAGCATAGTCTCCACCTTACCCGACTCTCTCAGGTCTTTTTCATTCTGCAGGAGGGACCTTTTCAAAGAACAGCCACCAATGGACTGTTCACATTTTTTCAGGAATATCAGTCCCTGCCCTACATAGCTGTGTGGCATTGCTTTCTGATTACAAAAAGATACCAGATTCCCCAGTCTGGAGCCACAGGCCCAGAGCCTGGGTTACTTTGGGAAATATGGCTACAACTATCCCAGGCTTGTTCCTTTTAGTGCACGTACCTAGACAAGAAGTGAATCTCAGCTTCTGACACCCCTTGCTGTCTTCTGGACCAACATCCCAGTATAAGAAAACACAGATACATGCACATCCACACATTATAAGCAGTACTTTTATAAACAAATAGCAATTTTCAGAAAGAAACTCAGTTTAACCTATATTTAGGTAAGATTTGTTTTTTCCCTTCAAGGAGAAGATCCACAAAACTATTTGCAACCATGTGATTATGCGTAACAGTTTTGTGACATTGTCTCCATCTTTTCCATTCTACAATAGGATCTTTTCTTTTTTACATTGGTTAAACAAAAGGTGTTTAAATCACTGGCTTTCAAACATTCTTTTTTTTATTCTTTTATTTTAAAGTAATCTCTACACCCAATGTAGGGCTCAAACTCAAAACCCCAAGATCAAGATTCACATGGTCTACCAGGTGCCCCCTTAAACATTCTTAATGACAATCTACTATGACCCACAGTAAATAATATATATGTATATATTTATATATAACAATATTTATATGTATTTATTATATATATGCTATATATAACATTTCATCAAGCAATAATACAGTGAGTATACAGCATATGGACAATACAGTTTGATTTTTTCTATTTTATTTTATTCTAGTGTAGTAAATTTTATTTTAAAAAATTTTAATTGTTAATCATTAAATTGATTTCACGACCCACTAGTGTATGTATGTATTATAAAACATTATATTAGCACAATGTTTCTCAAACTTCGTTGTTGATAAGATTTAGTGAAACAGCTATACTTATATCAGACAAAATATACCTTAATGCAAAAGTTGTTATTAGAGATAAAGAACATTTTACAATAATAGAAGTGTCAATCCATCAGGAAGACATAACAATTATATATATATACACACACACATCTAAAAACAGAGCTCCAAAATATATGAAGCAAAAAATGACCGAATTCAAAGGTAAAATGGACAATTCAGTAAATAAGAGTTGGAGACTGCACTACCCCACTTATAGTAATGGATAGAACAACTAAGCAGAAGGTCAAAGTGAAATAGAGGCCATAAGCAATATTATACACCAAACTAAACATAGACACGTATAGATTACTCTACCCAACAACAGTGGAATATACATTCTACTCAAGTGCATATAGGACATTCTCCAAAATAGATTACTGATTAAGCCAAAAAACAAGTCTCATAAATTTAAAACGACTAAAATCATATAGGTTTCACAATGGAAGAAAATTTGTAATCAATAAAAATAGAAGGAAAGTTGGGAAATTCGAGGAAATTAACATAACATTAAATAACCAAAAGGGCAAAAAGAAATCACAAGAGAAATTGGAAAATACTTTTGAGGTACATAAAATCTCAATAACCAAAGCTTATGGGATACAGCTAAAACAGAGCATAAAGAGGGGAGCCTGGGTGACTCAGTTGGTTTTGAGATTGAGCTCCACATCAGGCTCTGTGCTCAGCAGGGAGTCTGCTTAAGATTCTCCCTCTTTCCCCCTCTGCCTCTCCTCTCTCAAATAAATAAACCTTAAAAAAAAAACCATAGAGAGAAATTTATAGCTATCAACACCTACATTAAAAAAGAAGAAAGACTTCAAATCAGTAACCCAACTTTTCACCTTAGAACGAAGCCAAACCCTAAACAAGTAGGAGGAAATAACAGAATTTAAAGTAGAAGTAAATGAAATAGAGAAAAGCAATAGGCCAAACTAACAAAACCAAAAGTTGGATCTTTGAAAATATCAACAAAATTGAGAAATCTTAAGCTAGACTGACCAAGAAAAAAATAGACTCAAAATATTAAAATCAAGAATGAAAATGGAGACATTATTAACAAGCTTAAAAAAATTTAAATGTATTACAAGAGAATACTATGAATAGTTGTATACCAACAAACTGGAATGAAACCTAGGTGAAATAGACAAATTCCTAGAAAAACACAACTTTAACTGACTCCAAGAAGCAATAGAAAACCTGAAGAAGAGCTATACAGTAAAGAGATTGAATTAGTCATTTAAAAATTTCTGACAAAGAAAAGCCCAGGTCTGGATGGCATCATTAGTGAATTCTACCAAATGCTTAATGAAGATTTTAATACCAGCCCTTTACAAGAAATGCAAGAATAGTGGACACTTACTTCCCAACCAATTCTGTGAGGCCAGTGTTACCCTATTAGCAAAATTAGACAAAGATATCACAAGAAATGAAAACTAGAGCAATATTCCTTATAAATAGAGATGCAAAAGTGCTCCACAAGATACTAGCAATGTAGTAACCAAATCCAGCAATTTAAAATAGGGATTATATACCAAGACCAAGTACACTTTGTCCCAAGTATGAGAGGTTGGTTTATCATACGAAAATTAGTCAGTGTATGTACCATATGAATGGAATATAGTATAAAAATCATATGATCATATCAATAGATAGAGAAAAAGTTTTTGACAAAGTGAAACATCCTGTATGATTAAAAACACTTTAACAAACTAGGAATAGGAGGGAACTTCCTCAACCTAATAAAAGGCATCTATGAAAAACACCATGCTTAATAGCAAAAGCCAAAAGCATTCCCCCTGAAGTCAAGAACAAGACAGGGTATCTCTTCATGCCACTTCTATTCAACATTGTACTAGAGGTTTTAGCCAGGGCAATTTGGCAAGGAAAAGTAATAAAAGTCATCCAGATTGGAAAGGAAGAAGCAAAACTATCTCTATTTGCAGATGACATTATCTTGTATGTAGAAAATCCTAAGGAATACACACACATGCACACACAACTAGCACTAATAAATGAGTTCAGCAGTAGGAGTGTAAAACAGTGAAGCCACTTTGGAAAACAGTTTGGCATTCCCTTAAAACATTAAGGCTAGTTCCACTCCTAGGTGTATACTCAAGAACTGAAAACTTGTACACTAATTTCACAGCAGTGTTATTATAAATAATTGCCAAAAGTTAGAAACAACCCAAATGCCCATCAACTGATTAATGAATACATAAAATGTGATATGTCCATGCAATGGACTATTACTCAGCCATAAAAAGGAATTAAATACTAGTACATGCTACAAGTTGGAAGAACCTTGAAAATATTATGCTAAATCAAAGAAACTAGACAGAAAGGCTACATGTTACATGAATTCATTTATATGAAATGTCCAGGTTAGGCAAATCTGTAGTGACAGTGGTTTCCAGGGACTGGGGCAAAACATAGGAAATGACTGCTAATGGGTATGGGCTTGCTTTCTGGGGTGATAAAACTGTTCTGAATTACTTAGCCATCATTAAAAACACCCCTTTGAAGTTGCTATCTTTGTGACCTTAAACAATAATAACAATAAACATAATAACATAAATGTACAGTGCTAATTATGTGCTAAGTCTTGTGCTAATCCCACTACAACCTCCTGAAGTAGGGATATTATTATCTCCAAGGGAGAAACCTATTACAGAGAAGCCAACAGGTTACTTGATGTTTCAAACCTTATTTCTATACCTCTGTGTAGAATACTTATCTTACAAAGTTTAAGAGGATTAAATGAGTTACTGTGTAAAGTCCCTTACTTAGTACATTGTTGGTGCATGGTACACATTCAGAAAATGGATTGTGTTTTAGTCTGAAGTGGATATTGTGTGACACATACATTTTTCATGTAAAAGGTCATTCTCAATTCCAGTGTGTTATAGTGTTAATAGTGTATAACATTTTCCTTTGTTTTTGGATACAGGTCCCCCTGGACCAGCTGTCCCTGCACCTGCAGGCTACCCAGGAGGCTTGCCTGTGGGATACTACAGCCCGCAGCATCCCTGTGCCTTCCCCTCGTACCAGCTACCTGGTGGTATTCATCCTATGCAGTACCAGCCTGGCAAATATCATATGCCAAATCAGCCTGTTCCAGTAACATGGATGCCAGGGCCTGCTCTTATGCCAAACTGTCCTCCTGGTCTGGAATACTTAACCCAGGTACTCCACACAAATCCAAATAATTTTCTGATGAAGTATGACTGGGGATCTGACAAGAAGAGATCCAAAGCTGGATAGAGTGGATGAACGTGGTGGGTCAGTGATGACAGAGGTCCTGTTTGTGAGACCATAGGAATGGTGGTACTGATTTCAGAGATGTGAAGGGAAAATGAGTGCAGGCCTGTATTTGGTGGAATCAGTATGGCTTTCTAAAGGATGTATGCTGAATTTTAAGATCTGCAAGGTGTCCTGTGGAAGGCAGTTTAAGAAACAGGGAAAACTATCAAAGATGCTAATTGAGGTGTTGTTTGCATAGAAGTGAAGCGTTAACAACATGAAGAACAGATTAGTAGACTATGAGTGAGTCAGTGAGTATCTCCGCCTATCCCTTTTTCTCATTACCCACAATTTTCATTAGCCACTTCTGCCATCCTCCAAATATAAAAGTGTCAATAAAAAGAGGAGACTTACCAAGGGTTCTCTTCAGGCCAAATTCAGAGACCCCCTTCCCACAACACAGTGGATTCTTATTTTCCATCTATATAGATGTTCTGAAGCTACCAGGATATCCGGATCAGAAACTGGGACAGTATGTCAAATCCATATACCAAATGGTATCGCTTAAAACCACATGTCAGAGACTCAAAAAAATTGCTTAATGAAAATAAGATGAAGCTGGTACAATCATGTTTGGTTTTAGAAAAAGGAGATGTTGAAATACATTATAAGCAAGGGACTTGCCAGTTTTCTTAATTTGCCAAGTTTTTTCATTTCTTCTATTACTCTGACAAGAGTTAAATGAACATATTTTATGAATTCTGTTTTGTCTTTCAGGGATGGTTTGAATTAAAAAAAAAAAACAAGTGAAAAAAGAAACAAAACAAACAGGTGTGGAGCCAGACAAACCCGGTTTTAAATTCTACTTATACTCCCTCCTCACTGCAACCTTCAGTAACTTTCATAACCTGTTGGTGTTTGAATTTCCTCATCGATAAAATAGTACTATCAATACATACCTTATTGAGTTGTTAGGAGAATTTTTCAGGAGCTAAGATTTATAGTGTGCCTACTATTTTGGGCACACAAGGCCATCCAATGGGCGGCCGCTTGTGGATATTATTAGTTGAAACACCTCATATGCAAACAGAAGACAGAACCAGTCATTTGCTTTATAATTTTCCTTATCCCAGCCTTTTTGCAATCTCCGATATAGATTCCACGAATCATTATCAGACTGTAAAGATTCTGGAGCATTCAAAGTAGTAGGATTATATTATTTCTAGAGTATTGGCTTGGCCAGTGACCCTACCAGTTTGTTAGAGAACTGATCCATAGCAGCCATAGAGTCTCATTGGACAAACTTCTTTTACATTAACAGGCATTATTTCTTTAGAATATTTTGCTCAGCAGTGGATGCTTTTATCAACAATGAATATTTTTACTTTGAGTTCTAGATTTTAACATTCTAGATTTTTAAAGGAACTGTGAACCTCCTTAGTGACCACTTTCGGCATTTTATAAGACAGATTTAGACCTCCTTACCTGATTGTATTTTCATATAAGAAAAAGGTTTTCATGAAGGATTATATCTTCCCTATACCCTCCTGAAATCATTTACACCACAAAATATTTATGTCTAGTTATTTTTTACTTTATTACCACATTCATGTACTTTTTTATTAACTAAAGTATTCAATGACTATTAGCTGAAATAGGACATTGCAGGCAATATTCTGGGCCCAAGGATTAGGAATGATCTATATCATCTAAAATTATTTAGATATAATTACTCTGTCCTCAAAGAGGTTTCTTCTTTTCTGCTATAATATTGTCAAGTAATATCAGGTGCTGAACCCATCAAACTGTCTTTAGAGTGATTCCTAAGTGAAGTTAAGGCAGAAGTTTATCTAGTGGTGTTCCCAACACCCTTTTCAAGAGATCCCGTTCCAGAATGTTTCCCCTTTGTCCTATTCCTAATCACATGCTTCCAGCCTTGTGGACCCTCATTAGAGTATGCACCTAAGGAAGCCCCTGGCATTAGGACCTCAAATGAATGGAAATCAGTGTGTTAACATCTTCCAGAGGTACCTGTGAAAATAATGTAAAACTGGATACTACAGTGTGAGGTCCCTGGCTGATTTGCTCTCTGTAAGCCACTGAGAAAGTAGCTTCCTCTGTGGCTGGTCCATGTTAAACTGTCCCAAACTTCCTGAGCACCTCCAGGCTGTGAGTTCAGTGAGTGACAGACATGTCAATGAGTAGGGGCTGAGCTAGAAACAATCTGTGTCAACACAGCTTCTTCTAGATGCTGTCACTGTAGTAGGAAGATGATTTTCTGATGTACCAGGCAACTGCTTATCTTTTTTTTTTTGCAACTCTTTATCTTTTAAAATAGAACTGGAGAAAAGTGGTATTCCTATCTGGACAGCTCTGCTAAATTTCACTTGATAATTTTTTTTATTTCATTCAATTTCAAAAAGATATTTTGGTGTCAATTAATACATTTTCATACCTGTCTCATCAGCTTCTTTTCTAGCACTGATTTGATTTAATTCTGTTATTTCTATTTTTGCTAATTGCTTTGTTCTGTCCCAACAGTTGGACAACATACACGTCCTTCAGCATTTTGAGCCTCTGGAAAGTATGTATAATTTTGTAGTGTTCAGCAGTATTTGAATCAGGTGGAAATTTGCATTACCCAATGATCATTTCTTAGTGATTCAAAGAGAAAAGACTATCTTCTTCTACCCTTTTTTCAAGAAAGTAATAAAGGGAATTATTTTGTATAATTGTATCTATTTATGTACCATACCTAAGTTCTTAGACTTGAAAAAGACTTACATTTTATCTGGTCAACTCCCCCTTCGCACCCTAGTCTGCATATTCATCTTTCATGGAAGAGGAAAAGAAGGAACCTAGAGAATAAATGAGTTAGCCAGGGGCACCATATAGTCAGCTGGTAGAGCTGGAAATAGAATCTAAATCTGCTAAGTTCTAGTCCAGTGCCCTTGCTTTAGAAGTAAAAACAAATCACAGTAAACATGCTGCTTGATCTCAGTTCATCCGCACTGGATTACTGACCTTCTCTTTACCACCAGATCTGCATATTCATTTGACCACTACACAGAGCCTGAGTCTTCTTGGTTCATTTTCCTATTTGCAGTTAGGAATGACTCTAACCATCTCAGTATATTTCTTGAGCTATTTTATGGTAAAATGTATACTTTTATTTAAATGGTTTCTTTATTAAAGTTTTCTGAATTCAGGTACTCCAGGAATATAGTTTTAGTCTTTGCATTTATGTAGAAAAGTTATAAAAATCATTTTCTATTGACCTCCTTAAAAGAAATGTTTTAAATTTTCAAAATTACCAAATATTTATTGGGCATCTGAATTATTTTGGTGTCCTAATCAATGGTAATATTTCAGTTTAAATTTTTAAAAAGCTATTTTGCTTTAAGCCCCTAACACATACTACAAAAGGACTTCTCGGGGCCCGTTTTAACTGCTTTTAATTTAAAGTGTCTTTCTCATTTTATTTTATAGTGATGACATCTTTTGAAACTAATAATAGATATGATATTAAAAACAACCTGGACCAAATGGTTTACATCGTAACTGAAGACACAGACGACTTTACCAGAAATGCTTATCGGACACTAAGGCCCTTCGTCCTCCGGGTCACCGACTGTATGGGCCGAGAAATCATGACAATGCAGAGACCTTTCAGATGCACCTGCTGTTGCCTCTGTTGTCCCTCCACCAGGCAAGAGGTCAGAGGATGCAGGGCTTATCCCTGGTTTCTTCCTGATGCAAGTCTTCACAGCACGCTTATCCTCCTTCCAGAATGACACAGGAGGGGATTTTCACTGGCTCTGCCGGTCAGACTGAAAGAAGAGAGTGGGGAGGAAGGAGACCACATCGTCTCACCCAAGGAAAATCACAGAGGGCTTTTTCTTGTGGTTTCTTTCTCATCTTCCGGTGCTAGTTGGGGGTCAGGCACAAATTAGGGTTATTTATTCGGTGACCACAATTCTGTCAGTTGTGTCTGCTGAATTGGAAATGTATCTATGACCTAGAACAGAAGTCACCACATTTGTCTAAATATACTTGCATATCCCCAGATAAGATGTCGCTAGACAGGATCGAATGCTTTTAGATTTGGAAGAGACCTTGGATGACTTTGCACTCCCCATCCCAGTCCACACCTGGCCACAGATAAAGAAGGGGTGGCTCAGAAAGATGAAGTGCCTGATGAGGGTGTTACAGTCCCCCGAGTGCCAGACCTAGAGAGCAGACTTCCTCTTCTACAACCCGTGCAGCTCTAGGAAGGTTGTTTGCTGCAGGGAAAAGAAGCAGCTTTAGCAAGAGGTCCACCAGAATTTTGAATTCCAGATATGTCACCTACTTAAATTGTGCAATTTACTTAACTTCTTTGGGGCTCAGTGCTCTTGTACATAAAATATGCACAACAATACCCCATGGGATTCCTGGGATATTTAAAAGACATGGTAACTGCCAGCACTTACTAAATGTTAATTTATTTACAACCTTCTCTGTGTTTTGATTTCCTTTAAGATGGAAGTAATAATAGCACCTATCACACAGGATTGCTTTGAGGATTAAATAGTAAATAAATGTTAACTGTTCATTACAGTACCAGGCAGACAGTACAGTGCTCAGAGAATGTTGTTCCCGGGTATCTTACGCCTCTCTCATTACTATTTTTGTAATAATAGCCTGATATTTGAGATGAATATTCACCTTTACTCCTTAGTCCTTTTCAATATACTAGGAATTCTTCATATTCATGAGTTGGGTTTTCTTCTCAAATGAATTTTTTTAAGTAATTTACTTGTGTACAGTTTTTATTTATTTGTTTAGCTCTTAGGCCTAAACTTGTGTAAGATCTTAATCCTAGGCAGCTATCAAATTTATATGCTTATGTATATGTGTGAATGTATATATATGAACAGTAACATCTTTTTTTTTTTTAATATCATGATTTGACAGTTCATGAAGCTATGTAGTACTGCCCCATAATGAGACCTGGTGGACTCAAAACTCTTAGAAAAGTGTATATGACGCCAGAAAAGCTACCAGTAGCACTTTAACTCTGGCCTTTTACTAAGTAATTTAATTTTGTGACTCTTGTTATTATTAAATATGAAGATCTTAGTTCTTCACAAAGGAATATTGTAAAGATGCTTAGCTAAAACAAGGCATTGGACAGTTTTGAAACTTTTTAATATGGCTTTACATATCTGTTCACACATTCTGTTGTTTTCACAATACTCAGTTTTCCGGGCACCTGGGTGGCTCAGTCATTAAGTGGCTGTCTTTGGCTCGGGTCATGATCCCGGGGTCCTGGGATCGAGTCCCGCATTGGGCTCCCCCTGCTCTACGGGGAGTCTGCTTCTCCCTGTGCCTCTGCCTGCCACTCCCCCTGCTTGTGCACGCTCTCTCTCTCTCTGTCAAATAAATAAATAAAATCTTTAAAAAAAATACTCAGTTTTCAGAATGCCTCTTTTTCTATTTTCTCTTATAATTGTCAAGTCTGAGATTCAAATCTAAGAAGTTCCCTTGCTACTTTGTCATGAATTGTGCCAGAAGACATGAGACACCTAGAGCAGAGACAAAGAACTTCACTGCAGCACAGTAAACAGCATGAGTGTTATGCAGTTGGCACAGGTCCCTGTGTGCCCAAGTTCGATAGGGCTGACTCAGATGCTGCATACAGCTGAGCAATTCTGAGCTTGGGAGAACTGTCCATTTTGCAACAAGCAGCCACTTTGTTCCAAAGGGAAATGTCACCTCAGCTCTCAAGGCTGTTCTGACCTACAACCCTAAGAAAGAGCCTGGGTAAAAAAGGAAGGTCCTCTATCAGTGACAATTCTTCTAGTCCTTGAAAGACTTAAGAGTACATCTGGGTGGTGTGTATGCATACAGGTATATATGTAGCATCCTTCCCTCTGTCACTGCTTCTTTGCAGCTGGAGGTGCAGTGTCCTCCCGGTGTCCCCATTGGCTTTGTTGCGGAACACTGGAATCTGTGCAGGGCTGTTTACAGCCTCCAGAACGAGAAGAAAGAAAATGTGATGAGAGTGCGCGGGCCGTGTTCAACCTATGGCTGTGGTTCAGATTCAGTTTTTGAGGTAAACAAATATAAAAATGACATTTTTACTATTTTTTCTGCATGTACTAACAGACCTTAGAATCATTTGGCTTTAGACTACTGTTTAATGTGAATGAATAAAGTAGAATGAGGAAGAGTTTTTGGTGACATCAAATCATTTTTAAATTATTGTTAGTGGATTGCTTACTGTTTTCCAAAGCGTGAGCTACTTTTTTTTTAATTTCAGTGTTTGATAAAGATAAGTAACCATTTAAAACACTAAACCTGAAAGTAAATAGCATGACTGAATCCATTTATTTATTCTTGGTTGTATTTAATTCACCATTTTTACCACAGATTTACAGGATTGCAGATCCTGATTAAAACAAAAATGCCCAACGTATCACAGAACATATGGGGCACCCTGAGATTGTGTACATTGTTTGCATGGTAGAAGTTGTCTGTGTCCTTAAGAGATAGGATAACACTGATAACATGGATAAAACTCATAATAGGTTATAACATTTTCTCAGGAAATCCTCTTGTTTTGCCTCTATCTCAGTATCTACAAAATGAGTGCTTATTATCCTACGAATCTGACAAAGGAGATTCCTAGAAATGTTTCCTGAGCTTCTTAGAGAATCCTTGAATGCCTTCCAATTCAGCAAGGCTCATTATCTAAAGTTGCTCATTCAGATATTTTCTATGATACCCAATAAACTTTTTTTTTAGTTCTTCAAGCATTGCTTATTTATTAAAAGACCATTGTAGTGAAATAAAAAATGTGGATAAGCCAAATTTTAGGGGCAGGTGTATAGGATCTTTCTGATCACCAAAAGTTAGTATTTGGGTATTTGCCCTCTGGCAAGTGCCAGAATCCCCCTTTTACAAGCCAAAGCCCTTCGGGATTCTGACATACTCTAGGAAGACAGGGTGGATTTGGCCCATAAAAACTTGAGTGATTATTTGAAGTTTGTGAAGTACATAGAACTGTGCTTCCTTACTTTTGTTCGTGTGTTTCCCTAGGCTGTAGAGACTCCCTTCCAATCCCCAATTCCTACCCTTCACTGTATGAAAAAGAATTTTAGAATCAACTCAAATCATACCTCCTTAATAACTCATTTGAGGATGAAGAAAGAGCACCAGCCCGAGAACTGTCAGCTACACCCCAGCTCAGTTATTAACCAGTTGCAAGGCACTTTATCCTTCTTGGCCATAATTCCCTGTTACTTTACAGTAATTTATTACTTTATAGTCATAACTACATTATTACTATATTAATTTCCTGTCCTGTATTTATGCTGTCACAGTGTAAACTGCTTCTAAGTAGAAGAATGAAGTATGATAATATTATAATATTTTTCAGTCATCATAAAGTCATATTCTTATCTTTCTAGGTCAAATCCCTTGATGGTGTGTCCAATATTGGCAGTATTATTAGGAAGTGGAATGGTCTGTTATCAGCAATGGGAGATGCTGACCACTTTGAAATTCACTTCCCATTAGACCTGGATGTGAAGATGAAAGCCATGATTTTTGGAGCTTGCTTCCTCATTGTAAGTCTTTTGCTTTTGAGTTGTCTTGAGAGAATCACTCTTTATGATGAGATGGCAGTGTAGTATAATAGAAAGGCAGTAACCTTTGAAAGTAGGACAATGTCTGCCCCTACCACTTACTAGTTACATGTTTTGCAAATTGGTTAGCACTTCCAGGCCTCATTTGCCTTACCTATAAAATGGAGATAAAAATACTTATATTTTTCAGGGCGCTGAACATTAGCTATCATGTGAGTAGAGGGGCCAGAAGAGTACTTGGAGAATATGGGGCATCCAGTGGGTATACTTGTCCTCATTGCCTGTTGTTTGTCTTTCCCATTACTTAAAGATGCCCATCCTATGACTTCTTAATGAAATAACTAACTCTAAAGCTGATGTCCTTTCCCTCCATCCCACTGCCTCTCTTGTCAGTGGACCCCTTGGCGTTGTATCTTCCTTAGATTTATTAGGTACAGCTCCCTTGCTGTATTACTGACTCATCGGTGGTTAAGTGGAAATAAAGTGGATATATTTACCTTAAAAATGTAGCTAACATATTGCAGTTGGTATATTTAACATATTTAATATTGATTAAGTTTTTCTTCCTTTTAACAACAAAAATTTAGTCAGTACCCCCAAATGGAAATGTTATTGGCTACCAACAGTTCCAAGTCTGTAATTGCTGGTCTTCATGTTAGATCCTCTTTATAAAGGTTTTATTAGATTTATTTATCCTTAACTAGAATGAGGATCATCTGATAAATTATAAAGGACAATACTTTATGCATTGCATCTAATTATGTATGTATTATGTACGTATGTATGTACAGTTATCTTTCTCTCTCTCTCAGTGGTATATATTATATATGTATGTATCTTTTTCTAATTTTAGGACTTCATGTATTTTGAAAGATCTCCACCACAACATTCATCAAGATAGATGGACACAGCAAATCAGCAATTATGGCTAATGAAAAAAATTAGAAAAGTTGGATCGGGCTTACAATCCCCTGAATTATTTGCAAATATATGTATCTGCTTTTGCAGATTATTTTCACTGGTTATTAGCTCTAACAGGCTAACCGTGTAAGGGCAAGAATACAATCTAAACATGTTTCAATTGATTATCTGTTCATTTGTCCTCTTGGTAGCCTAGGAGTTCACCTTGAAAAAGTTATGACTCATTAACCAAGTAAACACATTACAATGAGCTTCCAAATGCTTTACCATGACATAAGGGAAAATGAATGCAAGAGCTCTCACATTAGTAGATCATGAAATGGTGAGCTTTTTAGAGCAATCTTTGAGATAGAGTAATATAGCTGTTATTCCTAACCCTGTCCTACTAAATCCTACCTCTTGTCCTGTTACTGAAGACGAAGTGAAAAGAATGATACTCTTGATATTTAAAAACAAAAAGGAAGGCAGACGGAAATTCTGTGTGTCTATCGTACAAGGAAAACTTTACTTGTGCATATGTATGAAAACCTTGTTTTGCAAGTTTCTAAGTTTCCATGAAAATTTTGATTTTATTTCCAAATCAAACATGGTTGTTTTTTTTTTTTCTTTATCATAGGGTTTATATTTTTCATGCGTACTCCCTCATTCACTAGCATGGTCAGTCAGGACCTGCCTGTATATGGGGTCAAGGTCAGACTATCAGGAAAGGAGGTGACAAGGACCACAGCCAGTCTAGCTCTGAGCAACTTAGAGACATCAGCGCCCGTATAAGGAGCTTGCATTTAATCCATTTCATCTCTCTTGGTCACAGATGCCTTATATAAAAAATATGTTTAGCCAAATCTCTCAGAATGCCTTTTGAACCTTTGTATATCATTTGATGTGACACAGAGAAGATAATTGGGTTGGGTTTTTTTTTCCACTTTTCAAGAAGATCCCTGATAATCACCTTATTTTTCTAATACCAGGAGTTAGAGTTTTGTTTCTGAACTTTGAAATGTGACATTCTGTGTAGCACTTTGTAAAAGCAAAACCTACAAATCTTGACATTGTCTAATATTTCTTAGCTGCTTTTTATTTAGATGATAAACAAATCTGTATCTATGCAAAGAAAATAATAAAACACAGCAAACATGCTACTTCTCTGCGAACTATAGCTTACCAGTAAAATTATGTAGGATTACCATAGAGTACAAACGTACTTCTTTTTATTAGCTAGTTAAAAGCATAGTGTATTAGTGAATAGACTGATGAATCAGCCTGTGTCTTTTGCACTCTACCTTCCTATCTGGACATGGACTGTGTTCTTTCAACACAGCCAGTATGTGGAATGAAATGTATTCTCCTTGCTAAGTAAAACAAGCCTGAGTGTTCTCAGATGGGATTATTCAGAAATGAGGGCCTTTGCTCACACTTCCTCTTGAAGTCAAAGAAAGGTGCTTCATTTTTAAATTATATTTATCTTTTCATGGTAAAGTTGTTTTATTCAGTTTCTGGTAATTTTTATTTTTAGGTGCTACTACTAGCTTTTAAAAAAATGTAAAACTGCTGCTTTCTAAAAAAAATAATTATATTTGAAAATATAATTGCAGTCTTAGACATATATATTTTTTCTTATAATAATCTTTGACATTTTATATATGAAATCAAATAGTATTGAGAAAGTTTATCTCTATAAACCTCCTTTTTACTTTCCTGTACCCCTACATCCCAAGACCTGCTGCATAATACTAAAAAAAAATGCATATTATTTTTAACATATAACATTTTAAATTTGTTTAAAGTTTTTATGGTATTAAGTTGTCTCTTACAGTTATAATTCCACTTTCTTTAAAAGTCATACTGTGTGTCTTGGGGCACCTGGGTGGCTCAGTCGTTAAGCATCTGCCTTCGGCTCAGGTCGTGATCCCAGGGTCCTGGGATTGAGTCCCACATCGGGCTCCCTGCTCAGTGGGGAGCCTGCTTCTCCCTCTCCCACTCCCCCCTGCTTGTGTTCCCTCTCTCGCTGTGTCTCTCTCTGTCAAATAAATAAATAAAATCTTAAAAAAGTAATTCTATGGTCTTATATTTTTATACTACGGTTGATATTATAATTTCTATATTTCCTAATGGTATTTCATTGTGTAAGATTCATCAGTTTCACTAGAAACAAAAGCTACTCTGAAATTTGCATGTTTTTCATGCTTCATCATATTGTTTTTGGCTTTTAAATAAATATAATATGGTTTATAGTAAAATACTGTCTTACTTTTTTTCTTGTAATTGAGTCTTTGCTATAGACTGAATGCTTGTATCCCTCCCCCACCCCAAACCTATGAATTACCCCAATGTGATGATGTTTGGGTGGTGTTAGGTCATGCTGGTGGAACCCTCCCTCATGAACAGGATTAGTGTCATTATAATCTGCCAGCACCTTGATCTTGGATTTCCCAGCTTCCAAAACTGTGAGAGTTAAATATTTGTTGTTTAAGCCACCCAGTCCACAGTATTTCTGTATAGTTGTCCAACGGATTCAGACAGAAATTGGTACTGGAGAAGTGGGGGTGCTGCTGTAAAAAATACCTAAAAATGTGGAAGCAGCATTGGAACTGGGTAATGGGTAGAAGCTGTAAGCTTTTGAGTTGCATTCTAGAAAAAGCCTAGATACTTTAACAGAACTTTAAAGATGATTCTGGTGAGAGCTCAGAAAGAAAAGAGCTGTAGAGACAGCCTTGGTGTTCTTAGAGAATAGCTAAGTAATCCTGCCAGGATGTTGGTAGAAACATGAGTGCTAAAGGCCATTCTGATGAGGCCTCAGATGAAATTGAGGAACATGGTATTGGAAATTTGAGGAGAAGCCCTCTTTATTATAAAGTGACAACTTGGCTGAATTATGTTCTTGTTCTCGTGTTTTGTGGAACATAGAACTTGCAAGGGATGAAACTAGATGTTTAGCTGAAGTGAGTTCTAAGCAGAGTGTTGGAAGGTGCAGTTAGGCTTCCTCTGTTAGAGTAAAATGCAAGCAGTGAGAAATGACTTAAAGATAGAATTGTTAAGCAAAAGGAAGCAGAACATAAAGACTTGGAAAATTTTCAGCCTATCCATATAGCAAAAAATGAGAACACTGAGGGTGTGGCCAAGGTACTGATAAGGAGATCAATATGAGTGAGCCTTTCTGAACAGAAGCCAGGAAACTATTCTCCAGGACAATGGAAGAATGACCCTGAAGGCAAGTCAGTGGTCAACAGAGCCACTTCTCCCATTACAGGCCTGTATTGCAAGGGCTTAGGGGGCTGAGTGGTTGAAAGGAAGGGCCTTCAATGCCTATGGGACCTTTCTGCATGCTACCTGGCCCTACCTCACATGGGGGGCTCTGCTCTCTACACCCTCTTGCCATGCTCCTCTGCCACCCCAGGTGTGGCTCTGGTGGGCCCTGGTATGGCATGGACTCCAGTGGCCACCTGTCTGTGGAGGGTGCAGGTCCATGTGGCCCTATCTCTATTGATGCTCATAGTGCATAGGTCAAGGGGGCATGGCTGCCTTCACCTAGATCTCAAAGGACAGGGCCATCTGGGAGAGCTTCGGGTTTTGAATTCCAGTCCTGGAGATACACAGGGCCCAGGCAGAGAGTCTCTGCAGGGAAGGCCATTCTGCTGAGCCCTGTGGGTAACATGGCCATCCCAATGGGCCCAAAAGACAGAGCACTGAGTCAAAGATTATTTTTGAACCTTAAGATTTAATGTTGTTCTGTGCTGTTTGGTCTTGGACTTACCTGAGACCTGTCACTCCTTTCTTCTTTCCTATTTCTCTCTTTGGGAATGAGAATGTCTGTCCTGTGCCTGTCCCACTATTGTATCTTGGAAACATAATTTGTTTGGTTTTGCAGGTTCATAGATGGAGAGGACTTTGCCTCAGGATGACTCAGACTTTGAGTCTTACCCGTATCTGATGTAGATGCAACCTTGGACTTTCAGACTTTTGATGCTGGAACAAGTTAAGACTTTTTGGCGATTAGGATGAAACGAATGAATTTTGTCCTGACTAGGGGTGGAATGCCATCAACTGAATGTCTGTGTCCACCAAAATTAATATGTTGGAATCTAATCCCCTTAATGTGATGTATTTGGAGGTGAGACATTGGGGATGATCAGAACCTGAGGGTGGATTAGTACCTTTTATAAAAGAGAAGGCAAGGAGTTCCCTTCCGCCTCCCACCAAGTGAGAAGGCATCCATCCATGAGCCAGGAAGTGGGCTTTTGCCAGACACAGTCTCTGTTGGGACCTTGATCTTGCTTGGACTTGTAGAACTGCAAGAAATAAATTTGTTGTTTATAAGCCACCCAGTCTGTAGTATTTTTGTTATAGCAGCCAAAATGGACCAAGACAGTTTTTTTATTTTTAACACTTTTCTTCAAAGGGATTTTTGAAGGAATTTCTTATTAATTATCAATCAGACTCCTTCAGGATCCTTGTTTTCTTATATAAGTTTAATTCCACTAAAGTCATTTTTGTAGTGTTTTATAGTAGTGACTGGCTTTTTGATATAACCAAGTTATTAAATGCTTATTTCTAATTCACTTAAGGCACATTTAAATTTTAAGTATGATTTCAAGAGCAGTATATCATGCAGGAAAGCTGCCAGAACTTATAACTGTCAGTGAAGGATGCATTTTAAAACAATTTTAATGACCAGATTTCCCCAAAATTACACAAAAATCTGGTTACCAGACTAATTTTCTAGTTGAATTTTTCAGCCAACTGGATGTTAAATTAAGTTCAAGTATGGAATGAGCAATGATTCCAGGAGATGGCATCCTGCTCTGCTGGGACAGCTGGCTACTTTTTAGTACCTACTGCCCCCCACCGCAGTGTTTAAGGTTTAATTTAACTCATATTGAAAGATGCAAACTTGGAAAATCCCTAGGTATGGATTTAATAAACTAATACTAAATTCAACTTTTTGGCTAGTGATAACTAACATTGAAAATAGATCTTTCCCATAATTTGGTTGACCTTCACAGAACCTGTTTCCCATTTATTTGCCTTTAGACATCTTTAACTGTAAATCCCAGAGAAGAGAAAAACAGAATGATACATTCCAAGTGTAGTTAAAGTGAGATAGCTTGGTATTATACATGGTAACACTTAGCATGCTTAATAATAGCACCTGGTAGGCATTCACTCAGTATCTGCCTGATGAATAGCAATGCAATCAGTGGCTGTATTTCTGAAATATTTATTATAGCCAGTAAAAAGTTTTACCATTTAAAAAATATACCCCTCTCTCCACTATTTCATTCTATTAATAATTGAGCATCTACTAAATTCAGGCATTGAACTAGTTCTGAAGGCAGAGGGAAATGCAAAGGTAAAAAATACAGAATTATTACCCCTCAGGGGTTCACAGGCTAATGAATGAGACAGACTTTTAAACAAAATGCACATCTTTGAGGACCACATGGACATGTGTTCAATGGGATGTTGGCACACTCAGTAGAGACCATGTCACTCGCACCTTCTCAGGTGCTATATAATATTATATAATATATTTCTATCCTGTTTAATCAGATAGTTTAGGCTGGCTGGTTGTGTCATTTGCCCAGGTACACTTCCTGGCACTTCTGGAGGTTAATAAGATGCATTTTACAGTCTTGTCTGCAAGCTGAATGCATGGTAAATACAATTGAAAAGGTCAATTTAGCAAATTTTCACCAAGCAAAGCAGGGATTGATTGTTTATTACAGTTAAACACAGAGCCCAAGAGAGTGGTACACCTGAGATCCTCAACAAATATTTGTTGAATGTGTGAAAATAGTCCTAACGTGTATTATGACACTGTGCTAGGTGTTAAAGGAGACAGAAATGAAAAGGTGGTCCTCTATCCCTCAGCAAGGATAAAGCAAGTAAGTATGCAATTACAGCACAAATTTAAAGAATTATTGCATAAAATAAAAATTATTTTGTTTGAAAATATATATTACAACTCCATCATGAGATAACATTAATACCATTTTTTTTCAGAGGAAGAAACAAACTTCATCAAGAGGTATTGAAAAAGTTGGGGTGCTAAGGAATTTTCCCCTCCCTGTTGTAATTGCAATGAAGGAAAATTGAAATGTTGGAAAAAAGGTGAGAAACATAACAGCTCCTGGAAGATAGCACAGCATGTGCAAGAGCCTGTAGAGTTGCCCAGTCTCGAATTCCAACTAGAAATCTGATCAGGCAGCCTACTCTCCTCACTCCGTTTTCCAGTTGTCCAGACTGGATTGGTGATGAGTATTCACTGGTGGGTGTGGCTGAGGTAGGGTAGGTGCTAAGGTTGGGGTGGTGGGTGCCTCTTCATATAATATCTAAACAAAATGTAAACAGCAAATTCTAAGACATTCTATAATTAGCTAACTTAATGGTTGCCCATTAAATTTTCTTGCTGTTCTTAGTTCTGCTGCTTCTCAACAAGGGAGCCAGTCATATGAACTCATATAATTTTGAGATGTGTGGTTGCTGGGTTTACCTCAAGACTCAATTCCAGGGTAGATGAATATGCATCTGGGCACATATGGAGGAAAAACAGAATAATGAGACAGGTGGTATAATGTGATCAACTAACTATGATGATGATGATAATGATGATGACGATCATGATGATGGTAGGAGCTAACTCTTTCTAGTGCTTGCTATACACCAGGCATCATACTGGTTGTACGGACTTTCTATACACTAACTCATTCAATTCTCATAATTCTGTGATATAGATTATTATAATAATCCCGATTTTACAAATGAAAAAAAAAAAGAGATTTAGGTATCTTGCACAAAGGACCCCAACTAGCTTATGTCCACAAAACCATTATTTGAAGGTGGCTCCAGAGGCTACATTCTAAACCACTATGCCCCATGCTTCTTTAATCTCTGTGTCATATGTGGTTTGTCACTGTGTGTTAACTCAGAAATATAGGGAAACAGAAATAGAGGAAGACGGCTGTATGTTACCTCCCGCATTCTCTCAAGTTGAGGATTATGGTGGGAAGCCCTTGAGGCTCTGAGGGGTTTTGTCTGAGGGTATGTTCTCTCCTAGAGGTGTGCTTTTGCTTCTGCTATATCCCAGTGGTGTTTCGGACCGAAGACCACTTTTATGCTATTCTGTCGGTCTGGTGCTTTCCAACTCATGTATGCATTTTAAATAGGAAAAGCAAAAGAATGAGGATCAGTCTTGGTTACAGATCCTCAGTGAGCAATTTTCTCTAAACCTACAGCACAAGCCCAAACAGTCAAACTTTCTCTTGAGCTCTATTTGCCAGTGGTGAATTTTTTCCTAGTTCAGCCTTCACACTGTGGTGTGTCTCTTCAAAAGTTCCCATTTTATTGGTAGTCTCTGTTCCAATACTACAGCTTTGCTTAAGCTCATGGCTCATCTCCTGTCTCATTTTAGCAGGAGAAATCTAAGCCACAGTCAATAACGATTGGTAACTCACTCCTCTCTGGGATGCCAGAGAAAGTGTCAGCCTGTGTTTAATAGAGATTTCAGACTGTGCCTGATTTTGACCTCTAGTAAATTCTCTTACTCTCTTAGGAGCTACACTTTGCATTTACATAGCTTTTGGTTATACTTTAGCCAGACTTTGTAGGTATGCTATAGCAAAAGGGTTTTAAGATGGTCTTGGCAACATTGCCAGCAATGGAAATGATCTATTTTTGTTTTAACAACACACAATTTTATTATAAAATAAAATATTCAGGGAATAATGCTTTAACATAAACACAAAATTTAAAACAATTTTGAACTTTTATATTATTACTATTTGTTAGACCTAATTTACAACTAAATTTTTTATTTTCTATCTGAAATGATGTATATTAGTTATCTTTCTATCATATTATTGAATTCCAGATTCTCTTAAAATATGTTTAAAGTTTCTAATGCTGTCATTAGATAAAAAGAGATTCACCTAAAATGATGCCACCTCTTCTGCAATCCAGGCTCAGATAAATTTATTTTGGAAAATTATAGAAACAATCCTTTCCTTGAGTAGTGTTAACATGTTTGCTCAAATTGTCTTAGCTAATAGTTTATTCAACATAATTTGAGTTTTAATTCTTTTCATTATAACTGTTAAAAATAAACAGAAATTAGTTTTTAGAATTCTTGATTATGCAGGAATAGGCCCATAGAGACAGAGAAGCAATTTGAATGACAAAATATTTATCTAGTTTCAGCCCCCCTGTTCAGTCTACTCTAGGGGCAGCACCAGCTCATGGGCTCTTCAGTAAACTATGCTCATTTTTTTTTTCTTCAGCCAAGAATATATTGGTACTAATCTAGAAGTTTTAATGAATAGCATCAAAGGATTTTGGAGTTAGAAAGGGCACTAACGGACTATCTGCTCTTCACTCTAGATATAAATGAGGAAATTGAGAGAGGCCCAGATAGTGCCCAAAGTTACACAATGAATTCACACTTAGAACCAAAAGTTTCCTTCCACCTCACCAAAAATTGAGCAGTGATTTAAAACATTGTGATGCAATACTTTCATAACATTGTAATCTTAGCAATTAAAAAAATCTGTTTCAAATGATTCTAATGTTGTAAATCAATTTCTTAAAGTTTATTAATAAATTCTCTCTCCCCTCCAAACTTTCTCCCCAAAATAAATATCCCCTCATTTGAAGGTTGGGGGGGCAGTGTGTTAGGGCCAGGCCCCTAGTGTTAGGCAAACTGAGGCGCTGGGGTGGAATTTCAGTACATCTGAGTGGGTGGGGCCTGGTGTTGTGCCTGTCCCTTCTGTCAGCCTGGTCCTCAGGCCATGGGGGTGGGGTTGGAGTGCGAGGCCCTTGTGCAAATGCTGAGGTTCCTTCGTGTCAGCTGTCTGGTGTGAGCCAGCACGGGTCTCCTTTTCTTGCTGGAGCCAGAGACAGTGTAGTGGGACACCCTCTAAGGCTCCTCTGAAGCACAGGCCTCGCTCGCCCGGCATCCTTCCACAGCCCTGTTTGGCAGTCTGGCTCTGGTTATCTGGGGGGCAGACTGGGGGGCAGGGGCTGGCTCCAGATGAATGAATGAATGAATGGATGATGAATGGGTGGGGCCTCCTACGGGCAGGCGCGCGGGGCTGTCCCTGCATCATCGTCCTTTCAGGGAGGCACTCCCCCCCCCCCCCCCCCCCGCCTGCCCTCGGCCTCCTGGAAGGGAGTAGTAAACTTCACTTTCCTGCAGCACCCGCTCTGGACCGAGAAACCGGAAAGCAGTCCCACCAGCACTAGAGCTAGGCTTACCGCCTGCGGTGCCCCGCCCCCCCCCCCAAGATGGGCCACAGCAGCGGGAAGTGTGGTAGCGCACTGAAATAAAGCGCTCAGACACCAATCTGCATGGGAGAGGGGCGGCAGCTGAATATTTTTTTTCCTTTTATTTTGTTTTTATCAGAAATGCAAGGGCAGTTGCAACAAAGCGTGGGAAAGGAGTACAAAGAGATGGCAAATATCTTTTTTTTTTTAAAGATTTTATTTATTTATTTGACTAGGGATGGCAAATATCTTGAAGCGGGCTTGCATTCTCCCCTAGGCATAGGCACACAGGGAGTTAAGTCAGGGGATAAGAGAGGAGCGGGTTGTTTGGGCTAGCAGTCGCCAGGTGCAGAAAGGGGGGGACTGAGGGTCACATTCTTTCATAGCTCCTAACTTATGCCCTGCCCCTGGGGATCCTGGGATCCTGCTCCTACCCGGCCATTGCGTTCAATAGCCCGAGAACAGGAACGCTCCTGACGTTTCAGTTGCTTCCACAGTTACTCCTTAGGGTTTACAAGACATTTTCTAAGAATAACTCCACAGGAAGCTGGAGGGGTTGCGCAGAGGCCCAGGCAGAAGTCACTGAAAAGTCGCGGGCCGGGCATGACGTGCAGTCCATGAACGCGTCAAGGTCTGCACTCCAGGAGCTGTCCCGGGGGCAGGCGTGGTGCCTGGCACCTGCTCCTGGGCCCCGGCGCCCAGCAGTGCCAGCTCCCGGCCCAGCACCAGGAGCTGCGGGAGCTGCGGGAGCTGCGGGCTTGGAACCACGGTGCAGACCCGGCGGCCGCTGCCCTCTGTGTTCTAACATTCTACCTCAGTTTTAAGCACATATTTAGAGCAGAAGTCTAACTATAAAGAGGAAACTAAATTACTGTGTTACCACAGCAACAAAAACATTTAAAATGTTTATGTCATAGGTAACATAGAAGTTTATATATTCATCTATTCATCCACTGATACAGTGTATATGTCTGTATATATAATATATATAATATATATATTTGTGTATATATGTACTTGTAAGTAGGGAAAACTAATACAGCTAATGGAAAATTGAGCACAACTCTTGCCTAGATATAACCTAGTGTAGCTACCTGTTGGCCTGACAGGTGACAGACAGATGACATGGCTGGATGGGGAATATTTTATTCAGGAATCAGACATATGGGATGACAGTCAGCTATATTCCTGGTAACTTTCAGTGTCTATTTTATCCCCTTCAACTGCTTTGCTATTATTTTCTCTACTAGTAAAAAAAAAATTCTATTTTTCTCTGCATTTCATATGTTTGCATATCTCTGCCCATTCGATTTGGCTTTGTGATTTTCTGTTTGTGACATATCATGCCACTAGTTTGAGATGTGGTCACAGGGCCTGCCCCGACATGGAAATCAGGGAGAACTTACACTGTTCTTCACTGATAGCTCTATAACTTTCAAAGGGAAACTATATATTGCTGGTGTTTTGAGAGATTACTTTGTGAATGAAATCACTTGTGAGATAGACACAGGAAGGAAATACAAACTATTTTTATTCTGATAAGGCTGTTTTAAGGACATGTGGTGTTCCCTGGCAACAAAAGGTTTACAGAATGGTGCAGAATCAGGATTACCCTGTCTGTCTCAGGCAGAGCTGGAAAACCAGAGGGATCCCTGGTAGAGGCTTGCCCCTATAAAATGTACCCCACAGAAGAACTAGGAATGTGTACTTTCTGCAAGGCAAGCTGCCTCCCCAAAGAGACACAAAATGAGTGGACAGAGCCACTTAGGCCCAGTTCCTTTTTCCAGCTCAGTGGCTGAGTTAGTCATTCCTGCTCTCTGGGGCAAGCGCATGAGGGGACAGAACGGCCCGGAGTGCTCTTTACGGCCAGCGCCGTTACATGGGGATGTCAGGACAGGAATTGGTTGTGGTAGAGCCTGTTTTGTTTTCTTCCATTCTCTTCCCCTTCTCCCCTTAGGTTATAGAACCCCGGTTGCACTAATTCACAGTGAAGCCTGGAAGAAACACAACAGTTCCCCGAAGTGGTGACATGACAAAGTTCTGGTCCATTAAAAGTGAAGCATGCCAACTTCTTTTAAAAGATAACTGACACATATATTTGCTTCTCATTGATTCTCTCCTCCTCCCTTTATACTTGGCCTAGGAGACGAACCATGAGAGACGATGGACTCTGAGAAACCAACTGAGGGTTCTAGAGGGGAGGGGGTGGGGGGATGGGTTAGCCTGGTGATGGGTATTAAAGAGGCGCGTTCTGCGTGGAGCACCCGGTGTTATGCACAAACGATGAATCATGGAACACTGCATCAAAAACTAATGTAATGTATGGTGATTAACATAACAATAATAATAATAAAAAAACAGATCAAGTCCTTTTTAGTGGATACCTTTGGAAAGTAGATTTGGGGGAGTCGTCTTTATTTTATTTAAAAAATTTTTAAAGATTTTATTTATTTATTTGACAGAGACACAGCGAGAGAGGGAACACAAGCAGGGGGAGTGGGAGAGGGAGAAGCAGGCTTCCCGCTGAGCAGGGAGCCTGATGCGGGGCTCAATCCCAGGACCCTGGGACCATGACCTGAGCCGAAGGCAGACGCTTAACGACTGAGCCACCCAGGTGCCCCCCCTTTCTTTTAAAGATTTTATTTATTTATTTGACAGAGACATCATCTTTATTTCAGATGCTTCTTTATTGCTTGAATTTATTATAATAAACATTAACTTCATAACTTAAAATATTAAAGATAAACTTTTTAAATGTCTCCTATAGATGGCCCTCCCTAGGATGCCATATTTTAGGCTATAATTTAGGACTTCCTAACTTTTGAAGGAACATTAGCATCATTGGGAGATTTTCTTAAATTGCAATGTAGGGGACCCACTCCTCTTCCCTGCCCCTCCACACTGATTTATTTGCTCTGGGGTGGGATCTGGGTATGGGATCTGGATGGGATCCAAAAGTCTCTTAGGTCTTTGTTGTGTATAGTGCAGGATGAGAACCAATGGACTTCATCACCAACTCCTCACTGGGGCACATTAGTGTCACCTGGAATGCTTTGAAAAACCCTGAGTCCTGATTGAATCTCAGAGCAACACCTCCCAAATCTGGAGTTCCTTAGGTGGTTCCAAGGTGCAGCCAAGCTTGGGAACAGCTGTTACTGCCCAAAAATCTTTTGGAAACTTTCTTCCAATTTGCAAGTAAGCTGATAAAATAAACTTTTTTGTTTTATCTATGTCTTAGCCAAATAAATAGGGTTGCTAGATGACATACAGGATGCCTGGTTAAATTCAAATTGCAAATATCAATTTTTAGTAAAAGATTGTCCCATGCAATGTTTGAGACTTGCACACATAAAAAAATATTCATTGCTTATATGAAAATCACATTTAATTGGACTTCCTGTATTTTGTGAAATCTGGCAACTCTACAAACAAAATACAAAAATCACTGAAGAGTACTTTAAACCTTCTCTGTATGTAAAGGAGCTTTAAGAAGATTGAATACTTGGGGTGCCAGGGAGGCTCAGTTGGGTAAGCAGCTGCCTTCAGTTCAGGTCATGATCTCAGGGTCCTGGGATGGAGTCGTCCCCCCTCCCCACACTTTGGGCTACTTTCTCAGCGGGGAGCCTGTTTCTCCCTCTGCCCCTCCCCCAACTCGTGTGCACGCGCACTCTCTCTCAATTAAATAAATAAAATCTTAAGAAAAAAAGAAGATTGAATACTTAAGGAAGAAGCAAAGAAAGATCACCTTGTGAATGCTCAGTAAAACAATCTACAAGTTGTCATTACTTATCTCTCTTCCCCAATATTCCTAGATTTTTAACTGGCTCAATTCCTTTGCTGATTTCCCCTACCCAACTCAAAAATAAGCAAATAACTCTTCAACCCCACTCCTATCTCTCCCACTCCACCCTTAATCCTTCCTTCTTTCAGCCAACTAAGATTTTGATCATCTTTTTTTCTGAACCACACAGAAAAGATTCTAAACCAAGGAAATGCAGAGTTGGATTGGCTTGTGTGTGTGTGTGTGTTTGTGTGTGTGTGTGTGTGTGTGTGTGTGTGCGTGTTGTGCCCTTAAGACTCTTTTTTAAAGGTATCATCCTGTTTTTATTCATGTGGGAATGTAACCTTCAGGGTATATCCTGTCAGTGTTAAACTAGAAATTTAGATAAATTTATCTCCTAACTGCTGCTTTCAGTGTCAGCTTCAAACATAAACCACAGAGTCTCCTTCGGTAAATGGTCTATTGCAATCAAAGAAGTACTATTATCTGTATCAACTTGAAAACTCTGTTGCCTAGAATTCGTTATTGACCACACAAATCACCACTATAGATAACAAATATATGATAAGGGAACAACGAAGGCTTACACTGTGACAGTGTCCTACATTCAGTTGGGGGTGGGGAATCATGTATCTAGCAAGTATTAGATGCTTTCTGGAGAGACATGTGGTGTATCAGAAAGAGTGTACAAGACGTTCTGGGGCCCAGACTTTGCTTTGAGCCTAGCAGCTGTCCTTGCTAATTAAGTGACCTTAGGCTAGAAACGAAGATCTTGTGCTCCTCCACTTTTGCATCTGTAAAATTAAAACCATAATGCCTGACTTGTTTTGATAAGTGTTTTGTTTATTTATTTATTTATTTATTTATTTTTGATAAGTGTTTTCCCATAAGAATTCCAATGAGACAATTATGTGGATATGACTGGACTATTCCAAACATTAGCAATTTTACTAGGTAAAAGAAAAGATGAAAGAGTAGGAGCAGGGTTTGTTTTGCTCTGCACAAAGAAATCTAGCCGGACTCTTGTACGGTCTTTCCTGCACTATCAAAGCATACTGACCCAGAAATACCCTCAAGGGATAAAAGAAATGCCAGTTAGCAGGCCAACTGTAAGCACAGATTTTTCTAAGGGAAAAGAAAAGATGAAAGTGCCAAGCCACAAGATTAGCCCCCTCAGAGGCTCCTGGCATCCTGAGTGGGGATGGTGGATTTCTTAAATAATCATGTTCCTTTCTCTTGGTTAGATGGAAGCATTAAGTCATCTGACCCAAGGATGAGTCATAGACAAACTTACGGGAAGATTCCCAAAGTCTGAGTGGTAAAGTAAGTGAAATGGAAAAAAATGTGTATGGATGCCATGTTTCCATATGTCTAGATAGATTAGCTAATATATGTTCCCCTTATGAACCAGACCCAATTCTGTTTTTAGGGCTCAAGGAGACTGTATTATGTTGAGCTCTTCTAAGTCTGAATATGTGTTCATTTAGACAAGCTCTAGATTCAAGTGTACTATTACAGTTTTCATGAAAAATTTTTAAAAAATCAAACAGCATAAGGGCACCTCGGTGGCTCAGTCAGTTGAGCATCTGACTCTTGGTTTTGGCTCAGGTCATTATCTCAGGGTTGTGAGTAGGGCTCTGTGCTCAGCGGGAGTCAGCTGGAGATTCTCTCCCTCTGCCCCTCCCCCCGCTCATGCGCATGCTCTCTCTAAATAAATAAAATCTTAAATAAAAAAATTAAACCCTCCTAAAAAAAACCAACTTAAGTAACCCTATTATCTGTCTCTATATAATTCATATATTCAATTCTTAGACACATTCTTTACAAACTTAACTGCCCTTGTGTACGCATCCATTGTTAACAAAATATTTATTCTTCATAAGGACTTAGGGTGAGGCCAGTGTGGAGAATCTTCTAAGGTCTCTGTTGCTAACAACAGTTTTGGAAATCATATTTTAAAAAATGACTCCCCAAACTACAAAACTCAGTCTGTACCATAAATTCTATGACTCAGTTGAATGGCTCACCGCACTCACCCACTTATCTCAAATCCATTCTCAAAGATTAAGCAAATTAAGTTACACCCTTCTGAAAATCCTCTAGTAGCTTTCCATTTATCCATATGCTATGAAGTAAACTCGGTTTTCTCTCAGGGCCCTAGATCATCCTTCCCAGATCCTAAGGAAGCTTACTCCTTTTCTTCATAGTTCACCTGCTCAGAAAGGCATGCCTTGACCCCTCTAACTAAAATATTTCCAGTATCCCAAATCACTCTCTCCTGGTCAGCACTTATATGTTTGTTTTTTTGTTTATAGTAGTTTCAGAGAAGGCAGGGATTTTGTGTTTCATGTTTACCACTATATCTTCACTGTGTTTAACAGTGTCTAGCAAGAAGCAGAGACTAAATAAATATTAACTAAATGTATTGAATATAGGCAAAATAACATGGCCTCTGTAAAGATAATTCTAAAAGAGGAATTTAAAAAGGTATGGATAAGAATAGCATCATTAGAATAATTGTGTCCTTAGCTCGGATGGCTACTTTGAAGGAAATTTATTATTTATTCGGAATATTCTTTAACCATAAGAAAAAAAAAAGAAAATTTTTATTTAAGAATACAACAAATTATATATATTCAGCTTGACTCCCGGCTCTTATGGTCTTGTAAGCCTTTTGGCAAGAGATATTTAACTTCTGGCTATTGATTTTCCTGGGATATAAACCCAGGAATAATTTTCTCCTCGCCAGTTCGTTTTTCAGAGAGCTTTTCTGGCTAGGACCTATCTGTTGGCTATGGTTAGGAATCCAACAGACGTCTCAGAAGTAGGCCTGGGAGCCTGGGAGATGTTAGTTGGACTCATTTCCATCTCAGAACAACTGGTTGCTAGTAGATGAAGCTACTGGTTGAGGAGATGGGAGTTTACTGTATTGTTTTGGACATTTGTTACAAAGAGAAAACAAGGACACCCCAGTTGGTCAAATGGTCAATCTGAGGCTATGTCAATAGTTTCTGGAAGGGAGGAGTGATGGTTGTTGGTAGCAACTTTTTCTTGTCTTCTTTGCTGTTGTACCAGGAATGGCACATTAATAAAAGATAACAGGGGCTTGGTTATAGGGCAGAAGCTTTCTTATATCTGAGCCTTGACCTTTACATTTATAGACAGGAGTGATTAATGACTTTTTTCATTTCTAGGTTGGGAAGACTTCTTCAAATTGGTAAATACTTGAAAAACAACAATAACAACAAAAACTCAGTGCCAGGCTATTAGCCCTGGCACAGAAACGTAGGCACAAGGGAACTCGATCAAGGCTAACTTAGCTGACTCAGCAGAAGTGAATAAAGCTGAAATATAAATCTGTTCAGAGCAGGATGCCAATGAGAAGCAAACCTTGGGTTGAGGGCCTATATTCAAGAGGAAAGGAGTAGTGTCAAAGAATGTTGTGGCCATATTTTAAACTACCTGAGTTCCAGACAAGGAAACTATTCTCTGGAGCTTAAGGTAAAGAACTGTCTAACCCTGTGAGCTTAGACCCAGTGATAAAGAATGAATAGGAGAAAAAACAAAAGGCTTCAGAGCCCAGGGAGTCAGAAGTAGATTTGGATAATTCAGGGCTGGGCTGAACTGAGCTTGAGAAGGATCAAGGTTTCTACGGTAGCAGAGCTGGGTATGAAGAGATTGAATGAGAAAGCTTGGTAAGAAAAATGGGAAAATAAAGTAGAAATAAAGAAAATAAAATCACTCATAATCCAACCACCCAGAAGTAACTATAGAGTTTACATTTTAATGTGTTTCTTTCAGTGTTGTATCTGCATGTATGGGAGTGAGAATTTCACAATTTCAGTGGGGGTGTGTGTGTGTGTGAGCATGCATGTGAAACAACATTTTGATCCTACCATATATGTCTTGTGACATTGTCTCAACCAATTTAATATGGTGGGAATGATACCATGTGACTTATGAAGCTGGGTCATGAAAGGCAATGCAGTTTCTAACTTGTTTTCTGAAATACTCACACTTGGAGCCCTAAACCACCATGTAACCTCTGAGTACTTTGAAGCTGCCAATTATGAGTTAGCCTCAGCCCCATGGCTAGACCATGTATAGGTGCTGAGATCAGTAATTAGAGTAATGAGCCTTCAGATGATTCCAGCTCTGGAGGGTTTCCCCTAGCCTTCACATGTTCCCAGCTGAGGCCCCAGACATGGAGAAGCAGAGTCATGGTGTTCATACTATGCCCTGTCCGAATTACTGATGGTAGAATCTGTGAGTTTAATAAAACTGTTGTTTTAAATTACACTGCCATTTGGGGTAATTTGTTACACAGTAATAGTAACCAAAACAGGAAACTTGAACCCAACTTGAGTCAGACTTCTGACAAAGAGCTGAAGTCTGCTATTTTTTCCATGACCCAGGAGCCGAATGCAACCCTTCTTCTTAAGGTTAACATAATGCTTTTCCCAAACGTTCCACCAACTCAAACAGCCTGAAGGAGAAGTTCTGCTTCCTATTATAGAGATGCCCAAGGAGGCTCTAGGAATAGAAACTCCTCTTAATAAATCATATCCTTTCCTTAATAAGGAAATATCCTTAATAAATTATATCCTTCACCTGTGCAACTTCTGGATCCTTAGGATTTAAGGACTCATTTTCTTTACCTCTTAAAATTCTAGAAATCTTCTAAAATCGTCCTAAAAAACATTCACTTGCCTGCCTCCTTGCCTTCCAGTTTGGGTATAGCTGAAGATTCTAATATCCGAAAATTTTTTCAGGCTTGACCTGGGTCACATATACCTTGAATGTTAGAGATGAGAAGAGGAAATGAAATCAAAGTAAAGAACACAGATACAAGCTGGAAGCACAGAATGAAATTAAGAACCAAAGGAAATGTAAAAAGAACTGTCGTTCTTGGTTATTGTGTACCAGTAGTTACATGTGTTATGTCATTTAGGTATAACAGCAATCCTAATGGTGAAGGTATTTTTATTAGTCGTATAATAAATGGGTATACAAATTTTTCCCAATAAGGCTGATAATCATACCCAGGAGTCTGTCAGGAGTTTGAAACCAGATCCTGCTCTCTTAACCACTAGACTGTACTGTCTAGAAATAGTCAAAACTATTTTCATAATAATATTGAGTTTATTATACTTTTTTCACTCTTATTATCTCATGTGTGTGTATTTGGAAGATCTGCATAACTTAATGAGCCAATATATTTCACATTTTTAATGCATAGTGTTACGTCATACATAAGTAAAAGATCCATTCAAAGTGCAAAATAGACCACTGAATTTTAATGTAACAGAATACCAAACATTCATTGACATGATTCACTTTGCAACTAACCTTTCAGATGCAAATTTTGATGTGGCATCAAAGAATATCCACAATTATCTAAAAAGGCTATTACAATAATCTTGTCTTTTTTGTCTACATATTTGTATGAGACTGGGTATTGTTCATATACGTCAACCAAAAACCAAAACATCACAACCAATTGAATGTAGAAGATATGAGAATCCAGCTGTTTTCTATTAAGCAAAATACTTTAAAAATTTACCATTCTTCCTATGAAATATATTTTTCATAAAATATGTTATTTATGTTAACATGTAGTGACTACAACATGTAATGAATAAGTAAATATTATTTAAAAGTCTGTTTTATTTTGACTATGGTAAGTATCAATAAATATAACCCACACAAACAAAACATCTTTGGGGCCTGTCCTAGGCAGTTGAGGCTGCCATTAAAAAAAAAAAAAAAAATCTTAGACTGGGTCCCAGTGGCTTAACCAGCAAATATTTATTTCTCTCAGTTTTGAAGGCTGGGAAGTCCAAGAACAAGAAACAGCAATGGGAATAAGGAGGGAAGGCAGTTCAAACCATTTATACTGATGGCTTCCACCTTTTCTATTAAGCAGAAGACAAATGGTTCTTTTAAGATTGAGATTGTACAGAGGATCTTGAGGAAAGAAGTAAAGAACTCTACAAACTATTACAGGAATAAGAGAGAAAGTTTTCCAGGAACACTTAGTCTTATGCTGCTGGCAAATGATCACAGATAAACTGTGGACGGAATTCCTGAAACTTTCCATGGAAAAACTTAACAAATGTTTTGTTGTTATTGAATATTGTTCATTCATATTGTGTTTAGCTCATGTGAAGAATGAAAAATGAGGAAAAGGGTGTCTTATAAAAATGACTACAATAACGTCTTGGAGTTAGATATGTTAGGTGATACCAAACTGAGCAGCAAATTCAATTAAAGGTTTTTATTTCTCTTTCAGAAAAGCCACTCTCCATATTCTTCTCGCATATCCACTATAGATTAAAAGCAATTGACTATTTCAGATTTAGTTTGTGGCTTTAAAGGATAGAGCAAGGGTATACCATTTATGAGGTTGGAAATACACACTTGATCAAAAATCTCTTCCTGGAACTAGCATTCAAAGTTCCCTAACACAGAATTGCATTATTGATATAATTTTAAAAATATGTGGCAGGCTCCACCTTGTCTTATTCACAATCTGCAATGACCTATCTACCTCTCAAGCAAATCTATGAAAGTATTAAAAAATGCTACATCAGCTTCATTCATATTTTGGAATGATTACATGTATTTACATGGGGGAAGTTGGTTGTTCAGGCTGCGAAGCCAATGGAAGGCTTTGGTGTAACTCTCAGCCTGGCATGTGTCAGGGCCTGGGAGGGGAGAGAAGGCAATTCAGGTGAGAGCTCACTGTAGCAGCAGATCTTAAGGTACAAAAGGTGACCTTGCACATCATATGGCATTATCCTTTTTTAAATATCCTACTTTTTATAATCCCTCTGAGAGGCAAATGTTTTATTGCTTAACTGCACAAGATTAGTGACACCATCAATGAGGTGAAATTGTATTAGCTGAGCCTTGAGATGACTCAGGGAAATGTTAAACCTATGTCTCAATTTCAATGACAACATCTTCACACTGTCATGTGACCAAAAACAAACTTTCTTCAAATGATGCAGCAAAAAGACACATGGATTTTTTTATAGATGGAAATATGAAAGTCTCAGCAACAATTGACAAGAAGGGTACAATATCAGTTTGGATCGTCTTGACAGTGACCAAAGGTGAAAGGTCAAATCTTCACCTCAGCCTTTAGACCCCCACCTCCAGCATGACACACAGCAAATGTTAGGCTCAGGCTTTGGACACATGCACATGGGAAAAAATTATTTTAAAAATACAAGAAATATTGTTAATTTAAAAATTATTTCTTCAAATATGTTTTATTCTTTCAAATTTCATCCAACAGACAATACTATACTGATTTTTTGGAATTTCTAGCCCTATGATTGCAATTAGTTAGATGATCATATATGTGAAGATTGGTAGAGTTACACCAAGACCTATTTGTCTACACAACAGGAAAGCAAGCATACTTTTTTTTTAAGATTTTTTAAATTTATCCATTCATGAGAGACAGAGAGAGAGAGATGCAGAGGCAGAGGGAGAAGCAGGCTCCCCATGGAGCAGGGAGCCCGATGTGGGACTCGATCCCAGGACCCTGGGATCATGATCCGAACCGGAGGCAGATGCTTAACTGACTGAGCCACCCAGGCGTCCCACAAGCATATGTTTAAACAAATTTACATGGCCTCAAATTAAACTTTATTTAGTCCCTCAAAACACTGTCTTTTAAAAATTCCATAATTAAACACCTTGGAGAAATGACAAATATTTTATAGTAAACAGTTGATAGAAAAATGAATATTTTTTGAAGAAATCAATGTGACATCATGTTCTTAGTGATGTCCAGTTTAGATTGACTGACTTTACAAAATACTAGTAAATATATTTTATTAAAATCAGAAAAGGTTTTGGGGCACCTGGATGGCTCAGTTGGTTAAGTGCCTGACTCAATTTCTGCTCAGCTCATGATCTCAGGGTCTTAAGATTGAGTCCGTGTCAGACACCAGCTTGGAGACCGCTTAAGATTCTCTCTTTACCTCTCTCTCTGTTCATCCCCTGCCAGCCCCCCTCTTGCAAACTCTCTCTCAAAAAAAAAAAAAATTTACAATAAAAAAATCAAAAAAGGTTTTTTCAACCAGTTACAGTTTTCTTATGTTGTCTGTAAGTTGCCTCTTGTTTTCTTTTGACTTCTGATGGGAGAGGTAAATTGAAAACATTTTGTTCTTATCACATAGTATTATTATTTCAAATCTGATAATACATCACACTTGTTTTTAAATATTTTTAAATGCCAGTTTTCAGATAAATTCTGATAAGATTCACAATAAGTCACAATATAAGACAGAAAACTAACATTATTTTTTATTTATGATGAAACTAGAATTTGACAAGAAAAGAGCATTATGGCTCAACTGAACATCCCTCACTGGACTGAAAAGGTACCATGTTCAATAGTCACTCTTCCCAAACTGATAGTACATGGTGGTAAGCTTAACACCAGCTTCCTAACATCTGAATCAAAAAGAAGCAGAGAAGTGGAGATTCAGGTATAATGATGCAAGTGAAGCAATTAAAAACTGGGCCGTACAACTATAATAGTTTATAGAGTGGGCAGTGGTATACAATTATATAAGAGGAGTCAATATCCTGTTTTATTAATCTTGGGATAGTAAGTAAAATAAGTATATATCAATTACTGAAATACTGGTTAGAAAAAGAAAACAATGAATTGGGTCTTTATATACGACAGGGGGAAAATAGTAAAGGCACTCATTCATTCATTCATCAGATATTTATGGCATGCCTACCATTTTCAAGGCTTTGGGGAATACAAACATGAATCAAGTACAGCCCTGCCTCAAAGGAAAATACAACCCATGTGCGAGGAAGTAAATATACTCTGAGATGGCATATGTGATGAAGGATACAGTCGAAATGCCAGGCAGGGCAGAGAAGGAAGGGGTACTTGCAGTGGCATGGATCAGGGAGGCCCTTTAGTGATAAAATGATTAGCTGCTTCTTTTTTGTACAGAATGCCCAGACACCATTAAATGTATTCTTATTGACTAGGTCCATCCTGATGATATAGTTTTTAAAAAATAGACCTCTAATATGTTGATCACTTGGACCTTATGTAGCCTATAGTGATGACGATTTCTATCAGGCAACACTTATGGAAGTCCCTCAGGTTTTGATAAATGAAAGTTTGACAATTAGAAATATTAGAAATATTTATAAATCCATTTCTAAGTCTCACTCACCCTCCCTTCTCCCTAAATCATCTTATTCACACCAATAATTTGCTCATAGGAAATGATTACAAAAATATCATTATTTATAACCACAACAAAGAGATAATTATTTGCTGGGATGGGGGACAGGGAGGTAAAATCAATATGTACCAATGACAATGGGTTTTCTAAGCTTCCATTTTGATGATTTCAGCCCAGTAGGCCTACATGTCTTCAGCTGTGAAATGCATGATTGTTGACTACAAAGATGTTTTCTTTATTTAATTAGTAGGTTCTTAAACACACGCATGAAAAATTCAATTCAATTTAATTAGAAAAATATGTATTAATCAATAAACAGAACAGGCAACATTTCTATTCTTATGGAATTTTTAATATAAAATAGAATTGAACATATTTTCTCGTGCATTATTTGTTGCATATATGTCTGTTTTATAACTATAATAATAATAATAAACATTAAGTTGCTGTTTATTACATGTTAGGCAATGTACTAGCAATTTTAATACTTGCTCCTTTAATTCATCAACCATACCATGAGCTAGGTACTGTTAACATTCTCATTTTATTGACGGGGAAATTGAGGCTTAATGTAGTTAAACAGATACCTAGTTAAATATAGCAAATTAAACACATGCATTTCTGTCTTTCTCCAAAAATCCAGCTTAAACGTTAAGGGAAGGAATAAAAACTAAGTGGCTAAACCCAAAAGCTAATACAAGTAGGTTGAGAGTAAGTGATATCAGTGAATTATGGGAACGTGTATAAAGCAGATAGCTCCCTAGTAACTCTCCTAGCAGAGTGGAGAAGCTGAAACCTGAGTGCCTGCAGACGAGAAACAAAACAGTTCTTGGTGAAGAAAAGGCTCATAATTTGGAGCTGCCGAATATCTTGGAATGTGAGATTGAGTGGTACAAACAAAGGGCTTGGTTAAAGCTCTGTATAGAAAGTCTGTAGGCCTCAGATCCCCTGTCCCACCTGCATTGCCAGAACACTACTCTTTCTTTGACTTCCTTCCTCCACCAGTAGCTGGAAATTTATTCTCTGCAGAATACCGAACAGAGGGTGTGGATTCAGGGACCCACATTAGATGAATATAAGGAAGGGGGGGAGGGGCAGAGGGAGCGAGAGAATCCTCAAGCAGGCTTACTCACTGAGAGCAGAGCCCGCTGCGCGGCTGGATCTCATGATCCTAAGATCATAACCTGAGCCGAAATCAAGAACCTCAAGAGGCTTAACCAACTGAGCCACCCAGTGCCCCATGACAGTTAAATTTTTAAAAATATAATTATTAATCCAAGGAAAAACAGAAAACATACAAGAAAGGAAATGAAACCATAGAAAATTATTTACCTTAACAGTGAATATTATTTACACAACAATAATCATGCAAATTTAGATAGTAATCTAACTAAAATCATGACACATTTTGGGCGGTTTAGAGAGGTGTGTGAGAGAGAGAGATTGAAGTACTGAATCCTCAATTTACTTGGTAGCCAGCCAATAAACAGATAATGGGCTATGTTGGCTGTCAACCATTTACTCATTCCTCCTAATGGAACCTTAATTTTGTTTTAAGTTTCCAAAAAAAAAAACCAACTCCCTCCCATGTGACTCAGAAAAAGGTGACACTATCCACATCTCTAGGGAAAGATTCTGACCAGGATGTGAGTGGCAATCCCTTTCCCCTACCATGATTGGTTTAGTAATGACCATGTGACCTAATTCTGGCTAATGACACCAGCGGAAGTCTTTTGACATGTTTTTTGGGGGCTGCTGCTGGGCAAAGACATGAAAAATGGCAGTTCCTTTCCTTTTTCAGTATATCTTCATGTCAATGTAATGCCTAGGACGCCGGCACACATTCTGACCAGTCCAAGAACGAAGGTAGGGCAGGCCAAGAGCATCAGAAAGAATCAGAGCCACAGACCTAACCCACTATGCCTGGGGACCCTCCTGCTTCTGGACACCGTTGGTTGTGCAGTAGCAGATTTTCTTTAATTTCAACCAGTTCAAGAGGTCAAGAAACCAGGTCAAGATTTCACAGGTGTCAAGTGGTAGAATTAGGATTGGGACCCAGGTTGACCTGAGTTGAAGATTTGAGGTAAACATAATGCCATATCACCACTGCTGAAATACCTTCAGCATATACTTTAAAAGTATACTTCAGAGTATATTTTGAATACTCACAAAACTGGTTTTGTGACAGAGAAAAAAATTAGGGCACATGAAAGTTTAACTGATAGGTAATATTGGTCATGAGTAATGGCTATATTAAAACTTTAATAACTTACCTTTCAATGCTTAAGTTTTGCAATAAAAATGACATTTTTTGTGATTTTTTTATGTAACTGAAGTATCAAAGTTAATTATTTCCTAGGTGTGCGCTATACTGAGAATTGACATGGATAACAACAAAAAGACATGAAAGAACATAATATCTCTTCTATTATTTAACTGGGTACCAAAATCGGTAAACAACAAATGTTATTCTTATCCTTATAAACAAGAAATGACAAAAAATATTACCTTGAGAGGATAATTCAGATTATTATTTTATCTGGGACATCAAGGTCTATCTGTCCCTAATATTCTGTTACCCAAAATTCAGAACATTTTTTTCTTTAAGGAATTTTATTTAGATATACTATAGACTAAAGAAATGCATAATATGATTTAATTTACTATTTAGCACAGTGATTTAAACATGCATGAATATATTCAAAGTGAGAGAGGTGTCTAATTCATTTTGAAATCCTGAGGACAAAGTAGTGTCTGGAATATGGTTCTGGCAGGTAACTATTTGTTGACGGAATAATGAACAACTGTGCATCTACTTTAAGGAAAACATGGGTGGAATAAAGAGAAAAGGGGATTTTCCACTTTTGTGACTGATTTGTGGCAATTTTGCTGTGTGGATACTAGTTGTAACATTTATTTGTTTTTATTTATGCAATAAATAATAATTATTGAAAAACTGAAAAATTCAAAGGTTGGCATTTACATACCTGATTTGATAATACTTTTCATTTTAAGAGATTTTTAAATTTTTAAGAAAAAAATCTTGTTTAAGAACTTCTTTACATGATTATTTACGCCTGAAACATTTTTTTTTAAGCTGATAATCCTTTGCATCTAAATAGTGCTCCCACTTTAGGTTAAAATTGTGGTTTTTAAGAATCATTAATAGCTGGAAAAAAATGATGGCCACACATTAACAAAGTAACATGACAGCAGTAATTAAGAAAAACACTGTGATTGAAGGTAAAGATAAATTAGAGGGCACTCACTAAATGGCTACCTTCAGATACCAGAGTGGTGTCAGAGATAATATCAGAGAACTTTGCAAAATATGATGCCGCAGGGAGTTCACTGAACATTTCACATATAATACAAAGAGGCTCACAAGCAGTCAGCAAGTGCGCTGCATGATCATTACAACCACCTTCAAAGGTATGAAGGTACTCTGTGAATTGTGATCTGTGTCTATAATACATCAGATGAAAACCATTTCTTTTGGAAACCTGTAATGGAAAATTCTCTAAAGAAGACAATACTTATAATTATGGGTGCTGCATTCAGAATGGGCATGGCATGGCATGCTGACCAATGCCATGCTTTTCTCTATTGACACACCCTTTAAATTAAATCCTACCTTTCAGTTCTATTGCAAAAATATTTCCTTTAATGTATGTCACAAAATTCATTTTCCAGATTTTAGGAATGATGAATTAAAAATAGTACTAGTGCTTTCATGGCATATGTTTAAATAATATTCATTTCCTTGGGGCCAAAGCTTTATAATATTCTATGATTTTATTCTCTCTGTTCTTTTTATAACACCTAACATTAAAATTACTTATATCTGTTTTACTGCATAATGGATCTATGTATTTCTTAGCTTGGCTATGATTCATTTCCAATTAACATCATTGGAGATCTCACCAAGTGAAATTATAATACAATCATTTTACTCATAGTATTCTGGCTGAGTCAAACACTCATAATCAATGTATGCTAAGTTCAGTTCTGCCTTAATCAGCTCTGCCAGAACAGGGATGTTCAGAATCAGACCAGTCAGTGGTGGGGCAGAGAACATAAGGAAGCACCCAATAGCAGATGGTAAGATGGTGCCAGCAGGAGGCCTTCAGGAGGTTCAGAGGTTGGCGAAGCTAAAGAACTCCATTCTCTGGAGATTTATGGGACAAGGAAAGCTCTGGGTCTGCGATGAACTAGGCTATCAGGCAGGGACCCAAGATATAGCTAAATACTTGAGCTAGGGTATGCAAAGAAGAGCCCAGTCACATAGGAAAAAGGTGACAATGTCATTTTTAGAAACTGGGCCTGGTATAATAAGATCAGAGTTGACTCAGGAAGGTGCAACTCCAAGCTGATCAGGAATTACTGATTATAGATTCCATATATTCTCAATACTTATGGAAAGGATTGGATCTAGATTTAGGGGTAGGACAATGAAAAAACCAAAGGTTTAAAGTTTATATCAGTTTAGGCATTTTTAAGAAGAAAAAGACCATAGAGTTACAAATATAAAATAAGGTAAAGAGGGAGTACTTATTTAGGGTAAGAAAAGTAAACCTAACAATTGATGGAATCTTTGGGGTTCAGGTCTCCATTTTTTTCCCTAAGATCTCCTTTGGTAGTTTCTGCAAAATGCTTTTTTAGTACCTGTTCCTGATTACAACCTTGCTTCCTTCTCAACACAGGATATTATACAATTCCCAGACTCTCCCAATACGCCCAGGGGCTCTTGCAAGTGAGGGTACTGATGCTTACACTCTGTTAGCGTCAGGGCAAATGTGCCTCTAGGTAGAGATGTTTCCATAGAGAGGTGTTAAATGGTCCTGAGAAGAAGCAGGTCTGGGAGAATGAGGGACCAGAAAATAGGAAATAGGAAATCATTACATACTACTGTTGAACAAGAAATTTTTGACACTATATTGTGGTTAATCAGAATTAATGTCATTCTGGCGTCACCTATGTCAGCCAATATGTCACAGCTTCGGTATGGAACTTTGGCAAAATTGTTTAGAAGACTGAATGCAGAAGCCACACATTTCTTCTGCTGACCTTGTAGGGTGACTCATGGCCCAGACAGTGTGAATAGTCATAAAACATCTGTTAGGATCATCTTTGGAGTCCTTGTGTGCTCTCTGGCTCTCTTTACTATCCTGGTCTTCTCTTCTTACTTTGAATCTGGCTGAGTTTAGCTTTAGGTCTGACATCATTTTGCTAGGTATGAGGGTTTCACAATTCATACCTAGCCTAGGGGGAGATTCTATACAGTCATGCTCAGATGCCTAAATCATATAATGAAGGTTAAAAAAAAAAGTGGCTGGACGTGCTGAATGGGAACTTGAATTTAAAAGGGGCTTCTGTCTTTTCCTGAAGATAAAAAGAAGCCAGAGAAGTAAAAAACTTCAGAGAAAACAGCCCATGCACATTTCCCCTGTGATAAATAAAAGTTGTTGTTGAAAGCTTTTTTGCTTACCATATGTTAAACATATGTTTATTTTCTCATACTGGTCTTGTCTGGATAGCCAACTCTTGAAAAAGTCACCTTGGAAATCCTTCCCCTCAAATTGCAGCTTGAAGAATTTAAAAAGAAGATGGCTGGGACCTACAGAGTGTGCTACGAGCCTCTCATTCGTAGAAGGCACCTTCAGCTTGGTGGCAACTTGCTCACCCTACATTTAGAAAGGCTGGTTGTGACGTCTGCCGGGAGGCTGATCTAGACCAGAGGGGCAGCCGGAGAGCTCTGTTGCACAGTGTTCTCCATGCCCTCATCTCTAGTGTATGTTACATTCTCTGTGGTTTCTGCTCCCATCTAAGCTTTTGAGCTTAAACTCATGTCCACAGTGCTAAAAGCACTGACCTTTTCCCAGGCTTTTTTCTATCCCGTCTCTCTTTTGCAGAATGTTTGCTATTTCTCTGACTTTATCAGTCTCCTTTGCTGACTCCTCCTCTTCCCCTTAAAGCATTTGTCATCTCCAAGTTTCAGCTCTTGGCTGTCTGGTTGTTTTTCCTTCTCATCTATTTCATTTAACCTCTCCTTTCCTCTCCACGCCCAGGGCTATTTCATGTCTTCCCAAGGTTTGACTTCTCATTCATTCAACAAATATTCATTGAATAAATATCTCTGTCTCCTTTTTTTTTCCTCACACCTACATTCAAATGATCAAATTTTGTTGGCTCTACAATCAAAATCTACCTAGAAGCTGACTTGCTTTTACCAGGCTGAAAGCACCATCATCTCCTGGACCACTGCATTAGCTTCCAAATTCGTCTCCAGGCTTTGTATTTCATTTTCCCATGCCCCTTAGTCTAACCATGCATCTGGATTCTGTGAGCCTTCTCAAACCCTACACCAGACCACATCATTACTATGTGTACAACCATCTGGATGGTGTTCTCTCTCTCTTTTCTCACTTGTGGTGAGAACACTTACCATGAGATTGATCCTCCTAACAGATTTTTTAAATGTACAGGAGATTATTGTTATCTATGGATGCAATGTTATTCAGTAGATCTCTAGAACATACTCATCTTGCATAACTGAAATTTTACAGCCGCTGATTAGCAGCTAGCGCCCCTTTTCCCCCTCCCCCCAGCCCCTGGCAACCACCATTTTATTTTTAGTTTCTATGAGTTTGATTGTTTTAGATGTAAGTGGCTTATTTCACTTAAATATAATGTCCTTAAGGGCAAAGATGTTACCAAACTCTATGACTGACCTCACACTGTCTGCATGTCCACTTACCTTTGCCCTCCTTGTCACTTCTCAGGGGCTACATCTCTCACTGCTCTTAGCCATGGTCACTGAACTCCTGCTCATTGCTAGCTTGCCTTCTTTTACCACTCCAGCTATGTTCTAGGTTCAGAATCTTTAAACTCCCTGTCTCTTCTTCACAGAACACAGTTTTCCCATACAGCACAATGACTCTGTTTCCCTCACCACTTTTAGGTCTTTGCTCAAGCATCATCTTTTCAGTGAGGCCTTCCTAGGACTTCCTATTCCAAGTTTCCGCATACCCTCTCCTCCTTGGTCCTTCCTAGTTACCATTCCTGATTTATTTTCTCTCTACCACTTATTACCATTATATGTTTATTACCTCTTTCTTTATGTAAGAGTCAATGCATAGGGATGTTTGTTTTATCACTGATATATTTGTTTTATTAGCATCTAGGACAGTGCCTAGTCAGAGTAGGTACACAGTCAGTGTTTTCTGAGTGAATGAATGAATGAATCAATGAAAGAATACATGTAACTATGTGCCAGTTACTTAGTGTGCAACGATGAAGAACAATTGGATTCAAAAAACAAACTGTTTAATAAAACAGTCACTAATGAGAGAGTTTTGTTTAAGGAGTTAGAAAGCCTGGAATAGGGATACCTAACTCAGTCCAAGGTAGGATGAGGCGCCAAAGTTGGGCTTCCTGTAGGAGGCCGCACCTGAGCCTGACAAAAGTTAGCCCATTGAAAGGAGAGGTTTGGAGAGGAGCCTTTTAGATGGAGGGACAGCATGAACAGAGGCATGGTGGCTGCAGATGCTGTTAGTGGTCCTCTCATTTCTCCTCAAAGCTTTTTACTATTTCCGAATGTGTCAACCTGACTCATGGCCAAGAGCTGCATCATTACTGGGAGCCTGCTGTGCCTATGAACATAAGCAGGCTGGAATGCCTGAGAATTAATAAGTGCCCCCCAGCTCTTAATGACTAATGAGTGTTGGGGTATGTATACCCCTGTTCTCTTGCCCCTTGGCCAGGATATTTCTGAGGGGTAAGGACAGCAATTTTGTGGGATTGATATCTTATTTAATCATGGTTGTCGATTTAATAATGTACCCATTATCGACGAAATTCTCTTTCCTGTGTCACTTCACCCTCAACTACCCCTTTTCTTTGAAACTCCAACAAACTCTTGATCCTGGAATCTTGGCTTAGGGTTGGCCCTGGAAAAACTCAAATGAAGACAGTGGTTTTTACCCAAACTCTAGAGAATAAAAATAAAAATAAAAATGGGACATAATAAAGCAAGCCATATGGGTTGTATATAGGTATAGGGAGAGGTGATTAGGTTTGATAGTAAAGGAATTTGAATTCTACATGAAGGGATTTAGAATGTTTCCAAATTCCTTATGAAATCTTTGAGTTTGGGGATAAAGTAATCAAAAGAATATCTGAGTACGATGAATCTAGCTGTGGTATATAGTGGTATTGTACTGGGGGCAGGAAAGGTCTACAGTTAGGAAACAGTTCAGGCAACACAGTTAGGATATATTCAGGAGTGCATTAGTGAGGTGGCAGTGAGAATGGAAAGGAATAGATGGAGAGAAAATGTCAAGGGAAAAAATGACAAGATTTGGAATCGAATTCTGCGTGTTGCGGGGGTGGGAGAAGAGCAGCAAATGTCTGTGAGTTAGAGAGCAGAAGTATCATTAACAGAGATGAAGAAGCTGTGAGTGGGATCTGGATTTGATGAGTTAAAGACATCTGGGGTTTGTGCCAATGGAATGTCCAAGCAGAAATGTTCAACAGACAGCTGGAAATATAAGAAGGCAGGAAGGATTTGGTTTCAGAATTGGGGCTCTTTTAGACAGCGATAAATGTGCCTGACTCTGTGAAAATCCCAAAGAAACACTTGCTTTATACAAGTCTTATAGTCCTGACCTTGTGACTCTCAAAAGAGGAGAAATTTCCTAGTAACCTGCAGGCATTGATGGACTTTGCAATTGAAATACATACTTGTGATGTGGAGAGGCTGTAAGTGTGTATAGAGGCAAAAGGGGGAGTGACAGGGCAGAGAGGTACGCTATGACCAGGTGAATTCTTGAAGATACTGGACAACCAGGGAAGCAAGAAGTCCAATTCAAGGAGTTTGGCAGAGTTCAGGTACAGTTGACAGGTTCTGGAATTCTGGAGACTTAGATTTGGCCAAAAGACCAGCCATTCCTTTCAGAGTCCTCAGGCTCAGAAGACTGATGTTTGTTTTCTGCCTAATTTTATGGAGTGGCACTGGCCACACGCTGAAGGATGTTATTAAGGAATCCATCCCTTAACTTTTCCTTCTTCAGGCTAAATAAACCTATTTCATTCTTCTCACAGGTCATACTTTCCATTTCTTTAATTATTTGTTATCCCTCTCTGAATGTTCTCCAATTTTCCTTTAAAAATCCCGAGACCAAACCTTCAGAACAGTAACAACTGGCTTAGTTCTGGGCACAGGAAATGATTTTCTAAAATGTCACACCCAGGCAACATTTCTTTGCAGGTTTTTCCACCTGTTTTAAATGCGACCATTTACTACTCATCTTATCTAGATACCATTCTAATTTTAGACAAAATGTGATCATAATGGGATATCTTTTTCAATAATTTTCTGTTTTAACTTCACAGGCTCAGAGTTGGAAAAGGTATTGGCTCGATTTTTTTTTTCATTTTAGGAAAATGAGGTAGAAGATTACAGAATGCCACCGTATTACCAGTCTGATTCTTTTTCTCCCATAAGATAGCTCATGTCATGAAATATATCAAGCAAAATTGTCACGCTTGTACCTTTTGCCCCTGCTCATCCCAACAGATTAAATACTGGGCTAGCTAAAATGTGATGAGATGTAGTACAGAAAAAGGGCATTTGCTTAGACATGAGTCAAAACTGGAAGCAGGGGAGGACGTGCCAGGTACCTGAGAGATCGCTCAGACAACTCTGGGAGTAATTTTCCATGTGGACTGAAGGAAGATCTTGTAAGGCACAGCCCCAGGTTACACATGCTGGACTCCAATTCCGCAGGATTTACAAGCCATTACTGGAGAGAGTCTATGGCTCTCCTGGCACAGGCAGAAGAGGAAGAAATGTTCACCGGACAATAAAAAATTTCGGTTTACAGGGTAAAACAAAAGCAGGGCCTTCCTTCTACGGAGTGAAGAAACTTGCCCCCCGAGTAAGGGTTGGGGCGGGGGGCGATCCATTTCCACGACTCAAGAGTCTGGCGAGGTCTCTTCAGCGAAGATTGCTGAGGATTTGCAGTCACTTGTGATTAGAGAGTAGTCTCCAAATTCAGAGAAGAGCAAATTCACACCCTCTGAGGCTACTGGGAAGCTTCTGGTGCTGAGGCAGCAGAGAAGAAGGGGAGGGGAGCACCGCCCGCCCGCCAGACTCCCCGCGGCTCCTCCCCACTCTCCCAGGCCCACTCCCAAAGTTAAGTACACGCTCCCCTGTTCCAGCCAGAAGCCCTGCGTGAGCCTCTACACGTAGCCGCAGACAGCTCCTTAAATAGGTCGGAGTTGAGCAAACAGTCGCAGACGTGGGGCCGGCGAAGGCGAGCGGAGGCGACCGCACCGACGCGGCGGGTCAGCTGGCGGCCAATAGCCGGGGCGCGCCCGCCCTGTCGCCTCCCCCTCGGGGAGCCTATAACTTGCCCGCAGCGCCAGGGAGCGCCCGCTCCTCCGCGCCTCCGCGCCGGCCTCATTTCGGCCGCTCTCCCTCTCTCCCTCCCGCCCGCCGCTCCAGCTGCCCGCCGCCGGTCCGCTCCGCTCACTTGGCTCGCCGGCTCCCGCCCGCAGTCGTCGGCCCCGGGCGAACCGGGGGTCCCCGCGCTCTCGCGAGAAGTGCGCCGCTGCTGGGCGGTGGGGGTGCCGGAGCTGGCGCGGGCTCTCCGGAGGCCGAAGATGGGGTGCTGCGCCGTGAAGCCGCAGCTGTTGCTGCTGGCGCTTGTCTTCCAGCTCTGGAATCCCTGCGTGTGTGCAGATTCGGAGAAGCCTTCCAGTATCCCCACAGGTGAGCCCTCCCGCGATTTGCCCGTGTCCCGGGAGGCTCGGCCGGGTGGGCAGTTCATTCATCCACCGGCCCTTGGCGCGGGGCTTGCCAGGTGAGTAGGAGGGGCGCCCGTCCCTCCCCAGGACTGCAGAGGTAAGTAGGTGGGAGCCTGTCCTTCGCCAGGACCACCGAGGTGAGTGACTCAGGACCGCTGAGTTCTTCCCCAGAACTGCGCTCGGGCGGCGCTGGTCCTCGGGGAAAGTGTGGGAGACCCCGCCCTCCTGGGTTCTGGGAGTTCACCGCAACCTGTGAGCGCACGAAGTTTTCTTCAGCACAAGCTGGGGTTTCCTTTTCGTCTTGCAGGTCACTGGGCGCCAACACCTTTCGGGCAACTCTCCTTTCTCCTCCTTTCCTGGAATTGGCATGATTTATTCGTGTTGGAAGAGGCAGTAGTCCCTCTGTGACCCAAACACGGGGCTCAGTGTACTTTCTGATTGATGGTGACACATTCCTTCCAGCGCCCCCAGGAAGCAGCCGGTAACACCTACCTTTTGCCAAAAACAAAGCTCAAAACCTTGGTTGTTTTCAGTAAGGCTCCCTGGCTACCCAATACCTCCAGGCGGTGGCTTTCCTCCTTGGGGATTTGGAGGGAAGCTGTGGACACACATGTCCCCTTAGCCACCCTTTTCCTAAGCCTGGTGCCATTTCTTGTTTTCAGAAGCTGGAACTGCTGCGAAGAGTCCAGCCAAGTTCATGTAAAACAAAACTTCTTACATTTACCAAGATTAAAGAGTTTCACCACATGTTTGCCTAAACATACTTCAGTGCCGTTTGCTGCACAGGATATATCCTTGGAGTTTTCCGCTTTTGTGCTCTTACTCCATGCTCAACACTCTGGAATTAGATCTCGTACTTAAATGTCCTTGTGCTGTACTGTTTCTTTTTTTAAATTAGGATCATTTTCTCCTTTTGCTTTTGGTAAGTAAATAGGGCGTTTTTCTGTTGGAACTTTAAGCACAAGGACACGTTTCTATTTCAGGTTTACAGTCAGAAGATGACATTTGGTGTAGAACCCAGTTAGTCCATCTAAGCAGTAGTTTTGTCTTCATCTTTAAGTGTTTAAGAAGGCTTCAGTGGGCTAAATTGCCCATCTTTCTACATTCCTGCCAAACAGTACTTGCTTTGTTAGCTTTGAAAAACTTCAGCGTGTAGATGGATTTTTGTCAGTTACATGATGCTTTTCTTTCTTCTAGATAAATGTGTTGGTTTCACAATGGATTTCTGAACACTGTGGTTTCTTTAAATTTGAACTGAGTTTTTTCATAACTTTAAAATTTTCTTTTAGTATAACACCTAGAAAATAGACGAGTAAATGCCTTCAGCAAACTTGGAAATGGAGACATTAAAAAAAACAGTCCCCAGAAAAATGACTTTCTTTGTTGAAACACCCAAGGAAACCTTACTGGGAAATAAAATAACCTCGAAGGGTTTTGCTACTTTTAGAGGGACCTCTTCAGCTCTGTATATTTTATTTCAGTGCATTACCAACCCCCCCCTTTTTTTTATAGACGGCATCTCTTTGTAGCTTCCTTTAGGTTTTCAGTCAAAATCATCTTGCTTTCCCACTCTGGCTTTTAAGTTTCATAGAGCTGGACAGTAAAGTTTTAATGGATTGTAACATAAGGGAAAGGGAATTTTAGATATGAATGTTTTCCTCAGAAACTGACCACATAAAACCCACTGCTGAAATCTGAGGTCTGGTCGATCTTGGTGGGTAGGCATGGAGAATTCAGTTAGTGCCTAAATGCAGGAAAATATTAATTTGTAGTACATGGAGTCAGCAGTAGCCAGTTTGATTATGAACTTTTGTGTAGGTGAATGTGATGAGCTGATAAATATAGATGATACACTGCTCAATAACACGGCCAGTCATGTACTATGTCCCATTTTCTCCCTAAAATATTGCAACCGAAAATTGCTAAATTGGAAATTTTATTTATCCATCTATCAAGTGAACTTTAGAACTCTAACTTGTTTCACTTAATAGGAGGTCTTTAAGAAAAGTACTTATCCCTTCTATCCACCTGTGTTTGTCACCATGTCCCAGGTAGCCGTGAAGAAATAGATTAGACCAGGCTTTCTTGGCCCAATTGACATTTTGAGCCAGATAATTATTTATTGGAGTGGGGCTGTCCCATGCATTGTGCTATGTTTAGCAACATCTTTGGCCCCTACCCACTAGATACCAGTAGCACCCTCCTCCATGTGTGAGAATGAAAAATGTCTCAAAATGAAAAATGCCCAAATGTCTCCTGAAGGACAGAATTGCCCAGGGTTGAAAACCCCTGGATTAGAAAAATCGATGTGTATCTGAGGTAATGTGGCATTATAGTGTTACTGGAATGATACTAGCAACTCCTTTTTGAAAGCAAATGTTTATAGTGATTTTCCATTTTTCCACTCTAGTAGGGAATGTGCTATTTGAATCACATTGATCAAGTTTTGGAATATGTTTTTTCCTAGTTTTCTTTGATGCTGTGTGTTGACTAGAGTTGAGAATACCACTTTTAGTTATACCTACTGAGGGTTTTACTGTGTACTGTGTTCATTCCTATTTGGTTGCCATTTTGTTTCTTAGCATGGAAAGAATCTAAATAAGATTTTGGTTAAAAACAGTTATTTTCTCCTAGAATTATTTATTGGAATTTTCCCTTAAAATTTTATCCCTGTGGGGGCTTTTGAGGCAAAACCCTCCTAATGAGTGTCCACAAATCAGATTAAAACCCTGATTTATCTTTCATCTACTTTTCTGCCTTCTGGATGAGAGTGGATGTATTTATGCCTCATATTTACAAACCAGGTGTCCAGGCTTGGATAAAAATTTCTGTATGTTTTCTAAGGTACCTTGACTATTCCATGATCTAAATTGGGCAGAAACCAAGTTTTGGGCAAAAATGGAGGAAATGGTTTCAGATGTTTCTCTCAAGACCAGTATTTTTCAACCATGTTCATATATGAACTCTTTAATTTACTCTGGCACATTCAGGGAGGAAAGGAAAGGTTTGTCCCATCTGCTGATGCAAACTGGCAATTTTTGGGGTGGAGAGGAAAAGACCAAGGTCCTGGAGAAACCTCTGGAAAGGAGAGAGCGAGGCCTGTCTTCTCTGTACTTTCTGTGTCCTGGGCTCCAGCCGCACAGAACGACTCATCATGCTTAAGCAGACTATGCCTTTTATTTCATAATATAAAAAGGGACCTATGAAACACCTATGGAGAATGTGAGGATAGGAAATGAAAATTAAATTGAGATACCCTTTTCTACCCATCATGTTGACTAAAGCATTTAAAAAATGAACTCTGTTCATAACAACTGTTCTAAGGATGGGAACCTGCAAACTGTTGATAGAAGCACATCATTTTTGGAGAACAGTCTAGTAGAAATGATAATCCACATACCCTACAATTCTAGATACATACATGTACAGTACTCTGAAATTTCTGTGTCTGTCTGTTCTTAAAGTTCTATTCATTGTTAAATCTAACTCCTAGGAAATTCTTCCCCTTACTATCTTTTTTTTTTTTTTAAGATTTATTTCTTTGAGGGGGGCGAGTGGCAGAGGGGAAGGGAGAGGGAGAGAAAGAATCTCAGCAGACTCCCTGCTGAGCGTTGAGCCAGACGACGATGACAAAGGACCCTCTTAGGACCCTGAGATCCGCCCCTGAGCTGAAATCAAGAGTCCAAAGATGCTGAACCCACTGAGCCACCCAGGCAACCCCCCCACTATCTTTTGTTTGGCTCACTTTCTAACATTTTAATGCAGTTGGTATATAGATCATACCTGCTTTGTATGATGGATTTTTATGTTTAATAAATTGTAGATTCTTTGAAATGAGGGACTAAGTTATTTTTGTGCTCCTCACAGTGTCTTCTGTGTTCTAACACAGAGATTCTCATATTCTTTCATATTTGTTGAGTGTCTGGCCCACATGTAGAATTTTGAAAAGTGGCATCCAGTCAGTGAGATTGCTGGATGCTCATTTTCCCAGGATTTTAACTAAATTCACTGAACTTCCTTTCTCTACCTGGGGACCCATATACTACCATGATCTAGCAATTTATCAATGAAATATCTGGCAAGGCCTTGTTTCTGAAGTGTGGTTTGGCAACTCTTCTCTACAGGTTCTATTTTTCTGCTCTACTTACTTTATTCAATATAAAGTCACACCTTCAGAAATATTCTCAGGTGATTGGATACCATGATTTTTATTTCTTTTTTAAACTTTATGGATGGTGAAGTGGAGACCTTGGAATGGTTATGTAACTTACAGAAGATCATGTAGCTGGAAAGCAACACAGGTGGGGCTTGTGTCCTTTCTCCAGACTGTGCTCCATGTCTTTCCTGACCTCCTTATTGTTCTGTTGGACTTTTGGGACCTCTGGGAAATAAATAGAGACTAGACATCAGAGCCCTAAAGAAGTAAAAGGAATGCTTTGCTAAAAGGAAAGCACATATTTGTAGGTTTGTGTAAATGGAGGGGAAAGGGATTGGCACAGGCTGAAGGAAAACTGGGCCCTAGCCCAGAGTGGCAAATGGTGGCCCGTGGGCCAAATCTGGCAGGCCACAGCTATCTGTTTTTGTATGGCTGGTGAGTTAACGATAGTTTTTACATTTTTAAATGGTTGAAAAATATCAAATGAAAAATAGTGTATCGTGACATGTGAAAGTTCTATGAAATTCAGTAGTCAGGGTCCATAAAGTTTTATTGGCCGACCGCCACATTTATTTATTTACATATTGTTTGCGGCTACTTTGGTGCTCCAAGGCAGGGTCTTATAGTTGCCATAAAGACTGTGGCTTGCAAAGTATAGATTACTTACTACCTGGCCCTGTACAGAAGAACTTTGTGGATCCTTGCCTTAGGAGATGACATTCCCATTTAAGCTATGGCTCATGCTGAGCTGCTGCTGTCTTGGAAGGAGCAGGATTCTGGACAGTAGCAGCTGATTCCGGGCATTTGAACAGTCTGTTTTTCATTTTAGACTTTCCAGTGATTCCTATGGTGTTTTTAATTCAAAGATAAAGCTCCTCTGTTACATCTTTTTAAACATGGCACTTGATACTAACTAGACATGTGCTGTGATGTAAAGAGTATACTCATGATCAAAAAGGAATAAAACACTGACGGCTGATTGGAAAGGAGATGCATGTTTCTTCTTCATAGCTTGTGGGTGTTCTAGAATTTGGTCTAGAAACTTGCTTATGAATTTGTGGCTCTGTTCCTGGGAGGAAATGATTAGCACATTTATCAGTGAGTACTTTTATTTTTCTTCAACAATTGCTATGAATTAGGCTAAACTGAGAAATTGGTGGCTTTTAAAGTGACATATTTTTCTTCTACATTTTACTAGTTTGCATTTGCAGTGGTGTGCTTGCCTCACTAAATTAAACTTAAATAACAGAACTAATTTTTAGAGCTATTGAGATTATAGTTAGCCAAGAAACAGTTACCCTGAATAGTAGAATTATAGACAGTCTGTTATGATTTGTTATCAACATACTTCTTACTACCTTAAAGCTTATGTGTTGCAGCCTGTGTTTGGAAATGCTGTTAGGATGGTGTAGCGGTACAGAATTTATTACTATCCTATCAACTATGTCATAAGAATGCCCCTTCAAGGGGCGCCTGGGTGGCTCATTCAGTTAAGTGTCTGCCTTCTGCTCAGGTCATGATCCCAGGGTCCTGGGATCAAGCCCCGCATCGGGCTCCCTGCTCAACGGGGAGCCTGCTTCTCCCTCCTCCTCTCCCTCTGCTGCTCTCCCTGCTTGTGCTTTCTTGATCTCTCTCTCAAATAAATAAATAAAATCTTAAAAATAATGCCTCTTCAAAAACTGTTGTTTATAATTAAAAAATAACTTTTCAACATCTCCCACTCAGGATAACTTTCTTTTTTTTAAGATTTTATTTATTTATTTGAGGGAGAGAGCTCAAGAGGGGGAAGGGTCAGAGGGAGAAGCAGACTCCCCGCTGAGCAGGGAGCCCGATGTGGGACTCGATCCAGGGACTCCAGGATCATGACCTGAGCTGAAGGCAGTCGCTTAACCAACTGAGCCACCCAGGTGCCCAGGATAACTTTATTTTAAAACAAAATTCAAAGAGTGGAGGTATGTTATTTTTATACACAGAGGAAAGATTTCTATTACATATTTTCTTTTGTATGTTAAAAGTGGGAAATTGACTTCTGTTAATAATTTTACTTAATTTTTAAATATAAATCTCTTTATTAAAAAAACTAATTCAGGGGGGCCTGGGTGGCTCAGTTGGTTAAAAGACTGCCTTCGGCTCAGGTCATGATCCTGGAGTCCCGGGATCAATACCCGCGTCGGGCTCCCTGCTCGGCAGGGAGTCTGCTTCTCCCTCTGACCCTCTGACCCTCTTCCCTCTCGTGCTGTCTATCTCTCATTCTCTCTCTCTCAAATAAGTAAATAAAATCTTTAAAAAAAAACTAATTCAGGGTAGTGCATTCATATACTTAGTTGCTGAATTGACTCAAGTATTTTTCAGGTCTTAAATTGTATTAGGAGCATACTGTAGCAGTTTTGGGAAAATAACAATCACTTTTTATTCCTATTGAAATACGTATATATCTTTTCCCTTAAATTTATATCTTTTTAAAAAAAATATTTATTTATTTGAGAGACAGAGTGAGCGAGAGAGAGAGCACAGGAGCGGGAGCAGAGGGAGAGGGAGGAGGTGAGGGAGAGGGAGAAGCAGGCTCCCCTGCTAAGCAGGGAGCCTGATGTGGGCTGTATCCTAGGAGCCTGGGATCATGACCTGAGCCAAAGGCAGATGCTTAACCGACTGAGCCACCCAGGCGTTCCTTAAATTTATATCTTAAAGGAGATGTGATTAAGTGAGAAAAAGCTTAATTTGTTAGTAAAGAAATATACTTTACTATTTCTCTTCTACAAGAAATTTGGGTTTTTTTTAGATTTTATTTATTTTATTAGAGAGAATGAGAGAGAACACAAAGAAATTTCGTTTAAAGTTTAGTTTGTATAGGTTTAGAATTAAATTTTGTCTAACAAGGGAAAAGCTTTAAACAGTAAGTAGTAGATAGATAGTCTTTGCTCTCATTTAAGATCAACACTGAAATATTTTCTTTTACTGTTCTTTTGAATTTTACTCTTCTTACGAGGGAGTATCAGCCAGTTTCTTTGCATATTTCTGAGTGATGGGAGCACTCCAGTCATTATTAAGATGGAATGGCAGGGTCTACTACATCTGAGTATCTTCTCCGCTTAGGCTGAAGGCTCATATTTCTGGAGAATTACTGGGTTTATAATCAAAGTCTTCACTATGAAGGGAAAAGAGCCCACCACATTTTAATTTTAATACAATTCAAAGAAAATGCAAAAATATATTCTCTACATATACTCTATAACAAGTATACAAATATATAAAACTTTTAACACTAATAAGAGTTTTGGTGAACATACAGTTAAAGTGAGGGGCTAAATGAGGGCAATGGTCAGGAAAAGTGTCTCTAACAAATATGTTTAAGTTTCTAAAATGCGTCAGTTTCTAAATATCACTTGTTATATTGATTGTTATGTTGATTTTAATAATTGCTTTCATTATTTTGGGTGCACAAGACATCCCAGTGTGTATCACATTTACTGGTCATCTATTGCATTTTCTTTAGGCTTACATTCTCAAACGTGTAGAAGGAATTCTCCTATTTATTTTCTAGTTACTGTTAGTCTGTTTTATTTATTTATTTTTATTTTTTTAAAGATTTTATTTATTCATTTGAGACACAGACATACAGAGAGAGAGAGAGAGAGAGAGAGAAGCAGGCTCCCCGCTGAGCCAGGAGCCCCATACGGGGTTCCATTCCAGGACCCTGGGATCACGACCTGGGCTGAAGGCAGACCCTGAACCATCTGAGCCACCCAGGTGCCCCTCTGTTAGTCTGTTTTAAAGTTCCTTCCAAAGAGAAAGAGAGAGGGTTTTCCTCTGATTTAAATGCTGATGTGGTTCTGCTTCTCTATGCTGTGGACATCACAAAGGAAAGGTTCTTACGGCCTGAAGGAACTTCCAAGCACATGCAATTTTTATCTCTTTCACCACCATCTGCAGTCAGTCCCAGACACAAGTACACTAAGTTGAATATGCGTCAGGCCACCCAGCTTCACCCTCCGGTCCCCACAGCGCAAGTGGAAGATGTATGTGCAATCCCGGCAGTCTCAGATTCCTGATTCTGGGCATTGTTCAGGAGAAACTCCAGCTATACCCCTTAATTCCAGTGGACACAGAGTCTCGGCACAGGGCCATTGTCCCATTAGCAAGGCTCTGTCATTGACTAGTGACTGGTTTGAAGCCACAACTTTCATGGTGCCTTAGGGTGCTAATTACTTACAGGTACTACACACAGTGCTAAGAAGGAAGCCAGTTACTTTTAGATATTTTAAATACATTCTCCGACCGGTTCTTTAAACATTTAATCCTTTCCTTCCTGGTTCTGTCAGGATGATAAAGACCAGCAGCTATTTCAACATCAAAAAAAAAAAAAAATCAGCAAATATTGAATTTAAATCATTTCTTAAAAAAAGAGAAAAGAAACTGGCAAACATTTTGCAGGCAGGCTAAAATGACCTTCCTAATTCAATCATCTAGGGAAGTCTCACAGAGCTGTTATGCAGTGAGCAAACTGGTCCTTTGATGGGATTTTCCAGTCATGCCCAAGCCAGCTCTGAGGCCCCTTGTCTTCAGAGGTACTCCCTCTCCTGCTCTAGCCGTGCTAAGTCTTTCCTGGCCTCCATCTGGCACCACCACTGTGACCAGAGTGCTCTGCTTGTCTAGACCCTCTGAAATTCTTGTCAGCCACATCTAGAGAAGGACAATTCTCCTTTTCTTCTTAGTTTAGTTTAAACAGGGTTGGAATTTTTTAAACAGTGACTTTACTAGGTAACCAAGGGCAAAACAAAACAAAACTCCAAACTGGAAAACCACCAAAGCAAAGAAATGAACAGACTTACAAAGTAGAGACTCAGAGTCCTTACCGTATTCTGACTTTAGTTAGAGACCTGCATACCTGGCATATTTTGGGGGGTTCCTAGGTTCTGTGTCCTGGCTTAGCTTTTCTTTCTCCATTCTTCAATTCCATTTCTACTTCTTCTTACCATGTTCTTTTACACAGACAACTCTTTCTTCTCCAGGGTTGGAGTCCATAAAATCACGGACTTTGTAAGTCTGTAGTGTTAATAGGTTGTGAAATAATAAGAAATATGTATTTTGGTCTCTGCCCCTGGTTCCTGCTAATATTTGGTCTTTGACCCTGGTTCCTGACACAGAGCTTCTAAAACCCTTGTAATTTTTGAGTGATAGGAGTACCTGTCATAGAACTACTAAATCCCTTAGAATTCCCTGGGTGAAAAGAGCATCTTTTCTTCTAATGAGGTGACTCTTGATGGGCTCTCGAATGGGGGCTGATCACCAGAAAGATCAAGCCATGATTAGACTCTTGAAGCTTTCAGGGGTGCCTGGGTGGCTCAGTCAGTTAAGACTCTTGATTTCGGCTCACATTGTGATCTGGGGTCATGAGATCGAGCCCCACATGGGGCTCTGTTCTTGGTGGGAGTCTGCTTGAGATTCTCTCTCTCCTTCTCCCTCTGACCCTTCCCCTGTGCTCTCTCTAAAATAAATAAATCTTAAAAAAAAAAAAAACAAAAAAACACTTGAAGTTTTCAGCCCTAAACCTCATTTTCTGAAGAGGGGGAGAGGTTAGAAAATAAGTTAATAATTGATTATGCCTACAAAAAAGACCTGAAGTGTGGGGTTTGGAGAGCTTCTGGGTTGGTGATTGCATATATGTGCGAGGAGGGTGGTGTACCCCAAATCAATGGGGACACTTGGGATCCTTTCAGATCTCATCCTATTTATCTCTTCATATGGCTGTTCATTTGCATCTTCTAAAATATCCTTTGTAGTAAACCTGCAATAGTAAACTGTTTTTCTGGGTTCTGTGGGCTGCTCTGGTAAATTGTCAAACCAGAGGAGGAGGTCTTGGAAACTTGGCCACTGTGAGAAAAAAATCTGCACATCTGGTATCAGAAGTATTGTGTGTGAGTAGGTAGAGGAGAAACATGACTGTGTTTTCCGTAGACATAGGGCGACCTGATATCTCTAAAGTTTCATGGAACATATCAGCATAGCCCTAGCCATTAGGCAGTCTGTTTTCTTCTGTGAGTGAAAGTTTTTATGCATTTTTTTTTTTTTACCTATAACTCTGTTGGTATTGCTTTAATTCTTAGTTTTGAGTAGCAACTTATATTTTCTTTTATGAGTCTACATACTTTAATAAATCTATGTTTATTTAATTAACTAAACTTTAAAAGTTCTCCCAGAATACATTTTTTATAGAGGTAATTTACATATTGTAACTTCCTAGATACAAATGTATGCTAAGAATGATTCCCATTGTGTAATACTCTGAATATGACAATTAATATTTCAAAATTTAATTCTAGTATTTATTCAGTGACTTGCCTGTGTTCTGTGTTGCCTTATGTGAAGGAAAAATAGAAAAATGAAACAAGACAAACAAAAAACACACCAGGCTCAGTTCCTGCTCCACACTGAAATTCTAAGATTCATGCAGAAGGAATAATGCGTATATAAAACTGAACAAATCAAAGAAGCTTTTAAGGTGAAGCAGCCTGGCTTATGGGGAAGAGCACTGACATCTGGGCATCAGGAAACTTTGATCTAAGTTCTGACCTTTCCGTTCACCAACCTTGAGCCAATTACCTTGCTTCTCCAGACTTCCTTTGTAATTTATGATCTTTATAGCTCTGTTATTTGATGTCTCTTGAATTCTAAGTGTCAGGATGTGGAGTAGAGACAAAGGCTGCAGGAGTCAGAAAACAGGCCTGAAGGAAACTTACTATTAAGACATTCGTTATGCCAAAGGAAGCATAGATACAAACTTGTTTTGTACTTTAATATTCTCGTTATTCTCTCAGGAGTTGGACTTGGACAGGTCTTGATACTGCTTTTTTTCTTAATTAAGTTTTGATTTGGAGGTAAGAAAGTAAATCTAAGAATAACTGGAATTAAATTTACATTTAAAAATATTCTAAGTGCTTTAATGTGAGAAAAGAAAATAGTCTGGTGTTTGTATGAAGCTATTTTCTGTCTTCTGAAAGGATTCGTATACTCTTCAGTACATTTGAATACTGTAAGCTGTTTTAAAAAATAACTACATTCTTCTGCTTCAGTCTTGACTATTTAAGTCCTACTGGTTAACAAAAATGATGCTGGTAACTCTTTAAAATTAGAAAAAGTTTTGGTTTTTTTTAAATGAAATGTACTGTTTAAAAATTGGAGGCCCTCTTCCAAATTGTTCCCGAAACAGTTATCAAATCACCTAATTTTTAGATCCACTAAATATCTTTAAAATATGATTGCATTCAGTAAACTAGAAACATGGTAAATAAAAAGAAAATCAGTTTATGGGAGAAAAGTATTTGTGTGAGGATCTGTCTCTGTGTGTTTGCATGTGTCTCTAGCCGTGGAGATTACTGTTAAGCCTTAAGAATGGAGTAGAAAGTTGGAATGCCTTTTGATCTGGAATTTTCTTTGATATGCTGCTCGATCTTTGTCATAGTAACACTTATTTTACATGTGTTTGCACCTCTGGAATGGAACATATCTTGTGAGTGGTACTATCTTAGACCCAATCTTTGGAGGAGATGGTGGTGCCCACTGCTTTTTCTCTTTTCTTGGCTTTTCCCCCTACTGTTTGCAGAAGAATTTTATGTAAATTGAAGGAAACAGTTCAAATAAAACAATTGGAGGAGGAAGAGGGTGGCTTAATTTTGAAAATATATACAGTTGTTGCTTTTTCAAGGGTAAGATTACCAAAAATCACAGAACCATTTAGGCTTGCTGTTGTTTTTGGAGATTAACTGTGATTTTTTTGAATAAGCAAGTAAGCATTAGCAGATGTTTTTCCTGTAGAGTAGGTTAGGTTAAAGAAAGATCTATTTTAAAATCTGATAAACTAACCTTTATGTTATGATTTAATATAAAATGGTTGATATTTTTATATCCCACAAATGTAAGCATAAGGTTTTTTTTTTTTTTTCATATGGTATAAAACCCTAAACAGCCAAGCCCCTCTTCTCCATAGCAAGTCATGGAATGGCTCTATTGCACCAGGATCAGCAGTGCCATCATGGGCTACAGTTTATGGATGAATAGAGAGGTAAGATTTTTCAGGTTGTGGTAAAAGATAAACTAAGCAGCGTACTTTAAAACATGCAAACTTAAGATATGACTGCAATTGATAGTTACATCTTCTTTTCTGTAACTGGATTTAATTTTTTGTAGATGCAAGATATGAATTTTTCTTAAGTATCAGAATAGCCCATACTTGAATTTGCTTCAAGCATATTTGAGTTGTAGAAAATCCTTTCGAGAGTGAATCCTATTCAGTGTGAAGAGGTGGTGGAAGGTAGAAGGTAAGTGGAGAAAGGAAGGTGAAATTGCATGTAAGCATGTGAGAAAATTATAAAATAAGTGATTTGAATGTGTTCAGACAAGTAATTAAAAAAACTCTGAACTAGAAGCCACTGCCCCAAATGCTGGCAAAAGGGAATTTTGCTTATGTAAAATTGGATATGCACCAAGCAGCAATATGGTTTGCATATTTTCATACTTAGGAATTTGTTTATCTGGATTATGCTAGTTGATGGTATAGCATTTCATATTAACCATAATAAGTTGTATATCTCAGCCGTTCTTGCCATGCCCTGGCCCCTAGCCTAGCCCAGCATACGTGAACCCTAGTGGAACACGCACTAGAGGCAGTGTGCAGTACTGGATTCACTTTTCATTTGGTTGCCTTGGGGATCAGCAGAAGTTCAGGAACATAGGTACTGTGACTCTGTGAAGCCAACCGTGGCCATGTTCATGGTAGCAGAGGGTGCCTCACATCTCTTGGTATTTCTGATAAACTGAGGTACAAGTCTGTTGTGCTTTGAATTATCGGAAAAGCTGTCTTGGTGCCACTTTCATTTTGAATATGGTACTAAGAATTTGAGGGAAATGCTACTTTACTCTTCAAACATTAAGCAGTACAGAAGAGGTTGTTTGCTTTCTAGATATAGCCAAAGAGGGTTTACCAAATAGGAAGGGGGTTGGACACCACTAATTGTGAATTGAAGGTATAAATGGGCTTGCCTGGCTCACTGGGATACATGATTTATTTTAAGGCCAGATGCTAATTAACTGCTTGCCTGCTAATTATGAAAGTTGCCCTGTGGGAGACAGTGTAATGGTTAAGGGGATAGGGTTTTGTGATCAGACAGCTTGAATTTAAATCTCTTCTCTACCACTCATTTGCTGATTATCCTTGGAACAAGTTACTTAAGATCTCTGTATCATAGTTTCTTTATAATGATAATTGTCACCTAGGGTTGATTTGAGGATTACATGTGACAATGCCAGTAAAAGCCTTAGCACAGGGTCTGGGAACAGAAATTGCCCAGTAAGTGCTACTAAGTATTATTTTAAACAGAATTCTGATTAACATTATTCTAAAGTGGAACCTAGAATTATTGTATAGAATTAATTCTCGTCGTGCCTGGGTGGCTCAGTTGGTTAGAATTAATTCTCGTATTCTGATTGGTAATGGGAGAAAAGTATAGGCTGTCAATAAATTCTAGAAAATAAGTTTTAACGAGTTAAGATTTAAAGACTATTTTTTCCAGGGGAACCCAAAGGAAATAAATAATAAATTTAGTGGTGCAGTCTCTTTGGTGATGTTCTTTATTTACTCAAATTCAAATCTTTGAAGTCGCTTTTCCTCATTCCTCTGATTTATTCTTGATATTCAAATGTGTTGAATTCCACTCATTACTTTCTCTCTTTTTTCGTTTCATCTATAATGGAAAACATATCTATATATAACATGTAATTAAATATCTCAAACAGATGAGTCTTTTTTTAACATAATACCATTATCACAGTCAGTAGTAATTCCTTCATGACATCTAATGCTTATTGAAGTTCACTTTTCCACCTTTTCTCAAAACTGTCTTTTTACAGTGGGTTTGTTTGATCAGGATCCATTAATTTCTCCTCCTGAATGCCCTCCAAGCTATCATCACCTTAGTCCAGGCTGCAGATCTTGGATCGCTTGAGGGTTAAACCCAGCCTGTTTATTGTTTTCCAGAAAACTTGAACTAAGTCCTATATTTTTAAAATCAGGAAATTTTACTTAAAAATCTGGAATTTACTTCTCTTGGAAGGGGAGGTGGGGAAGAAAGAAAGGATTTGCCTTCCCATGGCAACACCAGCTGGCCAATGCTGAGGGTTCTCTCCTTGGGATGGTGCTTGTGTACCTGTGTTCACCACAGCTCCCACCTGGCCTCTTCGCTAATGTGTGTGTGCAACTCCTGATCTGGGCACACATCACAGAATGAGATAGTTATAATTGCTTGTTAAATTATTACTCTTATCTCATCTTTCCACACTAATCTTTCTGGAGTCCAGTAGCTCTTAACCAGGAGTGATTTTGCCCCCAGCCCAGGAGATATTTGGAGACATTTTTGACTGTCATGAGTGGTGGGTGCTACGGGCATTCTGTGGGTGGAGGCCAGGGATGCTGCTCAAACATCCTACAGTGCACAGCACAGCCCCCACAAGAAAGAACTAGCTGGCTCCAAATTCTTCTAATCTCTAATTTCATTGCCCTGTTCAGAAGCTTCCAGTGCCTTCCCTATTTTCAAGTGTATTTATTATTTCCCCGTTTTCACTCTATATTCATACTGGACTCCTCACTGTCCAGTGAAGATACCATGCTTTTTCACCTTTCTTAAGTCATATCTGTTTTTCCAGTTCCTTCCCACTGTCAGAATCCCACTTGTCTTTTTTAAGACCTCCATCTTTCCCATTCATGAAGCTTTGATGTCGCCTTATCACAGTATTCTCCAAAAATCATTTTATTAGAACTGGGAACTTTCTTAAAGATGACTGATTTTAATATTTCCCCTTACTACCTCCTGCTTCTCTAATCCAAGTAACTGTATCTAGAGGTATTAAGTGACATATTCAAGGTGTCTCCTGGTTCTTTGTCTCCCCCCCCATGCTAATATATAATCTGTTACTTAATTAAGTACTTAATATATTATTCTCAGTCTTTTCATGTGAATTAACTTCATTTTCTCAGCTGGATTTACCTGCAAGAGGACAGAGACAGTATCTCTTACTGTAGGTACCAAGTCTGTGAATTGCTATGCCTTAGAACTGCATGCCTCTGGAAGTTTCTTTGTGGATCCTACAGAGGGGTCTGATAACCCATGGCTCACCTCAGTCACAACTACCGAGAGGGGTAGGCACCTATGTCTGTCAGAGTTCCATTCAGAAAAGGGAAGCCACTTTAGATATTTGGAGCAAAAAGGGATTTAGCAATAGTAGATATGGGCTTACCCAATTGTGGGAAAGGCTGGAAGGGCAGGCTTTAGGCTGAGCCTTCAGCCTTGACACCTAAGACAGCAGAGCAGCTGACCAAAGTAGGAAGTTACTACCTTGATTATAGTTGGAGGATAGGTCTATTGAGTTATGAATATGCTGCCGTAAATATAATTCAGGGATCAGGAAGCTGTGTCCACTGACTCCTTACTCACCTGAAGTTGGTGACTAGACTTTAGAAAGCAGAATTCCACTACTTCCGCTGCCACATGTCTGTCTGTCTGTCTCCCTCCCTGTCTCCTTCATTTTCTCCCTTTCCTCTTCCCACACAAAATGGAAGACTAGAACACTAATGTAGATAACTCCACATCTTGTTGAAACATGCTTCCCAGGAGAAACAGCCAGTGGTCAAGGGGAGAAGACCATCTGTTTTCTACATCTCATAGACGTGAATCTGAAAGATGGTCCATAATTTTTATCTAGAAGTTTGGCTCCAAAGGAGTTGGAGGAATATAGCTTTAACATTTATTTTTGTATGACTTTTTTTCAGTATTGTTCTTGAAGGTTGACAATTCAATTTCAGAATTTTATGTCTTTTTGACAGTGGGGATCCAAGTATGGGGTCAGCATTACATAAAACATTATGCTCTACTCACTCACATGAAGGTCTGTTATAAAATTCTAAGATCTTTGAATACTTTCTCAAGTTTTAAGAACAACTGCTGAAGAAAATCATGAGGAAAATGAAATTAAACTATAAAATAGAGGCAGCTAAGTCTAGGATTTTATCTCCCCTTACCCTCTCTTTTTTTTTTTTTTTTTTTTTTTTTTTAGGCCAGTGGATCATAACTTAATGTGGAGGACAGTGTAGTGCAATTTATCTCTAATTACAATTTTATAATGTTTACTTGACTTTCAGCTATTCATGCATCTTATTTTCTAGTGTTTCATCTCACACAACACCCTATTAGTCTTCAGTAATTACATAGCTGACTAAAGTCACTTTTCAGAGATGAAACAACTGGAGCTTTTTTAAGGTTTCTGGAATTTGAGAAGGTCAAGAGATAACCGGAAAAAAAATCTGGCTTATTTAGGAAGGAAGGATTTAATTTGACTCCACTTCTTAAGTATTTATGAAAGCAACAGTACAGGAGAAAACTTTTGGATCACCATAACTATACTTCACAATTACAGATTTAATGATTTTTATTTGAAAGTTTGGTTTTCATGTAATTTTTAAAAAACTTTTATAGTTTCTTTGCCCATTGCAGAAACAAAAAAATAAGCTTGTGGCTGAAACTTCTGCTGAGCAAAATCTACAGGACAGTCTTGAATTATAATTAGAATGGTGGGCTTCCTCAAATTTATTGGAGTTGGGACATACAGTGCTTCATTTTACTTCTCTAGGCTCTAAGCTCTTCGCCAACTACACATGGCATTTATTTATTTTTAATTACATGTGTTTTGTTTATTTTTGATAATTTTTGACAACTCCAGAGGACAAGTACATACATTTCAATGTTAAAATGAACAAATAAACAAAACTAGGTTGGAAATGGATGGGTTAGATTAATAAGTGCTAATACAGGTTTAATATGCTGCCATGGAAATTTTAGCTTTTTGGTTTTAAGTACATGTGTTTAAAATGATAAATCTTAAAAATTTTTGCTTTCATTTTGATGAAGATAAAAATCTTTGGTGAATCTGGATTTTTTTTGATGGCATGTGCCCAGTAAGCAGTTAGTTTAGCCCTTTCTAAACATGCTTTTCATCTCAAAATCATTCTGAAAACTAGTAAAAAGTGACAAATCTTTTCTAAGACATGTTGAAGCACCAGTGGGAGTCAGTAAGAACTAAGATACAACAGACTTCATGGAGATGGTATAACTTCATTTAAAAATTATATTTTGGTTATAATGAAAGTAAACATATACATGAAAATGAAGACATTTAAGAAGAATAAATTAAATTTGTCCATAATCCCACTATCATTAGTAAACAATATAAAACATTTTGATAATTTTTCCCTTTTTTGGTTCACATTTCTTCACATATTTTCTTTATAAAATCAGGATACATACACAGATCGAAAAGCGTAAAGAGATAATTTTACATTCTACCATATTCACAAAACACTACATTGTAAGTATTTTCTCATGGCTTAAAATACTGTTCAAGTCATGATTTTTAAATAACATTTTGATATCTGTTGTGGGGTTATGCCATAATTTGCATAACTATTACTCTATTATTGGATATATGGTTTCTTTTCTATTTTGTAGTAACAGAAATAACATTATAGGGATATTCTTGAAAAAGTGTTTGGTTTCCATTTTTACAAGATAGGTCCAAGAAACAAAATTTTGAAATCAAAGGATATGAACTGTTTTATCTCTTGTTGCATATTATCAGTTTGCTTTTCAGAGGTTATATGGATTGTCATCTCTACCAGCAGGTACCAAATGGTCTGTTGTGTGGAATTCTCAGTAGCATTAATTTTAAAAGATTTTCTTCTAGTTTTTATGGGAAATAAGAGTTTGATTCTCAAATTTATAATGATTTCTTTCTTTCCTTGTCAAAATAAAAGCATTTTATTGTCCCTGTTGTTTCTTCCGTGAGTTGCATCTTCGTATCAATGAAGTATACATTCTGGTGGCGTAAGAAAGGACCGTAAACAGATGTACTAGGTAGATAGAAGTATCACAAAGAAAAATAAAATGGGATGAGGGCCAAGAGTGCTGAGGTTGGCAATGCCATTTTAGGTACTGTTTTCAGAGAGGACTTTTCATACTGGTTACGGACAGACATGAAGGAGGAATTGTTGCTGGCAGAAGGACATTATAGGCAGCAGGAATCACAAGTACCAATGCCTTAGAATGTGCCTGATGTGTCCCTGGGTTAGCAGGTTTTCCCATGTGCCGGCAGCAGGGGCAGGGAGGGGCTAGTGGTGGGAGAGGAGCTCAGAATGACAGGACCAGATCACTTAGGGACTTGGAAACTATGGTAGGAAGTTTGAATTTTATTGAGAACAAGCCCCTTTGCTAGGTGACTGTGGAATACAACTGCTCAACTATACACTGAAGCCCTCAGTGACAGAGTTGTAGATGTATCATTTTAGGGACAGTGGAAGGAATAGGTTGAAGTGGGCAGGGATAAATGCAGGGAGATCCTTCTGGAAGCTATTTTGGTAGTCCAGAGAAGCAATGATGGTGCCCAGATTTAGACCACTCACGGAGATTTAGACCACTCACAGGTAAGGCTGGATTCTGTAGTGCTGCTAGAATTTGCACATAGATTGGATGGGGAATGTGAGCAGAACAGAGGAGTCAGAGTTCTGCATGTTAGAAGTTTAAGTTTGTCCGGGAGTGTTGATACATATCCCCCACCAATAAGCCAGGGGGAGATGGCGACGACAGTACTGTGTATGTAAATCAAACCATCATGCCGCACACCTTAAACATACACAACGATGTATGTCAATTATTTCTCAAAACTAGAAAAAAAGTTTAAATTTGCCTAAATTTGTGTCAGTAATATAGTCTAGCTGCCATTCTTATTTCTCACTTTTGTGAGATTTGTGGATTGGAACTTCCTTGAGGAATTTTGGTAACTATTTTATGCAGTTATTTTAATAATCACCATTACTGAAATTTACAGTCTGTTTTGTGTCTATAATACTGTTATCCAAATGTTTATTTGGTAAAGTGCTGGTACCGAAAAACAGACCCCCTACAAGAGAAATTTTGTAAGCGAAGTGAGAGTGTTAAACTCTAGGAGGAAGGCCAGAACAGCTGCTATGATTCACTGAACTGTGAGTTTGGGAGGGAGCACTCTGCAAAAATGATAGTTAAAGTGCTAAAAAATTACAGAGCAGCTTGCAGCAGATTTTTAAGTTTATGGAAATACCATATAACCAAAACAAGGAAGATGGGAACAAATGGGGGGAAGCTCTGGTTTCATGACTGTAAGATCAGTCAGTGCTGCTTCAGGGCTGAGTCAGCTGTGGGTTGCACCAAGGCATTAGTGCGTTTGATTTGATCGGAGATTGGAATGTGCTGATAGTGCTTTTCTCTTGTAATTTGATGCAATGTATTAATTAAAAAGCTTTATTTGAATTCAGCTGTTATTGTTACTTATCATGCTTAATATGTTTAAAGGCAAGCACTAGGAAGGAGATGTATGTTCCTGGAAAATACTCCCCTCAGCCTGCTTTCCATTCAGTTCAATGGGAAAATTAATAGTGTAGTAGGAGAGGTTTGGATTTTGCAGTATTTTCACTGACTATCCTTTGCATAACACATGCAGCTTACCCTGTAGTTGGAAAAAGGTCCCCAGTGCTTCTGATATGTGCCACTGTTAGTTTTCTGAAAGGAGATGGAGGGATAAAACCTAGAAAAAGACACTGAAAACGAATAAGCAAAGAGAAGAGAAAAAACAGTAGAAAGAAATGTCTGGAGGGACTAGTTTGATACATCTAGACAGTGAATTTGGTGGTAAACTTTTTTGCTAATTGAATCAAACAAGGAGACTTGTTGGATTGCATAATTTTCTGTTTACAGAGAAAAAGAAAATACCATATGCACGTTGATTTAGGTGACAAAAATTTGTTTAGAAAAATTAGTTGCTTTTAATGAAGGAAATTAAATAGTAGGTAGTAGCTGCAGTTGTGGTTTATTTATTGTTACTTTCAACAGGATGTTTTCTTATTGTGTTAAGTTGTATCTTGGTAATCACTTTTCCCACAGTACATTTGGTAAATGATATAGTAAGAGACATTGTTACAACTCCTCTAACCCTCTAGGAACAGAAATAAAAAATCCTGAATAGCTGGCTTTTAAAGAGGGGACCCCTGCGATGTCAAAGTTGCTAGATTATATTCAATTCCACTCCCTATACAAACAGTACCTTTTTTCACCTGAACTCATCTTTCCTCCAGGTCTCAGCTTCAGTGTGAATTCCTGAGTTCTTCCCTAACCCCCCAATTTAAAACAGTTTCCTTTATTAAAATCTCTCCTCTCATTCTTGCTTTGAATTCATTCTTAATATTTACCAAAATTTCCACTTATACTTAGTAATGCAATTATCTTGTTACTATCTGCCACTCCCCTCCCTATTATATTGTAAAATCCATGAAGGCAGTGATTGATTTTTCCAAGAATATTTACTGAATGCCTACTATGTGTCAACTAGGAGTTGGGAACACAGCTCTTAAAGTTTACATTGTCTTAAATTCTGGTATTTGCTTTTATCTCTAACATTTAGCACACAGGGGCCTAGTTCACAGAGACCCATCAATAACTTTTTGTTGAAGGAATGAAGATGAAAGCCATTGATGATTATTTGCAGGGCTCAAAGGTAGAGGGCAGTCAAGGTTTAGATCTGTAGTTCAGGAATATAAACTTCTGCTGAGGCTGCGACTCTTTTCTCCTATCACAGGCTGAAATTTCCAAGTGCCCCTGCCTATGTGATATTCCTTTGGTGAACGAGGGTTTCTCTCTGACCACAGTGATCTACCTCTCTGAAAAGGGAAATAAGAATAATCCAGAGATACTGATGATTAATTGGTGTGAGGTGGGTTGGGGCATCAGTTTTTGTTGTTTGTTTGTTTGTTTGTTTGTTTAAAGATCTTTAGGTGTTTTTGCATTACGCACACCAGGTCCAAAATTACTATCCTAAAGGAAGAAGAGAATGGAGTTTATGTCTAGAGGGTTCTCCTCTCTTCAAATACTGCTTGTTTTATTTTGGCAGAAGAGTTTTTAGGTAGGGTGTGTGCGTGTATGGTTGTGCATTTTTTTTTCCCCAGAAGGAATTTTGAATTTTTTCCATGCCATTCTAATAATTATCAAAGCAACACAAATTTTCACCAAATACCATGGAAGCCTGAGATATTTTTCACTGCTTCAGCTTGAGGATGTTTTAGGTCAGCATGACTTTTTTTCAATAAAAACCTGAACCTTCCTAATGTTAGATACTATTTTGTAACCACATTTGGGGAGTTTATACAGTTTAAGTAAGTTGCAAGATACATCTCTAAGACTTCAAGTGGTAGTGATCACTTGATAAACATTGTGAAATACAGAAATTTTAATTTTAATATAGTTAACTGTATTTTCATTTTGGACATAATCTAAACATCCAGCTGTCTATATTACTGATAATTAAAGATAGAAAAACCATTTATTGACTTCATTTAATACATAGTATGGACAAATGAGTTTTCTACCTCTCAGGACATAATATGTTATAAAAATTATAAGGGGGCAGTAACTGGAGAAACATATTGTGTTGTTGATAGAACCAGGCATACTGATATTCAGACATCAAAATGGAGACCAAGAAGTTAAAGGTAAGAAATAGCATGTGAAAAACTTATTATGGGGAGGGATGCCTGGGTGGCTCAGTCGGTTAAGCACCTGCCTTCAGCTCAGGTCCTGATCCCAGGGTCTTGGAATTGAGTCCCACATCAGGCTCCTCGCTCAGAGGGGAGCCTGTTTCTCCCTCTGCCTGCCACTCTCCCTGCTTGTGCTCTCTCTCTGGCAAATAAATAAATAAAATCTTTAAAAAAAACTTATTATGGGGATAAATAGCTGTATAGAATTAGATGTGTTTTGGGGAATTCCTGTATCATGGGAAGATATTGTAAGGAATGATCATGAAACATCAGGAAGAGATTATATTTGGTATTCTCTGCTTAATTAGAGAATTTTATAGAATGATTCCTGTTAAGTGTTTAGAGGAAGATCAAAGGCTCCATGGTTTAACTGACTGGAATGCTAAATGACCAAAAACGCTAACAGAGTCATTTGTGACTTTGAGAAAATATTTTCTATTTTTATTTTAAGCCATATTGTATGTTTCTGGAAAATGACACATGAATAGTGTAGCTTAATCTGGAATATCTGATATAAACAATATACCAACTTATGAAATCAATGTGAGTTTTCTCTACTTTGAGAAATTCCAGAATTAAGAGCAAGTGAGGAGTGCTGGAGAGGTGTTCAGTACTAAGAAATACTGAATGCTTACCCCTGCTTCTAGGTCACAGTGAAGTCAGACTGGGGAGCTGTTCTCTGATGAGTAATGTCAGAACCCTTTCAGCAGTGGGGATGTCTCCTTGTTTTACTCTTGGGAGTTTGGATTTTGGGGGACTCCTCACATCAGTGGGTCCCATGTGACACTGGCCAAGCTTTCCAACCAGGGGATTTTCATTCCTATTACAGAAGTTCTCTGACTGAAATGCTGACTCATTCAGATACAACCTGACCCAGTACCTGAGAGCATCCTGCCCTGAATGGATTGATACTGCTGAGATTACACTGCATTCAAAAGGGAGCTATTTTATAAACATCTGTTTTAAATATGCATCTTGTTTATGACTACTTAATGCATTGCTATGTTTTTCTTCTTTTTGAAGAACCAGTTGAACCATTCATTTCTAATGTGTTGCAGCTAGGTATTAATAGAATATGATTGTACAAGAGACAGGGAAAGAGAGGGAGGGAGAGATCAGCTTTTTCACAGTGACCATCCTCCAACAGTGCTCTTTGCCAACAGCTGATACTTCTTTTCCCCAGCTGCTTTTCAATGTACGTGTTCTAATCCTTGTAACACATTTCTTACTAATGACTCAAAGTGATGACATTTATACAGGAATGTGCAGCTATGCCTTGCTTATTCTAAAATAGGTTTTTTTTAAAAAAACCTCTTACATTTTAGGATGAGCTCAGTCATTATCCTGTTCTGTTCATTATAACAAAACAATCTACATTTAGGTTGTCTAATAGTTGGTGTCTATAATTCCTTCAGGAGCAAACAAATGACAAGGAAAAGTTATAGGGAAGTTATAGGGACTGTATACCCTTCAGGATTGGGAATATGGCAGTTAGATATTTTTATTATCTAGAAGGCACAGTAAAGGCTTTTAATTTAAACATTTTCTTACCACTTTATCCACACAGCAGGCTAATCTTTTAAGGTTAGTCTTCTTAAACAATCTGGAGTTCTTCACTCCTTTTTCTCAAATCTCCCATTTAATCTATCAGTCAGTTTTGTTTAATCTACCTTCAAAACATATCCAAACTGATCACTTTTTATCTTCTTTACTGCTACTGCTTGATCCATATCACCATGGCCTCTACCCTAGATTATTATTATTGTGAACACTCCCAACCAGGTTTCCTTATTTTATCCTTGACTTCTTTCAGTCATAGCAACCAGAGTAATCCTGTTAAACTTCAGTCTGATTATGGGACATAGTATAGTATAGCAGTTATGAGCACAGACTTTGGAGCCAGGCTGTCTGGGTTCAAATCTAGGTCCTGCCATTTATAGTCTGTTCAATTTAAGGCAACTTATTTAAGTGTAAAATTGGAATAACTGTATCTTTTTAGGTTTCTGGACCCAATGCCTATGGGGGGGGCCCCCCAATAACACCTAGCAATTCTCAGACACCAGCTGGGTATCTGAGAATTCAACTCAATTCTACACCATCTATTCTGGAGATAGCATCAGATTTCATAGGTTAAGTGCTCAGTCCTGTAAGACTGCCTCCCACCCCCCACTTCAGACACCCATTGCGAAGTTACATGTGCTTCTGACCAAATGGCTATAGACTGGAGGTTCCAGTGAACTCCTCCTTAGGTTCTTTTAATTTGCCAGAGTGGCTCACAGAATTCAGGGAAACACTAAAATACTTATACTAGTTTATTAGAGGACGTAGTAAAGTATACGTGTCAACATCCAGATGGAGGAGATACATAAGGCAGGGTATGGGGAGAGGACGCAGAACTTCCATGCCCTCTCCAGATGTGCCATTCTCCCTTAATCTCGATGTGTTTACCAACCCAGAGGCTCTTTGAACCCAGTTCTCTTGGATTTTTATGGAAGCTTCATTGCATTGTCATGATTGCATTGTCTGATTCAACCTCCAACCCCTCTCCCCTCCCCAGAGGTCAGGAGGTATGACTGAAGTTCTAACCCTCTAATCACAGGGTTGGTCCTCCTGACAACCAACCCCCACCCTTGGGTGAGGTCCAAAAGTCCCCTTCTTTAATAACAAGACACCCATTTTCACCTTTATGGCTCTGAGGCATTTTTAGGAACTATGGATGAAGACCAAATTATATCTGAGAAATATGTTTTGGTCATTGGAATGACCAAATATATATTTCTGACCAATCATTATATCACACTGTAGTACTTAGATTAAATTAGTTAATAGTATCTACATAGTAGACACTGCTATTAGTAGTAGTAGTAGTAGTAATAGTAGTATTTAGCCACTGTTACATCATCCTTTCACTCAAAATCCTCTAATAGCTTCCTATTGTATTTGGAGAAAAGGCAAATCTTTACAATGACCTCCTAGGCCCTGCACAATCTATTTATTCTGACTTTTGACCTCATCTCATTTTCTTTCTTGCTTAGTCTGTTCTGCCCACTCTGGTGCCTGTAGTGTCCTCTCCTCACTCCGCCAAAGACATACGAGGACTGGACCCAGCTTAGTCAGATTCATTGTATTCTTTGCTTCCTTTTCCTGGAAAGCTTTTCCTGAGGTGTCTGCCTAGCTAGCTCACTTCCTATGCTTCATGTTACCCCTTCAGTGAAATTTGGTTATGCTATTCAAAACTGTAACATATTCAAGACTCCCTATTCTATCCCCCTTCTTTTTAGCCCGGTAAGTTAAATGAAAATATTTTGTTTGGTTTTTGTCAACCACATGCATGTAAACTCCATGATGGCAGTCTTATCCCATCTTTGAGGCCCACCTAAAATTTTTACTTATGTGGGAATATCCCAACTACTCTTGATTTCTTCCTTCATTGTTTAACCTCCTTATTGGGCTATAATCTATAATTGGAGATGTTGAAGTATGTATATTCATTGGCATAGCTGTTCAGCATCATCACCATCTCCTGTGCTGAAGCCTGGTGCTCAGAAGTTATTCCTGAGCTTTTCCCAAGACATACCAAATCAAAAATTCTGGGGGCATGGTCTAGAAATTTTTGTTTTAATAAGCCTTTGGGTATTTCTAATGCATGCTAATATTTGAGAACCACTGGACAAGGACAGTGGCATGATTGATCAGATTGGGAGTGTCTGGATTAAGGATCCAGTTGGATCTTCAGGGTTCAGTGATTCCCTGGGGGTAGAAGGAAACTAAACTGGGTATAGGAGGTGGAATGTTCCAAGAATGAATAAACAAAAGCATTTCTCTGAAATGTATCAGAAACTGGGAAGTATGTCTACAAGATAAAGGGTAGTCAAGGGAATAGAAATCTGTCAAAGATTTTCTTGTTGAGTAAATTTTGGAAAATAGATGGTTAGCAGGGAACTTGGAAGTTGAGTGCTAGCATCAGGCAAATCTTGAGAATGGTAAGCCATGCAAAGATTAAGGCAATGCATATGTCGTTTTCTGGGTGGTGAGCATTTGAGATACCAGCTCTAAGACTGGAAATTTTTGACAGGAACTAAAATTAAGGAAGAGGGTACAAAACCAGATTCTGGCCACCTATTGAAATGATGTCATGATAGAGTTCTGACCACTGATGGAAGAAGGCCAAGAAACCCAGTTATTAAGAAAGGAATACATCTCTGCAGAGGAGCTTGGAATTGAAAGAACCTGAGGACTGAGAATAGGTTGGTGTGAGCTCCTGGAACAAAGTTACACAACCTCGGGGATAGTGTTTGGAGGGATTGGTTATCACATAAATCATTAAGGTCAACAGTGTCTACTCTGTGTTACATGTCAAATTAAATATTTTACTTGAAGACAGGGGATTTGTACATTATACATCTTTCTGTCTCTTCATTGCCTGAATGATAATGGATTGAAATCAAATACTTCCATAGCTTTCTGTTTATGAGGACTTATTTTAATCATATATATGTGTTTACTATGTGATATCGATCTTTTTGACTTTCCCCCCCTAATTTTGGATTTGAATAAAACAGTGCTTCAATAACTGGGAGAATATAGCACATGTTCAGAAAGACTTTTGGCTCCCTGCTATAACTGACTTACCATATGTATTACCATGGGCACAAAACAGAAAAGTGAACATGTTCAGGGTTTTATATTTTGCATGAAATAAGATAGAAGTTCAATTGTATAGAATTTCTGTGCTGCTGTTCTTCAAGCGTTCTAAGCCCCATGTTGAGGTGCATGCTTACCCACACCACACCATCCCCACCTCATGGAATTTGCCTAGATCTGGGAGTGTAGTGTAGGGGTTCTGATGCACCATGACTAGTGTGACCATGGCCATACTTGGAGGATGGTTGTCTTAAGGTTGTGAGGTTAGTCAGACACAGGCCAGGCTTGTCTAAGAGAGAATCATCCATGTATGTATCTTAACATATGACTTGGTTCAGAATTTAAGTAGGTTTCTATTCAAAATTGAGAGAAGAAATAAGAAGGGAGGAAAAACAGGCCCTTAGACAACAGGGAACTGATTGGGACAGAGGTAATTACACCTTAGGTGAATTTTTGTCATTGTGGCAGATGGGAGCACATAGAGAACCTTCTATATAGAGAACCTTCTATATAGAGCTTTATATCCAATTAAAATAGTGTTAGAAAGCCAATTTTACTTAGAAAAAACCTTTATGAAAAGTCATCTTCCTGTTATTTTTAGTGTTTTGGGGATTTGCATACTTTAAGACATATAAACTACCTTTTGGTTTATTCTGTCTTTAAAACAATCACAGGTCACTATCCTGTCATGGTTTAAATAAGTAATATTTTTCATAAAGCATTCTTGTGTTAATTCATCATAAATTCTGGTAATTCAGAGTGGAATCTAATGACTTCCTTGTTTGGAATAATATGAGAGGAAATCTCAGCAGGTTCATCACTTCATTTATTCAATATCAGCTATACGAGAAAAGAAAGAAATGTGAAAAAATGAAACTTTACTAGAAGAAAATATGGAAAGGTTGTTGTATAGCTGTAGAAGGTAGAAGGTCTTTCTAAAACCTGGAAGACATAAGAGTTAATGGCTGATAAAAACAGCACTATAAAAAAAAATTCTGCCTGGCAAAAATCATACAATCAAAATAAAGTCAAAAGATAAATAACAAATGGGAGGAAAATATTTGATCCAGAAGTTCTACTTTGGATTTATTCTACAGATACAATCTTATATGTAAGAAATACCTATATAAATCATCCATTACAGATTTTTTTTTTTTTAGTATAGGATTGGATTGGAAACAATGTGAATACCTGTCACTAACATAGTGTTTAATTAAATCGTAGTTTATCTATATGATGGGATACAGTGTAGCTGGATTACATTTGAAAATATCTCAAAGATATGTAGATCTTAAAAAGAGATGCAAAACAATTTTTGAACTACAAAATAGCCAAAAAACTGTTAACAAATGGCAATAAACACATACTTATCAATAATTACATTAAATGTCAATGAACTAAATTTTGCAATCAAAAGACACAGAGTGGCAGAATGGATTAAAAAAAAAGACTCATTTATATGCTGCCTATGAGAGACTCACTTTAGATGTAAGGACACACTGGAAGTGAAGGGACGGAAAAAGATATTACATGCAAATGGAAACTAAGGAAAGCTGGAGTAGCTATACTTACATCAGACAAAATGGACTTTGAAACAAAGACTGTAGTGAGAAACAAAGAAGGACATTACATAATGTTAAAGGGCTCTCCAAGAAAAAGAAATAACATTTGTAAATATTTATGCACCCAACATATACAAATAAATATATAAAGCAAATATTAACAGATCTAAAGGGAGGAATAGACAGCAATAAGTAACACTAGGTGAGTTTAGTATCCCACTTACATCAATAGATAGATCATCAAATGGAAAATCATTAAGAAAGTACCAACCTTAAATGATACATTAGATCAGATAGACTTAATAGTTAACATTCCACTTAAAAGCAACAGAATATACATTCTTCTCTGTAACACATGGAAAATTTTCCAAGATAGATCATATGCTAGGCCACAAAACAAGTTTTAATAAATTTAAGAGAATTGAAATAGTATCAAGCATCTTTTTTGACTGCAGTGGTATAAATCCAGAAATTAATTAACTTGAAGAAAATGGGAGAATTCACAAGTCTGTGGGATTAAATGACATACTACTAAACAACCAATGGATCAAAGAAGAAATCAAAAGAGAAATAAGAAAAATACCTTGAGGCAAATGAAAATGGAAATGTAACATACCAAAATTCATGAGATGCAGCAAAAGCAGTTCTAAGAAGGAAGTTCATAGCAATAAATGTCTATCTCAAGAAACAAGAAAAGTCTCAGACAACCAGTTTTGTATCTCAAGGAACTAGAAAAAGAACAAATGAAGCCTGGAAAGAAGCAACAAAGATTAGAGTAGAAATAAATGAAATAGAGACTAAAAAGATAATAAAAAAGCCAGTGAAACTAAGAGCTGGTTCTCTAAAAAAATACAATTAATAAACCATTAGCTAGATTCACAAAAAAAAAAAGAAAAAAGAAAAGAAAAAAGTAAAAATGAGGGCTCAAATAAAATCAGAAATGATATAAAAGTTACAACTGATATCACAGAGAAATATATATATTTTATTTTAAGTAATTTCAAGTAATATTTTAAGTAATCTCTACACCCAGTGTGGGGCTCAAACTCATGATCCCAAGATCAAGAGTCACATGCTCTTCCACCTGAGCCACCAGGTGTCCCAACATCACAGAAATATAAAGGATCATCAATACTATGAATAATTATTTGTTAATAAATTGGGAAAATGGATAAATTCTTAGAAACATATACCACCACTAAATCATGAAGAAATAGAAAATCTGAATAGACTGATTGCTAATAAGGAGATAAATCCAGGTCCAAGACTGAATCATGAAGAAATAGAAAATCTGAATAGACTGATTGCTAATAAGGAGATCAAGACCAGGCTTCCCTGGTGAATTCTACCAAACTTTCAAAGAAGAATTAATATCAGTCCTTCTCATTCTCTTCCAAAAAATAGAAGAGGAAAGAACTCTTCCAAATTCATTGTAAGAGGCCCAGCATTACTGTGATAGTAAAACCAGGCAAGGAAGCCTGGATGCAGAATGTCTTTCTGGAAAAGAAAATTATAGGCCAATATCCCCAATGAACATAGATGCAAAAATCATCAACAGAATATTACCACACTGAATTCGGCAATAATTGAACTATTAGGATCATACACCATGATCAAGTGGGATTTATTCCAGGGATGCAAGGATGGTTCAATACCCACCAATCAATCAATGTGAAATACCACATTAACAAAATGAAGGATAATAATCATACGATCATCTCAATAGAGGCAGAAAAAACATTTGACAAAATTCAACATCCATTTATGATAAAAACCCACAACAAAGTGGGTATAGAGGGAACGTGTGGCAACATAATAAAGACTAAAGTAGTGGTAAAAAGCTGAAAACTTGAAGATCTGGAGTAAAACAAGGATGCCCACTCTTGCCACTTTTGTTCAACATAGTATTGGGAGTTCTAGTCAGATAAATTGGCAAGAAAAAGAAATAAAAGGCGTTCAGATTGGAAAGGAAGAAGTAAAACTGTCACTGTTTGTTAAGGACATGGTATATTATATCTAGAAAATCAAAATTTCATCAAAAACTGTTGGAACTAATAAATGAATTAGTAAAGTTGTAGTCATAGAGTCAGTATGAAAAATTCTATTGTGTTTCTATATACTAATGAACTATCAGAAAGAGAAATTAAGAAAACAGTCCTACTTGCAGTTGCATAAAAAATAATAAAAATACCTAGGAATAAATTTAATTAAGGAAGTGAAAGACCTATACATTGTAAACTATAAGACAATGAAAGAAATTGAAGAACACAAATAAGTGGAAAGATATTCTATGCTCATGAATTGGAAGAGTTAATATTGCTAAAATGTCCATAGTACTCATAGCAGTCTGCAAACTTAATGCAATCTTCATAAAAATTCCAAAGGCAGTTTTCACAGAAATAGAACAAACAATCCTAGAATTTGTATGGAACCATAAAAGACCCTGAATAGCCAAAGCAAACCTGAGAAAGAAGAACAAGGCTGGATGCATCACGCTTCATGATTTCAAACTGTATTACAATGCTATAGTAATTAAAATAGTATGATATTGACACAAAAACAGACACATAGATCAGTGGAACAGAATAGAAAACCCAGAAATAAACTCATGTGTGGTCAATAGTTTATCATAAAGGAGCCAAGAATATGCAATGAGGAAAGGACAGTCTCTTCAATCAGTTGTGTTGGGAAAACTGGGCAGCCACATGCAAAAGAAAGAAACTGGACTACTATCTTATACTATATACAAAAGTTGACTCAAAATGGATTAAAGACTTGAATATAAGACCTGAGCTATAGAACTCCTAGAAGAAAATACAGGTGATAAACTGCCTAACATTGGTCTTGGAAATTGTTTTTTGAATCTGGCCCCAAAAGCAAAATCATCAAAAGCAACAATAAAATACACAAAACCAAAAAGAAAAAGAAAAACACCGTAAACAATAAATGTGTTGTACTACAGCAAACTAAAAAGCTTCTTCACAGCAAAGGAAACCATCAACAAAATGAAAAGGCAATCTACTGAATGGGAAAAAAAATATTTGCAAACCATGCTTCTGATAAGGGGGTTATATTCAAAATCTATATAAACTCATATACCTCAATAACAACAACAATAACAACAAAATAATTTGATTAAAAAAATGGGCAGAATGTCTGAATAGACATTTTCCAAAGAAGAAATACAGATGGCTGACAGACACATGAAAAGATGCTCAACATGATTAGTCATCAGGGAAAAGCAGATCAAAACCACAATGAGATCACCACACATTTGTTAGAATGGCTGTTGTCAAAAAGATAAATAACAAGTATTGGTAAGGATGTGGACAAAAGGAGAACCCTTGTGCACTCTTGGTGGGAATATAAATTGGTCCGGCCAGTGTGGAAAGCAGGATGGAGATTCCTCAAAAAATTAAAAATAGAAATACCGTATACTCCAGCAATTCCATTTCTGGGTATTTGAAGATGAAAACACTAATTCCAAAGTTACATATGCACCCCCATGTCCATTGTAGCATTATTTACAATACCGAGATCTGAAAATAACCTAAGTGTCCATCGATGGCTAAATGGGTAAAGAAATGCAGTACCTATATACATATATACTCAAGCCATAAAAAAGAATGAATCTTGCCATTTGTGAAATAACTCAGAGAAAGACAAATATCATATGATCACTTTTGTATGTGGAATCTAAAATATACATAAAACAAACTCATAGATACAGAGAACAGATTGGTGGTTGCCAGAGGTCAGAGATTGGGGGAGGGAAGGAAAAATGGGTGAAATTTTTTTGCTTTTTAAAAAAATTTTAAATAAATTGAATAATAAAAAATTTTAAATATGCAAAATTGGAGTGTAGGATATATATTGACATCTTTTGAAGCATCCGTAAGAACAACATTACTGGTAGCTCCTGGGAGAAAGTCACCTAGAGGTCTGGGAGAAAGATCTGGGAAGGAATATCACTTCCTACTTTATCACCTAGTCCAAAAAATTAAATTACTAATTTGAGTGTCTGAGGAAGGAAAAAATCAGTCATCTGTATACATAAACATATTTTTAAAATCTCTAACTTGGCCCAATGAATGCTAGAGCTAGAATGTTTCTTACATTTTCTGGGACATACTTTCCAAAAAAATAGGACATTTCTGTTACATAAAGATGAAAGTTTATGACAGTTTACACAAATTAATAAAACTCCTTGTTTTTTTTGGGGGGGGGTCTTACAGTAATTCCATAGAAGAAGGTATCCATAGTTGTAGAAATCAAATCATCTACATTTAATTTTACGTTCCCCAAGAATCAAAAATACAGATTCAATTTTCTAGTAATCTCTTACATGGCGAGTTCAAGTTGTTGAACAATGGGGGAGGATTCTGAGCTGCCAAAATAGATGCCATAAAACTTTGCAGACAGAGTGGGGATGGACTGCTGCTCAGATTAAATGTACTCATTTTGTGCAAGATGGATACAATGGAAAATACCCTCTTCGAAAAAATGTATTTATAATCTGTTCATGGCAATGTGGAGTAGAAGAAGCAAATGTTTATATTTGAAGATGAGGAATGAAAGTTATGACTTTTTTCTTGTTTCCATTTCAGCCACTCAACACTTTATCTGGTGTGCTTTTAATTTTGCAACCCAGATGCATTTATTTTTATTCCTTTAGGTTAGACAGACTTCATAATGATTTTTCTTTTTCCATTATGGAGGAGTAAGGCCATTTTGGTTCAGACACTTCATCCTTACAACTTTCTCTCAGAACGTGGCTTGCTTGGTGACAAGTCCATCTCAAGTTGGCCTCTGCCCAAGGGCAACTCTTCTTTTCATTTGTAGTTGAATTAGCAGGAATATGTTATCTCAGCCTCTGCTGTTTTGTACTCGTTGTTAACTTTACTATTGATGACCTTTGCTTATGAGTCTGGGAAATATATTTAGTGCTTATGTAAAATATGGAATAAACAGCAATAAATCAAATTTGTTTGAACAAACTACATAACCTTGGGACCAGATTTTTGGCAGGCAATTTAGCGTCTCTGCTAAAGCATTTGGCTTGCAGATGGGTTACCCCAGCCCACTCAACGGAGGTTCTCATTATCGGTGCATCTTTCTACTTTGGAGGTTGCTGTAACCTTTGAACCCTTGGAATTCTACAGATTAAAATCTGTTCTTTCTGTTAGGGGGCAACGCCTTTTCCTTTTGACATTAATATTATAACCGAGGTATAAATTTCATATTTTGAATGTATCAAGTGTGCCCTCCAAGTCATAAATCCTGGAAAATGGACCTATCCTCTTTGTATTAATGTTTATAAAGATAGGAAACACTGCTTTTCCAAGACAGTCCATTCATCCTGGATGCTTTTAATCATATTTTGTATTTGCTATGGTCTGAATGTTTGTGTCCCCCCCACCCCATATTCATATGTCAAAAACTTAACTCCCAAAGGTGATGGTATTAGAGGGTGGGGTCTTTGGGAGTTGCTTAAGTCACGAGGGTAGAGACCTCATGAATATGGTTAGTACTCTTATAAAAGAGGCTCCAAAGAGACCTTGACCCATTTCACCATGTGAAGACACAGGGAGAAGGTGCTGGCTTGTAAACCAGAAAGAGGGCCGTCACCATGCTGGTGGGGTAATCTTGGACTTTTAGCCTCTAGAACTGTGAGGAATGAATTTCTGTTGTTTTTAGGCTACAGGGTCTATGGTGTTTTGTTAGAGCAGCCTGAATGGACTAAGACAATATTGACACAAGATCTGCCTTCTCTCCATTAATTCTTCCCCAGCCAGTTATCTTCTTTAAAATAAGATAGAGGAAATCTATTTTTTTCTTCTCAAATGTGATGAGGTTGGGAGGTGTTGAGTCTTTTTTTCAAGTAGAAAAATTCTCAATCCCTCAACTATTCAATATATGAAATAATTGCCAGACCTCTAACCATGCTGGTCAAACTCCATGTTTGCCAAAATTTTCCTTAGTGTAGCATGTCAAACATCTCATAATTTTCCATGCATGGGCTGCACTGATTACACAGGGATCATCACCTCTCTTGTCAAGATAGCTTTTTTGTTTGTTTGTTTTAGTCAGCTGTCTCACTTAGAGACACTTAGGGCACTTTTTATTCTTTCATTTTTTTGTCATGTCTTACCCTGATCGAAGCCCCCCTTACTGTGATCATTCTCGGTGTTTAAACTTTAGTTTCCCCTTCTAAACTCCAGAAACAATTTGTTGGAACTCAGTGTATAGTTTTTGGCTGCAATCAAGTCCTTGCATTTTTATCTCCATGTTTCTGGAAGGGGATGGGGATGGATGTAGAGGAGTGGATCTCCTTTAATTTTCTTCTTGTCTATCACCTTTAGGTTGAGTTCTTAAAATTTAGCTCATGGATATTTATTGTGAAGGATGGTGGGGTATTACCAAAGAGAGTTATTGCATTGGAGTTCTGAACAAAGTTTGTTCTTTTTTTTTTTTTTAACACAGTTTGAATAGATTATATTGTTCATATTAATGTTTTTCTAAAGTATGTGAATATTTCTGTAATTAGGTGAATATACATTTATTTAAATATAAATTTATTTAAATTTATTAAAGATGTATTTATGTCAAGGTTTTTCATAAATTTCTCAATGGTTGCTATGATTAATATGGTTATAGAGGGGCCCATGATTTTTGATATTAAAAATTTCACCTCATTCTAAAATTCCAGTGTTATCCTAATAGTTATTCAAGTTTTACTGACTACAGATACACTAAATTTGATGTTTTTTGCAATATAATTATCTGTTTGGATGCTATTCTTAAATGCCTTTAAGCTTTCATAGCCCTGTGAAATCAACTACCTGCTAGGAATTCTTGGGCATAATATTAAATAACTCTTTTGACTGTGTCTTGAAATTTGTCTTTCATTCACTACTAGGTTACCTAATAAACTAAACATGGGTATATACCATCAGGAAACATGGGCCCCCAAAAAGAAAATTAGAAAACCTTTTTTAAAAAGGTGATACTAATTTTAGTGTATGTACAATTTTTTATTTGAAAAAAAGTTTAAAATGCATATTATGGTTTGAAATACTTATGAGGGAGAGAGGTGGTCTCTGTCCACTTTGACCTTTTAGGTGCCTAAGGCCTCTGGCGGTCTTAATCTGGTCCTGCTTCACTTGATATCTGGTGTTGGTTGAACTTCTGGTTCTAGAAGTGTTTATCCTTAACTTAATGCCCTCCCACCATTTGGCTCCTGGAGCTCCAGAAATTTATGTGTCATTCAGTCTTTTATAGATAACTGGCAACATTCACTTTCTCTAATCCCACTGCATATACTGCTACAGGGATCAAATTGTCCTGATTTGCTCAGGATTTTCCAAGTTGATTTTTTTTTTTTTAATTGTGTGGGTTTTTTTTTTTTTTTTTAGATTTTATGTATTTGGCAGAGAGAGAGAGCACAAGCGGGGGGAGCGGCAGGCAGAGAGAGAAGCAGGCTCCCTGCTGAGCAGAGAGCCAGACATGGGGCTCAATTCCCAGGACCCTGGGTTTATGACTTGAGCCAAAGGCAGATGCTTACCCGACTGAGCCACCCAGGCGCCCCAGGACTTTCCAGGTTTTAAAACTGAAATCCCTGTGCTCTGGGAACCTCCTTAGTCCTAGGCAGATGGGTGATTGGTCACCCTATATACTACCTTCCCCCTACTACCTCATGGCACATCTCCTGATTTGCTGTATATCTGTGCATTGCCCAGAGTGGGCTATGGAAGCTCAGGCATCCATTTGAATGCTAATGTGTGAAGCTGTTCCCTATGTAGCATTAGTAGTTGAAAGTTTACTTTTTTTTTTTTTTAAGTGTTCCCTTTTCTCCCCTCTTTCCTACAAAAATCCTAAGGAATCCTTTGATGTCTCTTTGCCATATCCTTTTTAGGTTTTTTCTTTGTTGAAATTTTTGGCATTAATTGTTCTTGAGAAAACTTTGTTTTGAATTTTTTTTCAACAATTCCACAAAACACAATTTGTTTTCTTGCTACCTACACGCTGTGGGTTTGGTTTAATTGTCATAGTGTTTGGGTGACTCAGGACTTAAGAAAGCAACAAAATTGTTCAATAGGACCTGGAAAACCATGTTTTTAGTAATTGAGAATCTTGAGTTCCAGTCCTAGATTGGTTACCACTGAGTTGCAGGATCCCGGACAAGTGTTGTTTTTTCTTTAGGTTTTGGTTTCCTCCTCTCTAAAAGAAGTAGACTTTGCTCCATTATGCATCAGGTCACAATTTACATTAACATAAAATGACTCTTGGGGCACCTGGTGGCTCAGTGGGTTAAGCGTCTTCCTTCTGCTCAGGTCATGATCCCAGGGTTCTGGGATCAAGCCTTCATCTGGCTCCCTGCTCAGTCAGTGAGGAGCCTGCTTCTCCCTCTCCCTCTGCCCCTCCATGCCCCCTCTCCCCCACTTGTGTTCTCTCTCTCTATGTCAAATAAATCTTTTAAAGAAATATAAAATAAAATAAAAGAATATAAAATAACTCTCAGCAGAGGAACAGAGTGTGATTGCCTTATGTACCAAATACTTCTCTAGTGTCTGTTTGGAGTCTTTTCTATATCTCTCTAGCATAACCTTTGAGCCCTGAACCTAATACCTAGCCCTTTATCAGACACATAAACTAATTAGGCCCATAATGTCTTTTTCAGATGAAGACTTGCTGCTTGTAACTAGAAGCATGTTGGGTCTGGCATCCTCAAGACCATCCATCCCCAGATTCAACCATTCATTAGGAGGGCTAAGAGGATTTAGCATATAAGTCATACTTATTGTTGTGATTTATTATAGTGAAAGGATATTAAGCAAAATCAGCAAAGGAAAAAGACACATGAGCCAATCAGGGAAATCAGATGCAGCTTCCCACAGTCCTTTCCCAGTGGAGTCACACAGGATTTGCTTAATTCCCCTAGCAACTAACTGTGACAACACGTGTGAAATGTTATTTATTAGGAAAACTCATTAGAGACTCAGTGCCCAAGGTTTTTAGTGGGGGCTGGTCATATAGGCAAGCTCTGTATCAAAATTCCAAGCTCCTAGAAGGAAAGCAGCTGTTCAGCATAAGTACATTGTTTCTACATTTTAGGCCCAGTGAGCCATTCTTATTGGGAATGGTGGGAGCCCTCCCCAAATCCAATTTTCCAGATGGCAGCCAAGGACCAACCTTGCCGCAGGTCTTTCTAAGGATAGAAGTTTCAGCTTGCTACGTTCTCTCTTTTCTACACATGTAGTAAAACTCAAAGTTTGCGTCTAGTCTCTTAACTTCTCACTGGCAAGTAAGTCCACGTGAAATGTTGGAAAGAAATGGACTGAGAAATAACTGAAGTTCTATTCCTGGCTTTGCTAGTAACATGTTTGGGTGACTTTCATAAAATTGTTTAACTTATTTAAACCTTACTTTCTTCATCTGTGAATTGGAGATAATAAAGCTAATGACATAGAGATTTTGTTGAGAACAAATTATTTTATATACACATTCACATGAAGCATAGCATTACTTATCCTTGAATCTACTCATTCACAAATGTTTATTAAGAACCTACTATATGCTAGACATTGATATACCTTAGAGGTATATTATTGAGAAAAAGGCATCCTGTAAGACATTTATAGTTTAGCTGCGGGGGAGAGACTTTAATCTCAAATAATAATTGTGAATATTAATATACAATTTGTGGTAAGTGCCCTGAAAGAGAGGTAGTCAGGGACAGTCTCCCTAAGGAAATGGCCTATTGTAAGAATCTGAAATTTCTACTGTAGTAGGAAGGGAGAAGTGAAGGGGGGGAAATCAGAGGGGGAGACGAACCATGAAAGACTATGGACTCTGAGAAACAAACTGAGGGTTCTAGAGGGGAGGGGGGTGGGGGGATGGGTTAGCCTGGTGATGGGTATTAAATAGGGCACGTACTGAATGGAGCGCTGGGTGTTATATGCAAACAATGAATCATGGAACCCTACATCAAAAACTAATGATGTAATGTATGGTGATTGACATAATAAAATTAAATTAAAAAGAAAAAGAATCTGAAATTTCAATAGGCAGTGACTCCATGAAGAGGTCAGGAGGGGAATTAGATAATGATGTATAGGCTCTTCTCTTTGGGTGGGACGGAGCAGGTGTTGTTGGAGAGTCAAAAAAGACAGGGCAGTTGGAGCAGAGAGAAGAAAGGAGGGAGTGATAATGGGTGACAGTGGAGAGGGCCACTGTCAAGGACCACATTTAGGTGATAGAGTTTGGGCACCATCCTAAGAGCAATGGAAAGCCATTTAAGGATGTTTAGCAGTGGAACAACATCACTCTGGCTGCTTTGTAGAATTGGAGTGGGTTGCAGAAGCCTGGGCTAGTCATGACCATAACTGGAGTTAGTGTTATAGCTTGCTTGGAGATGGAGAGAAATGTAAACATTTGAGAAGGCATATCTGCATTTTCTTACTAAATTATTTGATTAAATAGCTTCAACCTGAACTGTTTTTACATAGGTTGGTTTTGTGTGTGTGTGTTTCAGTCTAGCATCATAAAATCTTGAGAGTTGGAAGAGATGTCAGATTCTTGAGTATGTAACTCTGGTAGAGAAAGAGATGGAGTTATAACCTGCTGAGATTTGCACAACAATAGCCTACCTTATCCATGCATTTGTTGAGTAGAAATAAGAAGATACTATCTATGTAGATATATGTAGACTTTACAGTGTGTCAGCCACTTTCCATATATTAACTAATTTAATTCTCACAACAAACGTATCAGGCAGGTGCTATTATTGCACATATTACAGTTGAGACATAAATGGAGACACATATAGCTGACTAATTTCTAACAAATAAATGGTAGAGCTGGGATTTGAACCCACGTATTTGTCTTCAGCTTCATTTGGCCAACACCAGTGGCAAACTATGACTCTTAGGCCAAATCTGACCCACTGTTTTTGTAAAGACAGCCAGAAAATTAATAATTAAAAAAAATTTTAAGTGTTTAAAAAAATGTAAAGAATCATGACAGATTATATGTGGTCCATAAAGCCTAAAATATTTGTTTTTTGGCCTTGTACAGTGAAAGTTTGCTAGCCCCTGTGCTATGCTAACCATTACTAAGAAGATATGATATGTTCCTTCAGTAGAAAGTTGAGAGTCACTGATCTTTATAGATAAAGGACATATCTGGTCATAAAATGAGTTAGTTGCAGAGTGAGAATAGCATACTTATAGTTCCTGTTTTAGAATTATTTTTCTTGACATCTGCAAATTTAAAATTGAGGACTGGTTTGACTTTGTGTGGAGAAAGTTTCTTGGAAAGATAAATTTATCCTTCCCATAGTAGGATCAAAGGCAGCTGGGCTATTGCTGAGTTACTTAATGTGATGACTGTCATTAAGACAATGAATTTCAGATGAATTTTATGTGCTGCTTTAGCATTTGGAAATGGTATATTACACAAAACTTTCTATTTTGAACCCATGGTTTGCTTTTGAAAAGAAAAATTAGGTCAGCACTAAATGTTGATAATTCTGCTCTTATAGCAACACCTATTTGGAGAAAGAAGAATGCCTCTTTAACAATGCATTTCTCCTGTCCCCCAGAACTGCATTAATAAGAGAGAATATAGCATATTTTTGGCCTTTCTAGATAAATTGACTTCTTTTTGAGAAATTCTGATATTCATCTGAATTTTATAGAGAGGTATATGTTTAGCCGCTTAAGTATTTATTAAATCTTACTATAATGATAGGCATTTGGGGAGATTGTAAAGATGATTACAGAAGTTTTTGTTTGTTTTTTGCCATGGTGTGAATTTTCATTGATAAATGGTGGTTCTAATCTACCACACTTTATAGATGCGTTACATGTTTCTTGCTCATGCAAACTGTATTAATCTATTTTATAATAGGGAGAGACAGTGGCAGTAGAGGTTACATTTGGTCACAGTTAAGCTTCCATTTGCTTTTTGACACCATTATAGATACGTTTTGGTAATGGTTGATGCGTGCCTCTTATCCAAGCCCATTTCCTCCCTCTATCATCTCACATTATCATTTTGGTTGTGGTGGGTGGATTGAGTGAAGTACTAATAGTAGTTGTTTAAATTACATTTTTTATTAGAATATTTCTGGTATTTCATCCTTTTTACTTATTTAGACATTAAAAGTTTTATATTGACTATTTTTCTGTAATTTTTCTGATTGGAAGGTTAGGGATTGTGCATAAAGTTGAACTCTCTTTTAATTGTAGGAATTTCCAAACATATAGAAAAGGAATCCAGTTTTGATAGTCATCACATATGGTCAGTCTTGTTCAATCTTTTATCTTCCTCCTTCATTGCCTCCTCTCAACCTCAGACAATTTTAAAACAAACTGTAAATACTGTATATTATTTCATTGGATAAATACTTAAATATGTGTCTCTAAATTATAAGGACTCTTTAAAAAAATCAATGCCATTAGCACAATAAAAAATTAAGTTTCCTATATCAACAAATATCCAATTAGTGTTCAAATTTCCCTAATTTTCTCAAAAATACCTTTCCACAGTTAGTTTTTCAAATCAGGATCCGACTAAACTCCATGGTTTACATTTGGTTGAATTATCTCTTAATTCTGTTAATATACTACATTAGTTTCCCTTCCATTCTTTTTCCCTTTTGCCACTGATTCATTAGGTCAATTGTGAAATCAAGTATGTATCATATTTAGGTTAAGGTTTTGACAAGGATACTTCATAAATGGTGACCAAGTTAGACTCTTGAATTGATTGGTGAAACTTATAAGTAGTACATGTCAACACTTTCTTCTTTTATTGCCCCCAATTGAGTAAGATTTATTTCTCATCATAGTAATGATACTGAATAGCAGGTAAGAGGAAACAGATACTTATACATGATGCTATTAAACATACCTTTCTTTAAGAAAATTACTAATTCACTATTTTGTTTTGTTTTTGTAATTAGCAACAATAGTAAAACAACAGGAGTCCTTATTTGACATAAGACTGCCAGACATAGACTATACATTTTTAATTTTGCCTTCTGAGTCATTGGATTAGGTAACATTTCTGTCTGCTCAGTGGTTTGGCCAACATTACTTTTCCTATTAAGGATGTTAAAGTCCTTGCTGTTAATTTTATACTGAAAATAGTGTCAAAATCCATCTAATCAGAATATAAGGTTGTAGATAATTTTTATGATTTATGTATAAAATATTTATAAAAATCTGGTATTCTCTTTCAAAATTTATTGTGAATGGTAATATGTCACATTTTCTCAATCATTTAAGCCTTGTTTAAACTTTACAAATGAAATTTAAAAAAAAAATAATTGAAAAAGTACTCTTAAAATATATTGATTTGGTGCCTGACAACTTTATGAAAATAACTTATTTTTCTTTGACTATTTATTTCTCATAATGGTGAAAATTATGTGAAATATACCTTTTTCCAGAAAAAAAAACGATATTTATCTCTATGGAAATGTTTTCCTTTTTTTGGTTGACTAATGAATGTTTGAATCTGTTATTTCTTCATGTGTATTGCATCTATATATGTTATTGTTTTATTTATTTTAAAAATTTCATGGAAAATTACTTTGATTTATATTAAATTGTTTCTAATTAAATTCTATAATGCATTAATGCTATTTCTAATAATTGCCTATTGCTTAGCAGACATTTATGAATTTGTGGATTTTTTGTTATTGGTAAAGAGCAAGTGAGGATCAAACAATACAGCTCAGTGCCTAGAATGTTGAAAAGATGTTAACTTCTGCTTTCTTAGTCCATGGGTCCTTCTATGTCCTATGGTTGAAAGAAATGTCCCAGCACTTTTGATATCTGCTAATGTACTTGTTTCCTCTAGGCATTTTCCAACATGCCTTTTTCTGACATGGTTTCCTCTTAATAGCTTTTATGGATATTTAAAAATGATTCCTTAAATCTACCTCTTCCTATTGAGAAGTGGTTTTATGTTGGCTAGAAAATAATCATCCATTATAAAATGGCAACTAAAGCTGTGTATTTACTAGAGCAGTGCTGATTTTGCTTCCTTTATTTGTTAAAAAAATGATGCCCTGACCGTGATGTAAATGTTGCTGTGGATTTTAAGACTTCATTACAAAAATTAATAGGAGGGAGGCGGGTGGGTTTAGTGAGGAGTGGAAAGTGGGAACATTTAACCTCTTGGTAAACCATCTTATGCTAGTCCCTCTGTCTTTGCAGATAAATTATTAGTCATAACTGTAGCAACAAAAGAAAGTGATGGATTCCATCGATTTATGCAGTCTGCCAAATACTTCAATTATACTGTGAAGGTACAGTATATCTTTTAATTCATGGAGGTGTTAGAATATGTGACTAAAGTACATTTTTTTCATAACAATAACAACAATACCACCGCCACAATTTGCAACCCACACAAGGGAGTTGAAATTTGGTTACATAGTTAACTGAGTTTGTATATATAGTTGATTGTTTTAAGGGTACATTTTGACCTTATTAATACTCTGCCACGTAGACAATAATTTCTTCATATTTGCTAATGCTTTGTATAAACACGTTACATAAAACAACAGAAAAATATGTTTATATATATGTTTCTTTTGAGGGGTCATATACAAGCACAGCATAACAGACTTTGACGGTAATATTTTTCACTTACTTTGAAGAATTTTTTTCTGTAATGGGTTTGTCTCTCATAGTCTGTTTCTTCACTTACAGAGAATTGGAAACATGGCAGTGAGGGGAATACCTTTTCTGTCCCATTATTGAGAGTTGCTCTTCCTGTTATTTGTTTTAGAGAAATTTGGGAACATTATAAAAGTATAAAAAGGTTTTTTAAAAGACTGACCTCCAGGGGAATATCTCATTGATAAATGATCAGAGGAAACCTGGGGACTTTGGTAGAATTTGTAAACTGAGTGTGAAAGGCCTGCCTTTTTTATTTACTTATTTTTTTTTTATACAAATGAGGATCTGTCAGCCAAGTCTTTCACACAAATAAGAGGTGTATGGGGAGGTATCCCAAGTAGGAAAACAAACAAACCAACAAACAAACTGAACATTTACAAAAAAAAATCTACCCCCCCCAAAAAAACCCAAACCAACCAAACAAAAAATGACTTAAAAAAAAAAAGAGGGGAAGATTGTTTTGCTTAGGGAAAAACTGAGCTGTTCTAGTATGTAATGTAGAAAGAAGGCAGTATTCACTTACATAACCCCTCGGAGACTAGGTACAGATGTTAATATAGAACAGCTATTAAGGAGGCTAAACTGCGCTGGAAAAGAGATCTAGTGTTAACAACCAGATGTTTAATGCAGGATAAATGAGAAATATGTTAGAAGTCTGTTAGGATAGAGGAAAAATATAGTAGTATGTACTGATAGGAGGCATGTGGAGGTAACAGAGAAATCAGGGTAAAATGATGCTGAATAATGCTGAAATCTAATAAGGGGGGATCTTTAGAGTTTGGGGAGAGTGTGGGATGTTCCTTATATGTGAAGCTGTTTGGAATTTTATATATTGTATGCTGTTGAAACCATGTATGTTAGATATTACTTTGTTTCTAGGTAAAGAAAACTTGCCCCAGGGTATATAGCTATGAAATGTCAAATCTTGGACCCAGCCCATTTGAATGACTCTAGCTGTCTTCCCAATTATGAAATGCAATAGTTCTTAAAGTGTGGACCCCAGACCACCAGCATCAGCATCATCTGGAGAATTGTTAGAAAGGAGATTCTCAAGCCTGACATCAGACCTACTAAATCACAAACTCTGGCAGTAGGACCCTGCCAGACACAGTAGGACCCGATTTTTTTAAAACATTTATTTGAGAGAGAGCACGAATGGGAGGAGCACAGGGAGAATCTCAAGCACACTCTTCACTGAGCACAGAGCCTGTTGTGGGGCTCAATCCCATGACCCTGAGATCATGACTGGAGCTGAAACCAAGAGTCAGACACCTAACAGATTGTGCCACCCAGGCACCCCAATGCAGTCTGTGTTTTAACAGACCCTCTACATGATTCTGATGCATACTAAAGTTTGACACACTGATGGAGTGGAAAGAAAATAGAGAATAGAGCTTAGCATGCTGCACTGCACAGAGTAGGCTCTTGGAAGTGGCTGGGTCTGGTATTACTATGATATTGGAGAAATCCCCAGAAGGGTTTTGGAGTGGAAGTATTATAAATCACAGGGTCAGAGGAGGCCAGTTTTTAGGGCAAAAACTAATAATTCTACTAAATTAATAATTCTCCTAGACTAGCCCCCAAATGAATCCAGATCCACATCAGTTTTGAGTTTTCTTGGTAGCGTTTATCCCCAACCTGCAGTAGAGGTGGTGATAAAGTAATAACTAGAGATCTGAGGCTAGGATCTGGGCTTTGCCAGCCAGGTTTATATTTGGTTCAGTGTTTAGTGATGTTGGAGCTAATAGTATTTATTTTCTAATAAGCAACAAAACTAAAAGGCAACTACTGAGTGGGAGAAGATTTTTGCAAATGATATATCTGATAAAGGGTGAGTATCCAAAATATATAAAGAACTGAGTATCCAAAATATAGAAAGAACTGATACAACTCAATACCTAAAAAACAAATAATCCAATATAAAAAATAGGCAGAAGACATGAACAGACATTTCCCCAAAGAAGGCATCCAGATGGCCAACAGACACATGAAAAGATGCTCAGCATCACTCATTATCAGGGAAATGCAAATCAAAACTACAATGAGGTATCACATCACACCTGTCAGAATAGCAAAAATCAAAAACACAAGGAACAGGAAGTGTTGGCAAGGATGTGGAGAAAAAGGAGGCCTCTTGTACTGTTGGAAGGAATGCAAACTGGTGCAGCCACTGTGAACAGTATGGAGGTTCCTCAGAAAATTGACTAGAACTACCCTATGACCCAGTAATTGCATTACTGGATTTTTACCCCCCCAAATACAAAAACACTAATTCAAGGGATACATGCCTCTCTGTGTTTATAGCAGCATTATCTACAATCACCAAACTATGGAAGCAGCCCAGTGTTACCATGCACTTGCAATGTGGGAGGCAACTGCGGAGCCTAAGGCAAACAGTGAGGAGAACAGCTACAAGTTTAGCTTTGATTAATTGTGCTTAGGCAATTTCTTGCATTGATAAATTATTATTAAGCTTTTGAGAGTAATATAAGTTTAAGATTTATAAGGTAAAGAAGGTGACATTTGACCTAATGTCCTCTGTCTTTCCTTGAACAATCCATTTGGTTCAGTAGGAAAATCACCTAAGGGCCCTGTTCAGGAGTTTCTGAGCTTTGTGTTCATCATGCAGATTTCCTGCCAGATTGAAAAGTTATGGAAAGTTTCTGTATTTTCTTTTTCATTTTATCTGAACAAATAGAAATAAGATATGAGAAATATTGTTTGTGCCCCCCATACCCCTTGATCTCCTTAGATTAGACTCTACTTTTGAAATGGTAAAATTGGGAATGGCATTTTATGGGGTGGGTAACATTGAAGAATCATGACCTGACCTAATGCATTGAGTGTTTTTCTCTGTAGCATCGTGATTTTGTGATTTAGTGAAATGTTTAAAGAGTGGATACCGTGTCATACTATACAAGTTGCTGATGACTTCTAGCTTTTATGATACTGTTATAACTTGAGTTTTGCTCGGTGATAAATGTTGATTTCATTTATAGGTCCTTGGTCAAGGAGAAGAGTGGAGAGGTGGTGATGGAATTAATACGATTGGAGGGGGCCAGAAAGTGAGATTAATGAAAGAAATCATGGAACATTATGCCAATCAAGAGGATTTGGTTGTTTTGTTTACTGAATGGTAAGAGAAATAATTTATGGATTTTTAAGTTTACATTAAATTATTTTTTAAAAGTGTCAAAATTCATATTTGTGAATTATATATTAAATTACTTTATTCTCAAGGAATTACTGTTTTAAAAAGTAGATTTTACTCATAATTATAAAACCATGGTCTGACATAATTATTTAATGGATTGAATCTGATGATTTACTGTAAGCAACAATGAAAAAACATGGCATGAGCTAGCATTTTTGTGAAATTCATGTTTTAATTCTAACTTGAGATGGAAGAAAGATCATGTTGAGCTTTTCTATTGAGGAAAGTAATTCAGTGGATCCTGGTCAACCAGAAAGAAACAGATCATGGAAAGTTATAAGTGAGAAGTGAGAAAGCCTATTTTTTAAAAAGAAAAACCTTTCTAGTGTGCGAATATCTTTTTGTATATTGTTTTACTTTCCTTCTACTTAATTTTAAGTGTCCACTGTCCTTCTTTATCTTCTTTCTGCAAGTTTTTGTAATGTCAGGTTATCATGAGTCATTAGTGGTTGCTACCTTCTCTTCCATTTTTTCTACCTTTTTGTTTTTTGTCCTTGATTGCTCATTTTAAATCTTGTGTTTTCCTCTGTAACTTAGCAAAGATTATTTATATCTCTTCCTCAATTTGAAAATCCAACACCATAAATTAATGCAGATAAAAGTAAGGGTAATGCTTTTTATGCAAGTATATAAGTAAGAAAGACATAAATTTTGAAATGAAAATAGACATAATGAAGTCCTGGTGCCATCAACCATTAAAAGTTGAGAGCGTCTGTATACTTGCTTCTTTAGAATTTCCCTAATGTCTCCCAGGAAAGAAATAAAGTTCTGCTTATAGCTAACTTGTCCTTGCAACATGAAATGTGGGATAGCTGTTGTCAGCTTGTGTACCAGGAATTTTTTTGCAGAATCTATTATTATATATTTTTTATCCTTGAAAAAAGAGTGGGAAGCTCATAATAACTGTTCAGATTAAATATTGAGTATGTTTGGTTTAAAATTACCGTGGATTTCAAACAACCATTTTGGTCAGCTTGAACTTGCCACACATATGTTTTGATTTTGACTTTGAGGCCAATTCTCCTTGTAAAAGTTACCACATATGTGCCAGTAATGGTTTTAGACACCCAAGCCTCCTTTTGTGTTTTCAGAAAAACCTCTTAACCTCTACCTTTACCCTCCTGCCCCATTCCATCTCCCCCCCCAAATCTAAGATTTAGCCTTAGAAGAAACTGATTTAATTAGATGCCAGTTGTTTCTCTTAAGAAAAGGGACACTTTGAGATATCTTAAAACTTCTTGAGGTTGCATTTGTTTATTTAGATGATATGTTAAGATCCAGCTTGACAAAAAAGACAACAGTAAGATTTATATGAGGGGGAAGAGGGGCAGAGGGTGAGGAAAAAAGAGTCTTTTAGAAAGATTTTATTTATTTGAGAGAGCGAATGAGAGAGCACAAGCAGGAGGAGAGGCAGAGGGAGAGGGAGAAGCAGACTCCCCGTTGAGCAGGGAGCCCGATGCGGGACTTGATCCCAGGACCCTGAGATCATGACCTGAGCTGAAGGCAGATGCTTAACCAACTGAGCCACCTAGGGGCCCTGAGATAGAGAATCTTAGGCAGGCTCCATACCCAGCACAGAACCCAGTGCAGGGCTTGATCTCACAGCCCTGAGCTTATGACCTGAGCCAAAATCAAGAGTTGGATGCTTAACCGCCTGAGCCACCCAGGTGCCCTTTAGAACATTTCTAATACCTCCAAATAATCCCTTGTGCTCCTTAATTTGGAAACAATTTTATAACATTGCTTCCATGGGAATATGTCTTCTAAACTGTCTTTTGGATGAACATTTAAAGTTAGAGACTAGATGTTTATAAATGTACTCTATAAATGTACTTTATAAATGTACTCTATAGGGTAAGTTTATCATATTTAATTTAGATACAAACAAATATTTGGCAAGGGTTTGGGTTCTTAAAATGAAAACTGAAGCTATTCATATGAGAAAGTATCACAAATTTTTTTCAAGTTATTTCATACTGTAGTGTGTGTATGTATGTGTGTGTATGTGTGAATATAATTAGATGTTTTGTAAAGCTGAAAATCTCTCCTTGATTAGAGCAACTACCAATAATTATAATGAATTTGATGACTTGTAATGGAGGAGTATGAGGAGTTCTTTTGGAATTGGCTCATAAAGATTTTGAGGACAAATATTGTAGCATGGTAGTTGCAGTTCCCTTGAGAAAAATTATTCCATAATGATTTTATAATTTACCTTAATCAAGGTAACTAAACACTTTGAGTTTTATTACAAGGTACATTGCATTACTTTTAGAATTACCTTGCAAATTATGTATTTCTTTTATTTTAGTCACATTGAAGACAGATGGTCAGATCTAATTATTATTATATAGTAAACAGGTTTTTTTTCTTGTTTTAGAATAATGTATAGGCCAATATGTAACAGAAAGTGTTTTATTATGAATAAATTAGATACAAATTGAATATCTCCACAAGCTTGTTCTGTACTAGATACAATAAATTATAAACCAGCAGAGTCCAGACTCCAAAATAAGCATGTGGTAGAATACTTTTTTTGGGTATCACATTAATGTCTAATAAAAACTTTGGTTATTTCTTTTATTCTTTTTCTTTTAGACTTAAGAAAATTCTTTAGAAGAAAAGTAATTAGAAATAAAGTTGGTGTAAATATTTGAGTTTGAATTTGGACTGAGCAGAAATTTCTATTTTTTTGGTGATGCTGAATATAATGCCAATAATCAGAATGCAGATGTGCTACATTTTGAAAGACTCCCAATATATGAAATATTTAAAAGACATGTTTGGTGCTGGTTATTGGCCTCACCAAAAAGTGTTATTTCCTCTATGATAATATGTACCCAAGGATTTTGGTAGATAGAGACTCCTCAGTTCATTTAAGTATTTGTTTAAATATGATTAACTTTATGACTTTGAGGTAAGATAAAGGAATTGACTTTACAGTTTATAAGCTCTTGCTATCTACCTGTAGCAGTAAGGAAGACTGAACTTAAAAAACTAGAATGGTAGTCAATGTTACAATACAACAGCCTATATAGAATTAAAATGAATATAAAGTAAAGCCATTATTATAATAGTTTTCTAGTTGGCTCTGGTATGGGGACATTGATTGAGGATAAGTAATCCTGTTTGAAAACACAGGGATGATCTTAGTCATACAAATCTTTTCTGTTAATACATATGTCTTACCGCTTGTATATCGCTAGCTTCCATTCACTTACCATGTTGGATTCTAATTGTCCTTATTTCTAGACAGTGAAACTTGGGGATGTACCTGATTTAAATATTGTCTGGGTAAATAGCAAGGTATCGATAAATATTAGGTAACAGAAACTTGCATTAAAAGAGTGAGAAATAGATCTTCCAAGAGGAGAAATATGGTGGGTGTTTTGAAACTGTTTTTAATTTTGTTTTAAGATTTACTTATTTATTTTGGAGAGAGGGTAGGGGAGGAACAGAGGAATAGGAACCTATACCTATCTATAGGTAGATAGCAAAAGCTTACAAACTGCAAAGTCAATTCCTTTATCTTACCTCAAGCGGAATCCCCACTGCATGTGGAGCCCAATGTGGGGCTCAATTCTACAACCTGAGCCAAAGCCAGGAGTCAGCACTTAACCGACTGAACCACCCAAGCTCCCTGTAACTGTTTTTAAAGATTGATTTTCTTCATTCACTTAGAGAAATAAAATGATTTACAAAGGTAGGAAAGCATCCAAATTTTCTAAATCTCAAAGATTGAAATCATTAGAAAAACGAATTTTGATTGTCAGAAGCCATGAAAATGATGCTTCTGATCTTCCAGATATAGGCCAATGTTTCTTTTTTTGACTACTAACTATTATTTTGCTGAGAAAGTGAGATCAGTGGACAGATTTTTCGCTTTGCATTTGGTACACATATCTTGAGCAGACTGTGATCCAGGCATTAAACTTAACACTTCAAAAGAAGAGATAAACATAGATCCCACGCTCAAGGAATTCTTATATTATACTAATTTTGCAAATAAAACTGAACAGACCTAATTTGAAAGACATAATATGTCTTCAAAAAAGTTTGGATGTTAAAAAAAAATTCACATGTTGGCATAATCTCTTTAGAATCATTTACTTTTAGAAAATTGTCAAAGGTTCTGTTTTATTGAATCATTTTGGTAGTTGTTTATAAAATATTTTTATGATTTTATTGTTATTGTCATAAATATAATTTATATGTATTCATTTTATAGATGACCAGATCCTCTCTATTTTATTCCATGAAATAAATATTTTATACCTTTCATAGTTCAGGTTACATACCCAGCATGCCTGCATTTTATGTTGTCTTACATAGTTAATACAGAAGACAGAATAAAAATTTTCTGAAAGCAAAGCTTTTCAAGTATGATGGCTATAATTTTAACCAACTAGGGCAGATTTATTTGATGGACTCCTCCTTCCCTGCAGTGATGACAATTTAAATGCGCAGACACAAAGAACCTATTCATTAGCAATGGACAACATTTCATTATATTAGTATGAAGGAAGGCCAAAATACATCAGAGTTTTTAGTTTCAGTATTGCTTTTTTCTTTTTTCCCTTTTTTGAAGGAAAGATTAAAATCATTAGCTGTTACTTAAATATATTGCACTGCCTTCTGGGTCATCCAGAATAGTCTGAAATATGTTTAGGAATTATGTAGGAAATGAGTGATTTTTGCTTTTTCAAATTGTTCAAATGTTCTTGTTAATATTTACTGAATATATCAGTGGGTATGTTGGAATGAGGAAGAAATAAATTGTATACAAAAGAAGCATTGGATGTATATATATGTATATGTGTATGTATTATCTATTTATCTGTAGATTGATATATATGATACTCTTATATGGCATTACTTTGACTGTGTATGTATGTGTACAAATATATGTGTGTGTATATAATGTATAACATATATATATATAAAATTTTTTCCCAAACCACATTGCCTACTCCTTAAAGTTTGTTCTTTTGAGTAAACGTGTATTAAGTATCTGTTATGTGCAAAATATGGTGCTGGCCCCTGTGGTTGGAACTGGAGTTGGGGAAACGGGCTGAGTGGGACAGAAATCTTGCCCCCTGGATACGTTTTTCTATCCATAGCTCTGTATATGGATAGAAAATGCCAATATGGATTGGCATGTCGTAGCTGCGTAATCATAAGTTTGGGGGATTTTTAAAATTTTTTTAATTCCCTCATTGATTTACTGAATACTTACTGCGTACTAAATATGTATCAGATTTAAAAGTTCTCATGTTGCAGAGATAAACTTAACTGTTATTTAAAAGTAGAGGGAAATTTTCATTTAATTAACCACCTTTTGACTATTTTCCCAATAAGGAGACTGACCCAGAAACAAGTGCTGGTGACTTGTGGCCTCACAGGTAGCTAGCAGCTTGAGCAGTTTGATGTCTTGCAACCATTCCCGTCTTGGCTGCCTTCTTTGTTAGGTGTTACGTAGCACTAGCCACTCAGAAAACAGTCTGGAGAAAATGACTCTCCAGCTCGGCAGTGTCCTCATTGACTCCTACCTCTACCCAACCTCAGTAAGAATTCTATACAGGAAATGAAAGTCTATACCATTTGGAGGAAACAGCCTCCCAGTAATATTTAGTTTTTAAAGTAGTACCTACTTTTTAAGAGCTAATTCCTACTCCTTCCTTCAAAATTCTTACAGAAAATTTATTTATCATTTTATACTATGATTTTATTGTAATTTATTTTGCAAGTTCGACTGGGTCAATGTTGTTTAAAAAATATTTGTTTACTTATTCTTTTTAAGTAGGCTCCACACCCAATGTGGGATTAGAACTCATGACCCTGAGATCAAGAAGAGTCTCATGCTCTACTGACTGAGCCAGCCATGCGTCCCCTGGTTGACAGTTTTAACTGCCTTTTTTTTCAGGGGGAGGGGAGAGTGGTTTCCTAGTACTGGTTTGTGCTATAATCTATAGAAATAAAGATACGTATTTAAGGTGAGGACATGATTAAAGACGAAAACATCAGGTGTGTTGCTACTTGTGTGCTTCAGTTTCGTTAGACTTTAAGCTTTTAAACACTAGCTGCTAATAGTGTGGATGATTATAACTTTTGGCTTAAGTTTGTGTCAGTGATGATGAAGAAATTGTTGGATTGGGGAGGAACAAATAAATAAAATTAGGGTGCACTTCTGTTGCTTTCTTTTCTGGCTACCCGATAGCTTTTGCTTCTTGTTAAGACTGGGGATGACTCATTCATTCATTCATTTATTCATTCATTTGTTCAACAAATATTTACTGACTATCTTCAAAATACAGGGCTAGGGGAATACACAGATGAATAAAGATGTGGATCTGGCCCAAGAAGGAAGAGCAGGCGGTCTCGTGTAAGATAGGCATTCCGAGCATGAAGAGCAAGAAATAAAATGTTTCATGAAAGGAGAAACGAAAAGAGTTGTGGGAGTTAAAGGAAGGAAATGATCTTTTCCATTTAGGTTGATCCACTAGAAGTTTTTAGAAGAGGTGAGACTGGAAATGGGCCTCAGGAGTGAAAGGTGTGGACCCAGTTGGGAAAAGATGTGCTAAGTAGATGGAACATTATGAGTAAACACAGATGACAGATCAAATAATTCAGTCTGGTTTCAGAACAGGTTATTTAATGGAAAGTTATTATTGTGGTGCTGATTAATTTAGACTTTATTCCAAGGTCAGGGATTGGTAAACCATGGTGTAGCCTACTTCTTGTTTTTAGAAATAGTTTTATTGGAACACAGCTGTGTCAACTGCTTCTGGCTGCCCTTACATCACAACAGCAGAACTGGGTCCTTGCGAGGGAGAACATATTGCCCTCAAAGCTGAAAGTATTTTCTGTAAAAGACTAGATAGGAAATATTTGTAGAGTCCTGCTCTAGACCTAGTTGAGAACCACTGATCCAGTCTGGGAACTGGAATGGTTTCCAGAGGAGTTTATATTAGTCAGTCCTTATCAGAAGTGGGGTGGAGGTAGGTAATGTGGGGGCTTGTAAGATTTTTGAATTAATCTAGTCCAGTGTCTCCTAGAAAGAGTGGAGAGGATTTGAATGCTAAATAGATTAAGTAGATGGAATCAATAGGATTTGGTGAAATATTTGATGAGAGATGCTATAGAAAGAAGGAAGGAGGCAAGGCTGGAAGAAAGATTTTCAACTTGGGTGACTGGGTGGTTGATGGTGCCACAGAAACAGGGAACACAGAAGGATAGACGCTTGTCTGTTAGAGAACTCAGTGTGACCACATAAGGTGGGACCTTATGCTTTTTGCAGGACCCAGGAATATTTACCAGAGTTAACTATGGAAATTTTTATTTTATTCTTCATATTTAAATGGACCAAATTCCTACGAGAATTATTTTTGTGACCGTTGTGTATTTTTTTTTTTTTAGATTTTATTTATTTTTTTGAGAGAGAGAATGAGATAGAGAGAGCATGAGAGGGGGGAGGGTCAGAGGGAGAAGCAGACTCCCCTCTGAGCAGGGAGCCCGATGCGGGACCGGATCCCAGGACTCCAGGATCGTGACCTGAGCTGAAGGCAGTCGCTTAACCAACTGAGCCACCCAGGCGCCCCCGTTGTGCATTTTTTTAAAAATTTGATTATTTGGGTTGTTGTGGCCAAAGTAATTTTAAGTAGAAAAACTTTCTTCCCTTTGAAAAGTTTTAAATCAATTTAGAGAACTTTTCTAAAGTACTTAAACACAGAAATGACAATGCCACTAAAATATGTTGGGAAAGTTTTAGCAACCTTAAATTTTTATTCAAATTCTTACTTAAATTATGTGAACATAATTTTTGCCTTTACATTTTGCTTTAAAATAATTGTTTTTTGTTATAAAGGTAATGCATGCTTATAAACTACTAAATCATAAAAGTAAAAGTTGCTACAAATCCTCCTTTTCAAGCTACTGCCTTTTGCTAATAGTTTGAGACATACAGGATAGATACTGTATCCCTTCACTAGGGTTATAAAGACAGAAAATACTCACTTTCCAAATGTGCATTTATACCGCTAAAGACAATGCTACCTGCAAAATTTCTGAATCAGTTGACCTCAGTGTCCAATCATGTGGTTCTCTGACATTATATATAGCCCCTTTTTCCATGTCCAGACAATGTATTGGGGTTCTTCTGCAACTTGCAGGGCAATCTCTGTCTCAGAAGGTTTGATTTATTTTCCTTGCCTCTCATGGCTCAATTACCCATGACGCTGGTCTTCTTTCCTAATCTTTAATGTTAAAAATAATATATCAACAACTAGCAGTCTTCAGGAAATTACCCCTGTTAGAAAAGAGGATGGATTATCTTAGTAGGCAGAAGTCTAAAGTGGTCATACTGAGGAGTTAAATAGTACTTGTTTATAAGGAAAAGAGGAAATTGATATATTTTTATAAATATTATTTTGTGTAGTCAGGTTAATTCCGTTTTTTAAATCAACAGGGAAAAGTTAGTTTGAGGTTTTAGTCAGAACACATTTATTCTGATTTAGAATTTATCTTAACACATGTGTATATAAAAATAAAAATTATTTTAAACTACAGATTGGTATAAACTTAAAAGTGAGTTTTCTTCCTGCCTCTCCCATTACTGCAGTCTCTTTCTTCTAGTAACAATAATGTTAATTTTTAACTCCATTGGGTGTTTATAATGTGCCGTGTATTCTTAATTTTTAATTTTTTCAATAACTTGATAAGCTCTCCCCTCCCCCATTTTCTACATAAAGAAACTGAAACATAAAGAGTTTAAGTAACTGGTTTAAGGTTACTCAGATAGCTCAGGGCAGAGCTGAAATTAAAAACCCAACTAGCAGACTTTAAATTGTATGTCCTGAGTCTCTTTGTGATTATGTTATTAACAGTATTAACAGAAGCTTGCCAATTGATTCTGGAAGAAAGAAAAAGCTATGTACCAAAATGTTGTATATATAGATATGTTTTAATTTTGAGGTAATATTTTCTATAACTGAAGAAAAAACACATCATAAAATTTAAATCCTCTAGAACAATATAAAATGAAATAGTCTATCTCTCTGATCCCAACCTTATTTTTACTCTTTAAAAAAATTGGCTGGGTACAATTACTAAATTTAGTTGCACATTAGTCATATTTTAACTCTCTTAGTTTGACTTTAAGATTCAGAAGTGGACTATATGGTGAGGATGTGTGTATGTCAAGTATTTTTTACTTGGGAGGTGTAGTTCACCATGAAAGGGAAAGAGAGGGAAGGAGAAGAGGGCAAGCAACTTCTTTTTAAAGTACAGGACCAGGAGATTAGAGAAGCACACCAGTCCCACTCACATTCTACTGGATAGACTTAATAATTTGGCCACATCTAGCTTCAGAGTAGTCTTCAGCAGGATGGCCATGTGCCTGGTTAGCACAGGGGGATTCCATTATTCAAATAAAGCTTGGGAATGTATATGGGGGCTCAGTTATCATCTCTTCCACAAGAATAAACTTGCACTATTCTTGCTAAAGTAATTTTTAAAACTTCGTGTGGTGAAGTTTACTTTTATAGAGATGAGCAATAGTGTGTTTTATTTTGATAAAATAATTCATATATAGAAAGTTATTAAATCTTGCCTGATGCAGTACTACCCTCCTGGCATATTAACAGGCTCGCTGAGAGCAAGTGTGGCTGGGATAGGAATGTGGGACAGCCTCCTTACTCCTCCACTCACATACCCCAGCAGTGCATCTGGACTATCGGCTGTTAGGAAGACTTGGTGCCGAATTCGTGAACGTTAGTTTGTTCTTATTGTTTGCTACGTGGGATGTTAGGTCAATAAATTATCATCTTTAGAAACTTTTGGACCTGAGGTACTCTGATGTGAAAAAAAAAAGATGCAAAACAATTTGTGTTTGTAACAAGAATAAAGAATTTATTGCAGAGTGGAAGCATATCAGGTAGTGGGTTTTACACTTCCTATTTTGTTAAGTCATTGTCATTCTGTGAATGAACAATGAGCAATAATGTCTCCAGAAAAATCAGTGAAACCATAGACATTATAGTGTCAACTTTTAGACTTTTTTTTTTCAAATTTACTGAGCTTTAAAAAGATGCACTTGTCTAAACACTTTTATTTTAAGATTTTAGGCTAAACAATGATTCAAATATAAATTTGTATAGATGACATTTAGTAGTCAAACATATTGTGTTAAAGATAATGAAATCTTCAGAAATTTTAATGGATGGGTACAAATTACATTGAAATATTAGGCAGTTATAATGGCAGCTTCTGTCAATGACTATGTCTTTATTATTAAGTTATACAGTGAGTTATTGACTTTTCAACCTTTCAGCGCTGCTTTAGCATTTTGATTTGAGGGGATGCTAAGACTAGTACTAAAAAAGTTGTCTTTATTTGGACTTCATTTGCCAATGTAATGTAAATATGAATAACAGTACAATCTATATAATTTAACTTGAGGGAAAATTGGAATATTCTGTAAATCGTTGGTATTAATCTTAGTTTGGATTCTGAATTCTAACTTTATTAGTGAGTATTTCTTGGTTTATGTGCCTAAATTCTGACAAGTGTATTTTAAAACTTCTTTTTCCCCCCTCATTAAACAGCTTTAATGTCATATTTGCTGGTGGTCCAGAAGAAGTTCTAAAAAAGTTTCAAAAGTCAAACCACAAAGTGGTGTTTGCAGCAGATGGAATTCTGTGGCCAGATAAAAGACTAGCAGACAAGTATCCCATTGTGCACATTGGGAAACGCTACCTGAATTCGGGAGGTGGGTAAGATACTGGCAGAGGAGTTTAATGCTAGTCACAGAAAATTATAAAGATTGATGAAACAACCTTTTTTTTTTTGGTATATGTAACTATAGACCTGAAGCTTTAAATAACCATTATCATTTTATTACTATGAAAAAATAATATCAGTTTAGAATCCATGGTGGGTTTTGTAGTTGACAAAAGATTTTCCACATGTCATATCATTTGATGCTCCTAACAAAACTAAGTGGTGTAAATATTTCCAGACTGTAAGTGGAAAATCCATGTTCCCCCAATTTAAGTGACTTTTCGGGTCTTCTGATTATAGTTTCATTGAGAATTTTCTGGCTATAGGATAATGGGGTTAGTAAGTTCCCTTAGGGCGAACTAATTATATAGCTATAAAAACAGGCATTACTTAATTTTATGTATATTTTAAAGATATCAGAGTAAATGAGTGATTTGTCTTGAAATCACTAGACAAAAAGCTCGGCACTGAGTGGGTATAAAGTGCTGCATTAGCTTTAATCATGGATTAAAGGAACAAATTATCACATTTCCCCTCTCCGTCCAAAAAATAAAATAAAACTTGACTTTGGACATTATTATGACTCCAAAATGTTTTCCTTAGACTGGATTAATGTAAACATATGACCAGAAGACATAACCAAATAGGATGGGGAACATGTTAGAAAAACAATTTGGGTGGAAATTGCAAGCCACGTTGGGAAAACAAACTTTTGGGAGTGATTTGCATGTCTATAACTCATATTATTCAGTCTAGTTCAAGTAAGGACCACTTGAGGTAACAGCATTTTTGGATTCTAGGCTCTGCTCAAATCACTTATAGAAATGAAACCTTTAGCAAGTAATATAATTTCTCTGAGGTGCCTCAATTCCAGCTCTATTTACCTGCAATATATTTTAGCAACCCATTCCCGTCGTTGTACCTTGGAGCTTTGTCAGCCCATTATAAATACTGCACTTCTGAAACCTTAAATTCCAGTTTGTATTGCCTAGTTTCAGCTCACTTTTTCTCTCCATCTCAAGATAACCACAATTTATCGTTTGGGAGATCTCTTGACCATTTTATTTTTCTCCCAATCTATCCACCACCTTTGGATTTTACTTCCACATTCAAGTCAGAACCTAGGTTTTCTCAGATTGGTCACTCCGACATCATTGCCTTAGCCATCTTTTCCTCTTACATTTGTAGTTTATGTGCTGATGAAGCTTCTCCTAAGACTGTTGCCCACTCTTGACGTCTCTGTCTGAACCCTCATTTATGGATTGGTGCAACTTCTGCTTCCAAACTGTCAGGTTCTCAGTAACACATGGCTAACTTTTAACTTATCTGAAGTCTTAGATAGTTTAAAAACCATTTAGCTATGGACCTCTGGGAGAAGTTTTATTTTACATTTATTAATTTTTCTAAACATGACATATGTAGTAAAATATCATATGTAAATTTATCTAGATAGTGACGTATCTATTCAGGAATCTAAATTTCAGTCAGATGCACAGTGCTGTGGAAACAGCAGAAGACTAGCAAGTGAGTGCCTTTGTGAGCTAGTTTAATTAAGGAAAAGGTGCTTTTAAGTGGGAAAGAGATCATATAAGGACATCAAAACATGATCTTTGCTTTCTGTAGTCATAGTAATGAAAGTGATGCTAGGAAATCTAAATATATTCAGTAAAGGTTTATGTAATTTCATGAATGGTATATTGACAGTTATTTAAGGGACAAGAGTTTTGTTTATGATTATATCATTTAGTTGAAAAAAGTTTTTCATGGAAAGAAAACATGTTTCCTAATCAGGAAAATTTCAGAATATTATAAACTTTATTAGTTTGAAATAATATGGCAGTTTAATAAAAAATATAAATCATATGAAATATATCTCACATACTTTGAAATAGATGAAATTTCTTTTCATTTTTGAAATAGATTTATAAAAAGGATAAGGAAACATAATTTTTGAAAAACAGCAATATAAGCCATTGGAAAATGTCATGTGTCACTGTTTGGACATATTTTTCATCACAGTAGATGGGTCATAGGAATTAAAAATGCATATTTTTCAGTGTTTTAGGATTTTTTAATTTGATGAAAATAACAAAAATGAGCAACCAGTGATTGGTTTAAGTATGTTTTCATTTTGTCTTGTTTTCTCTAGGTTAACAGTATTATTCCCGGACTTATTTCTTTTCATTCTTTTATTCCTACAAGGAAATTTTAATTTTGAGGGTAAAAAATTAGGTTTTCTTTCAATTCACAGGAGTGACATTGGTCCCTTTTTAAAAGTATTGCATGTCAATGAAACATAGCAGCTTGGCTGCATTTCTGAAATGCAGAGGAAGATTCAAAAAGGGGAAAAATGATCCTGTTGTCTGTGTCTTTTATAGACAACTGTTATTGGCAAATTTAATGCTTATGCTTGAAGGCCAAGGGGAACAATCCAATTTTAGACTTCCTTTCTCCAGACTGTGACACAAAAAATCTGGCCAGAAAATGGTTTAGCAGGTACAGTAATGACTAGTTCAAGGAAAGGAAAAATTCCCAAAATGTCCTAGATATAGAATTTCTTTGAGATGTTTGCAGTCAGTGGCATTTCCAACATTCCTTTGATTTTGTTAGCATCACCGGCACTGACATTAAAACCACTGTAGTAGAGATTTTTTTTTTCCCCCAGAAACAGTGAATCCTCTCCAAAGGATCCAAGAAAGAGCATTTTAGAAGGTCAGGAAGAAAATTCTTCTGTCTTATTCTGTTCTTTTCCTAGTAACTTTTTCCCTTAGGAGCCTTGGCAAACATTATTCCCTCTCTTGTGTCAATTAATTTGGGGAATGTGTTTATTCAAAACGAGTATCTGATTTGTAGTTGGTGGTAAAAACTCACTCTATTATAGTTTATATATAAAACAAAGGATGCTCAATAACATTTCTTTCATGGTGAGCTGTAAAATTCCAACCTAAGGATTAGGCCTAATGGCTTTACAACTCTGTGCAACTGGTCAGTGGAATTAATAGACACAAGTTTTGGTCTTTGACTACTAAATTCTCTAATTTCTCTCTGTTATATTGCAGGATTTATTGGTTATGCTCCGTATATCAACCAGATAGTTCAACAGTGGAATCTCCAGGACAATGATGATGATCAGCTATTTTACACCAAAATTTACATTGATCCACTGAAGAGGGTATGGAATAGCTCCCATTTTCAATATAACCTCCTTGTTTAAGACGGCTACTGGAGCTCCAGCCATTGCATCCATATTCTAGGCAGTTAATAGGCAGAGTAGTAAATAAAGGGCCATCTCAGTTGAATCAACTCTCTTTAAATAACCTTTTTAGAAAAAAAAAATTCTCTTACTTTTCTTTGACCAGAAGATATTTATGTGGCTATTCACAATATGGAAAGTAAATGTTGGCCTTTATTTCAAGCAGAAACATCCTAATGAAAATCTGAGTTCTGTTATTAAGGAGGGGATGTAGAGAACAATAGCTGTGTTATCGGCCCTTGAGAGAGAACATTCCTGAGATTGATTTAAATGAAACTTGGGAGAAAAGTAGAACCAAAGTTCCCTAATTTGAGAATATTTTTAGTATATTTACATAATGTAAGTTAATGTTTCATAAATTCACTGTATGTAACTGATATAATTTAGAACTGATATAGTTCTGAAATGTACTGAATTGTATAATTTGTGGGTACTCTTATTGGAAACAAGTTTTTTAAAGTATATGTTAATGGTGAGTTTGCAACTGTAGCTGTTTCTGTTCCTTAGATAAATATTTCAGTCATCTAAATATTTTCATTAGACACTTAATACTGAAGAAACTTTATTCTTAAAATGTTTATTTTTCTTCATCTCCATTTTTTGCTTTCCCTCTTCTGTGCCTGACAGAGCAAACCTGAGGACTTGCTCTTTCATCTGGGAGGAGAAACCTACTGTTGGCATGAGTGCTAGCCCGTGCAGCATCATGCTTGTCTTTCTCGGTGTAATTCAACTGTGAATGTACTTTGAGTCATATTTAGTTGTCTCTGCTTCAGAATGCTTTCTCTGACCTCTCACTGCTGAGTTCATAATATTTTTAGTTGTATAAATCCTGTTTAAGATTCTTTCAAGACTCTGGACTCTGGGAAACAAACTGAGGGTTGCAGAGGGGAGGGGATGGGGGGATAGGGTACCCTAACCGGGTGATGGGTATTAAGGAGGGCATGTGTTGTGATGAGCACTGGGTGTTATATGCAATTAATAAATCGTTGAACACTATGTCAGAAACTAATATGTTGGCTAATTGAACTTAATAAAAAAAAAAGATTCTCAGGAAGGCTAAGATTTTATCTGGTTAGCATGTGTCCTAGTCTGTTTGGTTTGTCATAACAAAATACCATAGACTGGTTGGCTTAAACAATAGAAATGCATTTCTCACAGTTCTGGAGGCTGCAAGTCCTAGATCAGGGTGCCAGCATGGTTAGTTTCTGGTGAAGACTCTCTTCCTGGCTTGTAGACGACAGCCACCTTCTTGCTGTATCCTTTCACGCTGAAGAGAGACACAGAGACACAAAGACACACACACACATACACACAGAGCGAGAGAATGTGTGTACAAACTCCCTGGTGTCTCTTCTTATGTGGGCATTAATTCTGTCATGAGGACATCTCATGACCTCAAGTTAACCCTAATTACCACCCAAAGGCCCTGTCTCCAAATACTATCACATCGTGGGTTAGGGCTTCATGTGAATTTTGAGGGGACATAAACATTCAGTCTCTAACAATATACAAAGTCAATTTTAAGAGTATTATTATACAGAGAAATGTAGCTGAAAAACTGGTGCATTGAGAATCATGAAGTTTGTAAAGCAGATTAATCTTTATGGTTATGTTAATTACCTATCTATTGTAGCAGTCGGATTGGGGATTATGCTGTAATAATAACCGAAACCCTAAGAGCTTAACACAACACAGGTTGGTTTCTCTTGCTATGTGTCCGTCGTAGGTCAGCAGAGGGTTTCTGCTTACTGTCCTCACTTGGGACCCTGGCTGATGGAGCAGCCATCTTAGACCTTTTACCAGTTCATGTGCCAGAGAGAGAGCACACCTAGTGTCTCAAATTGGAAGCTCCATGCTCCAGGTTAGAAGTGAAATAATTTCACCTCTGCTAAAAATTCACTGGTCAGAATTAGTCATAAGGTAGGGAAGTGGAAATGTTTGGAGAATAGCATGAATACTTTGCCATTCCCTTTATCCTTTAATTCAATCAACTATAAAATTACAGTCTTTCTGAAGAAATTGCTGGAATAATTTACAAATAGGATCTTTAAATTCTGCAAAAGAATAAACTATATTAACGTGATAGTGTTGTTTGCATATTGTCATTTTCAATGGTATCTGTATTCTCATTTTTAGGAAGCTATTAACATCACATTGGATCACAAATGCAAAATTTTCCAGACTTTAAATGGAGCTGTAGGTATGCTTCCTAAATACTGAATTGCTCATGTATACAAATGAACACCTGTGATTTCAACTGTCTGTCCTTTATCATATCAATTTGGGGCTATGATTAAGGTTTACTGTATAGATATTACAACTTTTAAAAAATAATGGACTTGAGCTTAGCTTGATATAGTGAAACACATTTACTTAAAATCATGTCCTAAGACTAGTGCAAAAAAAGATAAGCTTCTAGCGTTAGGTAATTTAGAATTTAGTGTCTCACCATCTGGAGACTAGATGTATTTTTAAATTAATTATACCTTATTATTACACATTCTTCAGTAGAAGTTCTTTATATTGTGAATTACTCAGGAGTATGAGTATTAGACTACTTTACCTCTGAAGGTAACTGGTAACCAGACACATATACTGTGGAATGTGTGTGTGTGTGTGTATGTGTGTCTGTGTTTTTGTGTGCATATGCATGTATGCCTGTATTCGTTTTTCTAGGTAGACATATGTCTTGGAAAAAAATATACTAATACATCAATTAATTAATATATTAAAAATAAAAATACGTTAATTCATTAATGCATTAATACCTTAAACATGAAAAATACATTGCAGTTCAGTACAACTCTTCAAGGCAGTTCATACCTTAAAAATTTCTCAGGATGAAAGCATTTAGTTTGGAGTGCTTAGGAAATGCGAAGAAACTGGAAAACAACAACAAAAACACCCAGCTGTTTCAGCTCCCACCTGACTTGTGTATTCCTGGAATTGGCATTAGGCCTGATTTTCAAGAACTGGCAATGCTCTCAATGATGGCCAATGGTGGAGACCTTGCTTATGTCTGGCAGTGTTCTATTCACCATATTTATATTGTTATTATCATCATAATAACTTTGAAAGGCAGGCAAAGATCCCATTTCACAGCTGAATAAATTCGGACAATAATTTAGTTCATCCTGGATCACATTACTATCAAGAGTCTTGGAGGCAGGTTTGCAAAGATGCTTTCCTTCTGCTAGACACCTCAGTGGATTAGCACCTCAGTTCGCTAGTGCCAGGTTGGAGTGATTGAGGTGCTCTCTGATGTAGCATAGGCAAAATTTGTAAAAGCGTTGTGGCATGTGGAATGGCATTTGTGGGAAATTTTATAATAACCAGAAGATATATATAAATGTACACATATACGTGTGTATATGAATACATACACATTTTAAATTACTAAAATCTGTTTTTTTCTTTTTAACCCAGATGAAGTTGTTTTGAAATTTGAAAATGGCAAAGCCAGAGCTAAGAATGTCTTTTATGAAACATTACCAGTGGCAGTTAATGGAAATGGACCCACCAAGGTGAGTCACAGTGACTTTTCCCTGTTTCTTTATTTCTTGGCAATAGACTCTAGAGCAATATGTAGAATATCATCTTCTTCTCTTCCTCCTCCTTTACCTCCATCCCTCCCCTCCTTCACCTTCTGCTCCTTTCTTTTTTGGTGTCTTTGAGAGGCGCTATTTTGGTGCTAGCAATCTACTGGCTTCATCTTTTACACTGTAGATTAAGTAGTTTCTTTCAGATTCACCAAACTAATGATGTTTCCTAAGCAAAGTGATACCTTTTCATTCTGTTGGTAACACATTTCACTTTAGTGCTTAATAATAACAGCAAATGTGAGAATGGGCCATATTTCCCTCATGCAGGGTATCCTATCTGAATAGGAAACGTGCAGGTCTGTAAGTCACCATTTTCTCACTTAACAGCTCTGTTGAGATTGAGATGTAACTATATGGCTGGAAGTTTCTTCTTGCACTTATTTTTTTTTTTTTTTTAGATTTGATGTTTAATTTTTTATTTTTTAAGTTAACATAATGTATTATTTGTTTCAGGGGTACAGGTCTGTGACTCATCAGTCTTACACAATTAAGAGTGCTCACCATAGCACACACCCTCCCCAATGTCCATCACCCAGCCACCCCATCCCTCCCACCCCCCTCCACTCCAGCAACCCTCAGTTTGTTTCCTCAGATTGAGTCTTTTATGGTTTGTCTCCCTCTCTGCTTTCGTCTTGTTTCATTTTTCCCTCCCTTCCCCTATGATCCTCTGTCTTGTTTCTCAAATTTCTCATATCAGTGAGATCGTATGATAATTGTCTTTCTTCTTGCACTTATCTTATACGAAGGTTGCTGGGTTATAATTGACAAAGACTTAATGTGACTAATGAAATTTTGGATGCTTTTCAAATATATATAATTGAGCTTGCTGAAAATATTACTGAGTGAAAAATTCGTAGATAAATTTGATATCTATCTATCGGTCTTGTGAAAACTGTGCTTAAATTAGTGTTCTGAGATACCGAGATGCCTAGTTTACTCATAGTACCTAGAAAAGAGATGAACAGATCTGCACTGTGGGAAGAGAGGGTGGGGAGATGTCGCCTGCTGTCTCAGAATATTGAGTAGTCTGGAATTCCAATAAAAGCTATATGGATGGGAAGAAATGCAAGGGAAAGCCCATACTGACAGCCTTTCCAACATCAAATTGGAAGAAGTAGATTCCTCTTCTCTCGTTAATCTTTCCACCTTGGTTTTTGTCCCCTTCCGGCCCTCCTACGAAGCCATCTTGCTGGGTGCATTCCTTTCTCTATCTTGGATCAGTTTTCCCTGCTCTATTCTCTCCTATTCATCAGCATTTTAAAGACCCTCTGCTCTTTCCCATCTTAAAACAAAACTGAGCCAGAACAAATTAAAACATCCTCCTCAATCCCCTTGCCTTCCAGCCTGCCTGTCTTCCTCCCCCACCACCCTTCACAGCCACACTCTTTAAAGTTAAGACAACTTACTGCCCCCTCCCTCAGTCCCTCTTCCCACCACACCAGGAAATGCTCCTGCTGACGTGTGTTGTGACATCCTCTTCAGTCCTGATTTTTACTCTACCCAAAGATAACATTTGACTGTGTTGATCCCACGTGGTCCTCTTTCCCTTTGCACAATTCTCTGCTGGTTTGTCTACTAATTATCTGGCCTCTTAAACCTCTCTCATTTTCCCTTTATTTTTTAAATATGCATTTAAAAAATCGAACACATTGTGTGTGGGGAGTGGCTCAGGAGTGGTTGGGGGTAATCCCTTTATTTAGTTTAGTTTCAGATAAGCGTTCCACAGGTATCTCTGAGACACCTTCCTTTTCTCTTCTACACAAATTCTTGGTTAATTTGCTTCATTCCTACCTTAATGTTGATGATTTCCAAATCCTTACTCTAGCTCCTGTATCTTTCTTGACCTCCAGGTCTGAATACCCAGTTGGTTTATTTGTGTATCGTATGAGATCTGGAGCTCAAGACCTTCAGCTCTGCCTCCACTTTCATCCATTTGGTTAACTGGAAACTAGGTTTTGTTTTGGCTCTAGTTACTTTCCCACTCCCAATCCAAGAGCTATTTTTTTCTGATTCCTATGTATTGTCTAATTTTCTCAGTGCCAATGATAGTTTCCTTAGTTCTTGCCACCTGCACCCTACCACTCCTTGCAGTCACCCACCAGGAGCCTGGAACCTAGGGCATTCTGCTGAAGCAGAAAGCCAGTCATGTCATTCACCTGTGTAATTGCATCTGTGGACTTCGGGGTGAAGATCCAAATTCTCAACTGGCCTTTTAAGGCTCTTTTTAAAATTTCACTCCTGGTTTAATGGTCACTAGTCCACCGTCCCATCTACTTCCCCACTCCTGACCCTACAAATATCCACACATACATTTCTCATATTCACTCATTCTCTCCCTCCCCTCCTACCATACTGAATTACTGTGAACTTCGCAAGTTTCGTGTTTCCTCATTCTACAAGTCTTCCGTGCCTGCATTTCACTCAGTCTGGAATCCTCTGCCCCCAATTCCCACTTGCTGTACCCACCTACTAAATCTTCACCTTTTAGGTGTCAGCTTAGTCTTTACTCCTCCGGTCTCCTGCATGCTTTTATAATATTTGGAACTTCCTCCATCACAATACATATTGCCACACTCTGGACAGGGATGGAACTTACTTGATTTTTTGGTCTCCCTTACTGGGCCTTTAGCCTAGGAGTTATAGAAATCATATCTATCCCATTTACTTTTTGTACCCCCCTGGGTCCAGCACACACCGGTCTGGCATATATTAGCCTTTAAAAAATGTCAGAGTTTAGAAACAATGTAACGACCTAGCATTATTCATGGGAGTGGCAAGACAGATTATTTTTTGGCAGGTCAAAAAAGTCATAAAATGTAACTCTCCATAAGCAGATGAATGGACAGATTTGTCTCCGAAGCATTTTACAGTAAGTGTGTGTGCGTGTGCCAGTGTTTGTGCGCATGTGCATGTGTTTGTGCCCCTTAACGCGCGCTCACAGTGTCTGTTGTAGGCCTCTGTCTGAGACCCTTGGTGCCAGTTAGGCAGGGGCTTTTGCACAACCGGACCTCTCCTATAACTAAATAGGGTGCTGTTTCTTCTTGGTAGTTTTTTAAATCAAATGTAAATGGCTTGAAAGAGGGGGCTTAGGCCTGAGAATTCAGCTGTTGTGAGTAAGGCCTGATGTTCAGTGACTGCCGTATCACCAGTGCCTTCCCAATTCCCAGGATAATGCTGCCTGGAGTTTTACAGAGTGACTGATTTAGGACATCTCATAAGAAAAGGAGCCCTAACCCATAGTGCGTTTAGAAAGACCTGGTCTAGGTCTTCTAGGAAACATTCTCAGTCTGGACTATCACAGTTTCTGACATGATCCTGTCTTCCTGGGATGCTATTTGGTAACAAAGTGAAGTAAATTTTTTATTATAAAAATTATACTTGTTATAAACATTTGAGAAAAGATTATGTAAATAAGCATTTACTTTATGCTAATACCTTATTAATATTATGTTAAAGCTAGAGGCACATGAATATATTACATTTTCCTGTGTCCAGCCTAATGGGGAAAGAAAGCAGATTATTCTCTAGATACAGACTTTGTTTTTTTAGCCATCATGAAAGGCAAAAGGATATTCTGTATGAATTTTTGTAAGTTAATTTTACTTATTATTTTATTTAGTAAGGGGTGATTATAATGTCATTGGCTTTGAAGCATAACATTGACATAATATTTAAGCCATTTTTTTCATTGAAAAATTATACATAATCTGTAAATGATAAATTGTTTTTAATGTGTTTATGGACTGAAGTTATTAAAGTTAATTAGTTACTTTTTCTAAAACTCATGCTATTAATACAAATAATTTTTAAATTATAATTAAAAATTAATAATTTTTAAATTATAAGTGATTTTAAATATCACTTATAATCCCACTAACCTTTGATATTGTTTTGTTCATGATTGCTTTCAGTTTTTATGTCCTTTCAGTCTATATCTATGAGCATTATACTTTTCATTTGTTTTCATAATGATGTGTAAACAATTTTGTGTTTTTAAGTAACATTTTATTTAAAATAAAGTTTCATTTTATTTAAAATATGTTATCTACATAATTATTTTCATGCTTGGCTAGATACATACAATCTGATATAAATAACTTTAGACAGAAACTGTGATTTCTGGCTGACGCTTTACTTTTTATGCTTGAAGCTCATTTATTGTTAGGAACACATCATAAGATGCTTACTTTAATAACTAACCTTTTCTTTTAAATATCGGGTAATATACATGTTAAGGTAATCATGAAATTGGTGGTATTTTTATAGAAGCTAAAGTTGAACAGAAGAAGATCAAATCACCTAATTTGCACATGAAAACAAGCATTTCTGAAACTAATTTGATTTGCAATAAAAATAGGGATGTTAATTTTGTGCATACTTGGTGACTGTGACCTTGAAAAATTGGCTGATTTGGAAGAAAGACAGAGAGAAAAGAAAAGAAAAAAGAAAAGTTTGGTTGGAAAAGTTTCTCTGCCAATGAAATGACATCATTCCTGGAAAGGGTTTGATAATTGTGGAAGAAGGATCAGGAAAGTACTACCACCTAGTAGCGGGGGACTGCCTGGAACAGCCAAACTACATAAACAGTCTTCTGAACTTTCCAAAGCCACCAGCATAAATGTCTGCAGATTTTAATGAAGAAAACAGATGTAAATGGAGCGTGGAGGTGATGGATAACTTCTCCCTGTGTAGTGAGAGATCCAAAAGAGAAGGGTTTCCAGTCAAAAGTAATGTTTTTAAAATATCTTAATTATCTATGAAAATTAAATTGAGGCAAAAAGTAGAAAGTGAAAAGGTTAAAAATAAAGTCTTAATTCTGAAAACTAAAAATAATACCTTTTATGCTCTAACCTTTTAAAAGATATCAGTCATTTTCATATTCACATAAGGGTTCTAATAGACTGATCAATAATTCATGAAATAAATATTTAATTTTTATGAGATTTCTGAGATGAGGAAAGTGCCAGTCTTTACACATTGTTGGGAATTTTAGATATGGCCAACTATTTGGGGGATTTTTTTTCTTCCTTAAAAAAAAAAAACTCTTTCCCAGGATATTTTAAACAAATTATATTTCCCACTAGCCTTTAAAAAAATGTTTTAAAATTTCTTTTAGAATAATGCTTAGCACAGGATCCATTTTCACATGAATATATTTTTTTCCTTCAAAACCATATTGTGTAGAATATGATTAATGTTTGCATTTGTAATTTGACAATAGCAAAACTTTTTGTTTTTACTATAGAGGTCCATTAAAGTGACCACATTGACTCTTGAAATGTCATTAATGAATTTCATGAGTACATATTTCCTGCCCTGTAATTTGTTTCCTGAATTATCATGTAGTTCGAAAGAGATGTGAATGAGTTACTTTTCCATGTCCTATGATCTTACTACGATTACACAAAGATTTTCCCATTGTAATGAATACTGTACTGTTTCAACAACATTTGTTTTAGTTTTAATACAATAGAAATATTTGGATGGCTTCCCAAATATTTGAGAGGAATCTGGTAAAATGGTATTAGACTAATTACCTCATCTGTTCTGTACTGGAAGATCTTTTAGGGTCTTAGAAAGCTAGAAAAATTCAGTTGGCACTACCATACATTTTGACCATCATATTTAGTATATTGACACTTTTTTCTTTTGAGTTCATCTCACTTTTCTAATGAAAAATTAATGATTATATAAGCATAGTGAGGGTTTTAGGTGCTTCCTTTTCACAGTAATATAAAATCACAGCTAAAGCTAGTTTGCTGCAACTTTACTGTCTTGAGGTGAAATAGTTTTTGAAAAGAAATAAAAACATAAAAATTTAAAAATTACAAATGGTCATACCACTACAGGTATTAAAATTGCATGGAAAAGTGTACTGATTTTTTTAAAGGTAAATCAAAATTTTCTCTAAAATGTTTACACTCTAGGAATACTCAGGATTTGTTTGAGGGTTCATATTTTAGTGTTTATGTCTGTCCTCTGTCTACCTTCCCTCATTTTCTTCTCCACCCAAAACACACTCAAGGGACTCAGATTTTACGGATGAAATGATTCCCAATAGATGCCTGAGGAGAGGGGGAGATAAGTTACAAAGGAGATGTCTGAGTGATTTGAAAGGGGAGGCAGTATTGTACTTCAGTTTATTGTTAATAGGATTTGTAGGATGGCAGTAATTAGGACCTTGTTCTAGGTCTGTTTTAATCTTCAACCTCTGTTTTCCTGAAGTCAGTGCCCCTGAACCACTGCCCAGAAGCCTAGTTTATAGTAGGTAGTATAGTTTCTGGGACGGTTTAGTGCTTTTTGGTGATAAGGTATATATATAATACCTGTTTTGTGTGGTGATGGTTGGCAAGAGGTTACATTGGCACTGCCCCATTCACTGCAGGTGTCTGCACCAGGCCTTTGAACATATTTATCTTATTACTAAATTACTATTCACATGACTGCTCTTATTGGTGTTGTTTTGGCTAAGTCTCATTAGCTCAATTAAAACTCTGTGTTTCATTATTTGACATATTTATTCAGTTATGTCTCTTCTGGTATTATTTCTTACTGAAATAAAATGACCTTTGTGATTTATAATGCATTTTTTGGCCTTTCTAGACAAAATTTGCCCTGATTTTATGATTTATTATCTGGAGAGAACTTAGTTCAGTGTATATACCTTTAGGTGCTAAATATTAGTAGAATTATTAAGGAATATACCTAATGCAGAAAGCCTGCTTTGAAGATAGATGTTTATAGAATTGATGGGAAAGGCTTGCTTAATATAGTTTTCCTTCATTTACTAGATTCTCCTGAATTATTTTGGAAACTATGTACCAAATGCATGGACGCAGGATAACGGCTGCACTCTTTGTGATGTGGATACAATTGACTTATCTACAGTAGATGTGAGTAATTGACTATGTGTGAAATGTAGAAATAAAAAGCACAGTGTCATGAAATGCAGTGATTTTTTTAAAAAAAAGCAAGTTATTTTATAGATTTGGTAATATGGTAGATAATGGATTTATAAAGCTAAAGCGATGATTCAGAAAATTGCTAGATTTGTGTGTTTCTGAACTGTTTTTGAAAGTGAAACTGGCTAGTAATTGATCCCAATAAAAGGGACTTAGTTGTTAATATTTAATAGTTGTTATGATTGGATGCTCTTGTTCTATTTTAGTCTGCTAACTTAGCCAAAGCATTGAGGAAAAAAGGCTTTAGCATTTGTATTGACTAGTATTATCTGTGCTTGATTTTCAAATATGATGATTTAAAAAATAATAATATATGATTATGTAATTAAGGACCGTTTTAAGTATTTTACATAAAGTAACTCAGTTAAACTTCACAAAATCTCTTAAGTAGATTGTACTAATTGATTAAGTTTTACAAATGAAAAACTGAGATACATACAAATTAAGTAACTTGTTTAAGGGCGCCCAAGTTTTTTAGGCATTGGAGGTGAGATTTGAATTTAGGCAATCTGGCTCTAGACCCTGTACATATTATATGCCAGGCACAGTGCTACTTATATATATAGCTCATAGAGAATTATAGCTGTAGTTTATCTTTTACACTTTGAGGGTAAAGGAGCAATTATAAATAATATTTACCTGTAGAACATTTTGATGCATCCTTCTGTCATCAACCAGAGCAGTTTTAGGATATCTTATAGTAACATTTTTCTTCCAAAAAATTGCTCTTGTAACTTGAAAGACTGTTATTATGTGTATGAACAGTTGGATTCTAGGGATGATTTTGTCATTAAGGCTGATTCTTTCCTTCATTCATCATAAGTTTATTGAGTATCTACAGCATGCCAGATAGGTAGAACCAATATAAGCAAAAATAAAATTCCCAGTTACATAGTCTTGGTAACTCCTGGATCTGTGCAAATATAAAATACTCTTACTGTAAAGAACTGACCTCCTGAATTAAATAGTTTCTATGCTTATCACTGTCTGAAAGGAGGACAAAGAGTAACTTGTGCACATTTAGGAGCTTCTGAATAGAGCCCTACTTTTCTTGAAAATAAGACTTTTTGGCTGGTCTCTCAAATAACAAACTGGATATTTCCTATCTGGAAAGAGCGCCAGAATGTTTTTGAATGAAGCAGCACCATGATGTTTAAAATTCATCCTGATCTTTTTTGTAAAAGTAGTGTTGTCCTTTGGAGGGAGGGTTAATTCTTTTTATCTGTTCGGTCTTCTTTTACATAAACTTTCTGGTGCAAATATAGAAAAACATTTGCCTTAAAATTTTGTAGTTATTATGCAATAGGGATATAAAAATTAAAATGATGTGGGTAGTTAAGATCTCAGGCCTACCATATTCTTAGGTGTGGGCCATAAGCAAGTTTCTTTCTATATAAAGAAAGGGAGGGTTAAATGAAACTTTATACATAGATATGTAAATAATATTTTATATGTATAAATTATATATACATATGCAGTGCTAAGCCTTCAATCTATGTTAACTGTTGTATTATCATTAGTATATAAAAAGAACTTAGATGGATAATGAAAAGGTAGCACATTGAAACCCAGCTCTTTACCTACTAATTATGTGTTCTGAGTTGCTTAATTTCTCTAAACCCCATTTTCCTCATGTTTAAATTTGGAATAGTAAGTAACTCTAAGGTTATTATGAAATGTATTATTTCATTTAATAAGGGAGAGTTGTGATCAACTTTTTACTTCCCCTATTAAATTGAGAACTCTTAGAGGGTAGATATTTTGTCTTGAGTTGTTTGTATTTTTTTGTTCAGTAATATATATTTGAGTGAGTGAATAAATTGATAAAGAAGTAAACAGTAAATAAGTTGTACTTCAATGTAAACAAATATTAAGTTATGATCCAGATAACAGAAATATATGAGGCATCATGCATGAAAAGATGGGAGAGAGGCGGTACCTAATTCAGCACTTAACATATATGATACTTACAAAAATCTTTAATCTTTAAATTCAGACTTTAAGACATGTTTTAAAAAGGCATAATAATGAAATCTTTCTTATAGTTTTGGTAATAACACTATTACATGGTCATTTACTTATGTTTCTGTCTTCCCCAACAATTTGTAAGTTTTTAAACCCAGGAACCTTTTACTCCTTGTCCTAAATGTTGCTCCTCACAAGGACTGACAAATCTGATGAATTTTTCAAAAAGTTCTCATGCAATTAATGAAAGATAAACTATCCTGTAAAACATACCCAAAAAGGATTTTTAAAAATCTATAGAAATAGATTGAACAAGATAAACTATATTAGTGAAAGAAAATAGTTTTCTTATATATAATAATGAGCAAAATAAAGTACTATCCATAAAAGGAGATTAAAGGAAATATTCAAGGATAGAAATAAAAGTTCAAGACCTCCATGATTGCTTTATCTGAGCTACAAATTAAATGTTGAACTTCCAAGCCATGGAAACCAAAAGGCAAAAACAATTAGCATTCTGACTTCTTAGAAGAAGATGACAAAGTAGATTCAGATCTGAAGGAGATTTCTTTAAAGACTATCATAAAGGAAGCATTGAATGGTAGAGTAGGCAATTTCCTTTATTACATTCATGTAATAAATATGAGAGTTTCCTCTTCAAACCTAAGTCACAATGCCAAGATGTGATTAGGTAAATCACTTTGTTGGGGGCCATAGGAATGTTATTTTAAGTGTTAGAGAATTGCCATGGGGCAATTGAAATTTAGCAGATTATACATGATATTCCTAATATATTTTATGTTGTATTGATTAAGACTTAAATAGAATTTAGAGTACACCCACACAAATAATAATTTGCTTTTATGTTTGCCATAAAACAAAGGTCCATCCAAATGTAACAATAGGAGTTTTTATTGAACAACCAACCCCTTTCCTACCTCGATTTCTGGACATATTGTTGACACTGGATTACCCAAAAGAAGCACTTAAACTCTTTATTCATAACAAAGTAAGTGTTTGAGAAATGAATGTTTTATGTGAAAATTGTTTTTCACCTTCTTTGGAACTATTTGCTATTATTTGTTTATGTCTAAAATAACACATTGGGCTAAATACAGTGGGGAATTTTAGGGGTAATTACTGTCCTGTTTATTTAGGACCTAAGGATTTTAGAGTCTGGAAACTAGTATCATAATACTGGAATAAGCCACATTAAACTCAATTTTGTAGATCCAAAATGGTGGAATATCAGCTCTTTTCATGTGGTTCAACTTAATATATAAGTGAAGAAATGTCAAAGGTCTTCATATTCCTTTGCCTTTGGGTTAGTTCTAGTACCTTCTTTGATGGAACTGGTCATTAAATTGTTTGCAGCTTAAGCTAATATTGTGACATCAGAACTTAAAATAGCTTCCAGATATAGTATTGTTTTGATTAATCACACAATGGCATGCTCTTCCCCAAAGGATTTTGATACTGTCATTTTTTCCAAAAATAATCAGACCCTCCCCCAAATCTCCCACACATAATCTAAACTTAAAGACATTTTTGCTCAATATTTTCCCATTTACTTGTCCCTTTCCTGTTAAAACAATTGACACTTAACATCTTCTAGAAAAACACAATAGCTATGAAGTATGCATTTTCTCTCTTTTGTCCTAATGCTTTTTGTTTAATATTGTTTTTTCTTCCTAATGTACATGTCAGCTTATCGTTTGCCTTTTCCAGAGAATATTTTAAATTTGCAGAAAACCAGCTATAATAAGTTTAAAAGGGTGAATCATTGAGCATTTGCTTTGTAAAATGTGTCATAATACATTTATTTACATTGAAGTGTTTTGTTTTTATATATTGTGTCATTTATTAATGTCTTCCTCCTTTCATAGGACCTCCTTGATGAATTTATAAATTTATAAAATTTTTTTTATAAAATTAACTCTGCAGCTTTTATGATATAAATAGTTTTAACAAACTGTGAAAAGCTTTTAAATAACGTAGTGAAACTCAATACACAAAAAGCTCTGAAATGCTCTGTTGGAGACACATAATCTTATCTAAATTTTAGCACAGTTGAATCATACTAATTTGATGACATGTTCATAATTTATCAATAAAGTTTTGTTAAACTTTACCTTCTTTTTGTAAAAATACAGTTTTATATGTGACCATTCATTTTTGTCTCCAGCTTCAAAGAGTATTATAATATTTATTTTATAAAATATGATTATATTTATAACTTAGATTAATATCTATTAGGTTTAATAGACATTTTTTTTGGATATTTTAAAGCACACGTCTGAGATTCTCAGGCCACAAGCCATTTTTCCTTCAAGTCAGAAACATTTTGTTTAAATTTAAACCCAGGATTTAAATATTTCTTCAAGGACCTGTCCAGGAGTAGATGTTAGAAGAATTTTGTAGTATCTTCTATTTAAAAAATATTGATGTTTATCTATTTTAGATTCTTCACATGATATGTGTTTGATATAGGTTATCATTTCATCTGTAATTGAGGGAATATGTGAATTGTGGAATTCACAACTTTGAGTAGGATGCCATCCCTACATATGAATACTTCAGTCATCCTATTTTCATTTTTGCACTAATTTTCTGTTTTTAAAATATGTTACAGGAAGTTTATCATGAAAAGGACATCAAAGTATTTTTTGATAAAGCTAAACATGAAATCAATACTATAAAAATAGTAGGACCAGAAGAAAATCTAAGTCAAGCTGAAGCCAGAAACATGGGAATGTATGTTTTAATCAATTTAAGTAATTTCTACTAAAGAAATTTAAAGAAAAACAACTTTTCTTCAAAATTAGGATCCTGAACTTGGGTGTCTCAGCTCTGTGTGGGTGTTTGCATGTGTGCTGTGTATGCTCATGAACACACCTCCACTGTTGGACTATATCTACGTTTGTGTGTATTTACATGTATACAGAGAGAGACATTGGTTAAGAGTCAACATATTTAATCAAACTATTAATTGAACTGCAGATCAAGATTCAAAAAATACTCAGACAGGGATGCCTGGCTGCCTCAGTCAGAAGAGCATGTGACTCTTGATCTGTGGGTCATGAGTTTGAGCCTCATGCTGGGAGTAGAGATTACTTAAAATAAGAAATTAAAAAATGATACTCAGACAAATGAATAGTATGACTGATGTAGCAGTGATCTAAATGTTTACTATCTGAAGATTATGTGTGGTGAAAATGTGTGTTTCAGATTGTGGAGTATAAAGGGCATTCCTACTTTCTAGTCAGCTACTGGTCTAGATAAAACTATACCCCTCAGAAGAAAGTTTTAGGTCCTTTGTTTAGCCCCTTTAATACTTTAGACAGATTACTAGTAAAATTCTGGAAATAATAAAAACGATCATTTTTCAGTGAATGTTAATTGAATATGCCAGCAGTGAGTTAAGAGCTGTTGAGAAAAAAGATAAATAAATCATGTGACTTCTCTTCAGATGTTCTCTTGTGTTGTAGAGTGATGGGTAGTGCCTGGTGTGGGAATAAAGGCATAGGCAGGAAAACAGGCCTCAGAAAGACAAAACTAATGGTTTCATAATTTATTCATTGGAGAATACCTTGGATCCACATTTGGAACTTATTTTCTCTCTCTCTCCTTTTTTTTTAATATATACTCTGTTGTGTCCGGCTTCTTTGGCTCAGTACAACGTATTCTCATTCACTCATGTCAATGCAGTTATCAGCAGTTCATTCCTTTCATGACTGACTAATACTCTATCATGTGAATATACCACAAATAGATTTTACACTTTCTTATTGATAGAATTAGATCATGTCCAGTTTGGAGCCATTTGAATAAGATTGCTAATGAAGACTCCTTATTAGAAGTGTATATGTGGGTGTATGTGTGTACCTATTTTGCTTCAGTATATTTTAGGAAAATACACAGGAGTAGACTAACTAGGGCGTAGGGTAGAGTAAATGCATGTTTAACTTTATAAGAAACTGCTAAATAGTCCTCCAAACCTTTATACCATTGTACACACCTGACAGCAGATAGTTCAGACCTCTGGCTGCTCCATATTTGTCAATAGTTGATGTCCATCTTTTTTATTTTAGCTACTTTATTGGGTATCAAAAATATCTTACTGTATTTTAATTTAATTCCCTGACAATGAATTCTCTATTTGTATATTAATTGGCTATTTGTGTGTATTCATTTGTGGAATGAATTTTGTTTACATTGGGTTGTCTTTTCTGTTTATTTATAGGATTTCATTATCTAATCTGTATACAAGGGGTGTGTGTGTGTGTGTATGATGTTTTGTGAATATTTGCTCCATTCGGTGGCTTGATTTTTTTTACTTTTTTAATCATGTCTTTTGATAAGAAGAAATTTGAATTCTAATAAAATTCTATTTCTCTTTTTTTTTCTTTTATGCTTTGTGCTTTTGGGGTTTATTTTCTATTTAAGAAATCTTTCTTATTCCAGTGTCATGAAAACATCCCTTGAAATTTTTCTTTTATAATCTTTATTGTCCTAGCACTTATGTTTAAGATGTTTCAATCTATAATTCATCCTGAATACATTTTTGTGTTTGGAGTGAAGTGGGGGGTCAAATTTTATTCTTTGCAAAAGGAATTCCAGTTGTTTCAATACTCCTTTTCATTTTAAGGCTTTTCTTTTCCTATGTAATTGACTTGGCTTTGGTCAAAAATCAGTTGACTGAATATTTATGAGTGATTGTGAACTCTCTACTCTGTTCCGTTGATTTTAGATCCATGCCACACTTTATTACCAGGGATTTATATTAATCTTGAAATCAAGTAGTGTAATTCCTTCAGTTTTTATTCCAAAGTAATTTTGGCTATTTTTTTATTTTATTTTATCTTATGTATTTAATTAAGGTATAATTCACATATAGCATATTAGCTTTAGATGTACAACATGATTTAATATTTGTATACACAAAATAAGTTTAGTTACCATCTGTCATCATACATAATTACAAAACTTTTAAAAAATTTTCTCTAATTTTTTGCACAAGTTTAGCAATGTTTCCTGTATGACAGTTACTTAGAAACAAATGTGATATAGAGATTCATACTGACAATAGCGGAAAATGATAACTAGGATCAGCAGTGAGGGAGGGGAGCTCAAAAGGAGAGAGCCCCAGATGTAGAAATCATAATACTTGGAAGCATCTCATGTATCACAAGTAGTTCATTCCTTGTTGTTCCTGATGAAAATGCTACAGACCCTACTAAGAAAAACATATGTCTTAGTCCATGATCTCTGATAAGAAGCAAGGGAGTAAATTTCTTAGAAAGAATTCCATGCAAATCAAGTTTAAAAAGTATTAATACCTAAAGAATTACACACTTGTGTCTCCAAAATTCACTTAAAACTGATTTGTTGGATAAGCAAGATTTTGCACTGTGTGTGTATATGTGTGCAGAAAGCATTTTGATCTGTGAAAAAAAGTTGTTGATAAATACATTGAAATAAATTATGTTTCCCTTTCAAAGAGGTCTAAGTACCAAATTCTAAATTGCCATTCTGACTGGGTATCTTATGCCTTAAACTTTTTAGTGGCTTGAAAATGTATTTCACTTGACCTAAAATTTTTAGTGTTGATCTCCATGTGAATATCTATGTTGATAAACTGACCATTTTGAAATTTAAGACAATATTTATCCCTTTGGCGACTGTTTTACTATTTTGATTAGAAGAATATGTTAGAGAAACTTTATTTTATGTATAAGCTTTATGTTGACATTTTTCAACTAGCAAGTATTTATTTTATCTAATTCTTATTTCTTTTTCAATGTTAGGGATTTTTGCCGTCAAGATGAAAACTGTGATTATTATTTTAGTCTGGATGCAGATGTTGTTTTGACAAATCCAAGGACCTTAAAAATTTTGATGGAACAAAACAGGTACTACATAAGATTCATTGTCAATTTATTTTTAAAATGATAATCATTTTCTGTGTCTATGTGGACACACCATGCTTACATATCTATGTTTAGTGAATTGAGGGAACTCACATGAAGTTATTTTCTATGCCTTATAAACTTTCCAATTCTGATTAGTTTTCTTTCAAAGGAGTCAAATAGAAAACAACATGATGAAAATTAGAAGTATTTAATATTAGTTACAATCACAAATGCATGTTTATTATATTTGGCCTATTTTTCTGTTTAAAGCAAGATGAAATTGTGATATATCTGTAAAATTTGGAATTTTTACATTTTTTGTAGATATTTTTAAAGTAGAATTTCATAAAACTTATGACCTAAAAAATTATTGCAAATGGAGATCAGTTCTTAGAATTTGAAACAAATTTCAGAGATCTGTGACTGAACTGATAATTATTACTTTTTTTTTTTTAAAGATTTTATTTATTTGAGAGAGAGAGAATGAGAGATAGAGAGCACGAGAGGGAAGAGGGTCAGAGGGAGAAGCAGACTCCCTGCTGAGCAGGGAGCCCGATGTGGGACTCGATCCCGGGACTCCAGGATCATGACCTGAGCCGAAGGCAGTCGCTTAACCAACTGAGCCATCCAGGCGCCCACTGATAATTATTACTTGTCAGTACCTATTTTTATTTAGTGGAATTGAAGTGTGAAAAAGACATCATCTATACCAGCTTATAAATGATATTAGTCATTATTTATTATATTACGCCTATTGCTACTAGTAGTTTATTAATCCTCCTACTAATAGCCCACCTTTAATGAGTGCTTATTAAATGCCAGGTATTGTTTTTAAGTATATTTACATATGTTAACACAATTATTTCTCTTAGCCAATAGTATGGTTAGCAGTGAAATATTAGAATTACTGTTTTTATTTTGCTGAGTAAAATATATGAGAAATCTGTTATGCTATACTAACCTCCTCTATATGTAATATGATTTGCCAATTTGAGAATTCAGTTATTACTTCAAAATCTAAGACCTCTTAGTATTAATCTGTGTATACAGCCCTACTGTGTATCTATAAATTGCAAGTAATTTTTCAAAACATGAATAACCTTTTGATCATCAGGCAAGGAAAAGCAGTTAGGCTACCTTAGAGATAGGGGATAGAGTTGCAATTTATAACTCTTAAAACCTAGTGGAATTCAGTAATATTTTCTTGAATTTGCAATGTTAATTGCCTCTTAATTTGATTTAAATTCAATATTATGGAATGTAAATTTTTAGATAATATTTATATGTTTTTATTATATGACATTTTTGCAGGTACTTATTCTTACAGTGAACTATTTAATGAATTCATACTATGTATTTAACATATATTCCCTTTAATATTAATCTAATGTTTTAAACCTTGTAAAAAATAAAATTCCCTCATAAGTAACTCAACTGCCATCTGGGCCCATTGCCCTTGAAAGGCTAGAAAACTCAGGATATTTTTCCAATTCCATAAATTTCTGTTACTGATCAAAGGTTTGGGTTCATATGATACATATGGTTCTTGCTTCTGTATCCAAGCATGTAGTTTTCATAAAGAATTTACATATACCAAAAATCTTGTGAGATTTAGTAGACTTGACTGAAGGTTAGAGGGACAAAGGATGGGTCACATTTTAGGGCATGTAGCTTTCTAGCATTTCATCAGCTCTCTTTTCCCTCTTTTCCCATCTCTGCTATTTACTGCCTTACTCCAGGTTTTACTCCTTCAGTAATGTAGTGTAATTCATCATCCCCCAGCTGCTATCCTGATAAAGTAGTCCCCCTTATACACAGGGGATACATTCCAAGACCTCCAGGGGATGCCTGAAACCACAGATAATCCCAAACCCTATATACACTATGTTTTTTTTTCCTATACTTACAGACCTGTGATAAAGCTTAATTTATAAATTGCTCACAGTAAGAGATTAACAACAATAAAATAGAACAGTTATAACAATATGCTGTAATAAAAGTTATGTGGATGTGGTCTCTCTCTCTCAAAATATATTTTTGTTCTGTGCTCACCCTTCTTGTGATGATGTGAGATGATAAAATGCCCACTTGAGGAGATGAAGTGAGGGGAATGACCCAGGTAGTGTGACTTAACGTTAAGCTGCTATTGATCTGATGATTCATCAGAAGAATCATCTGCTTCTGGGCTATGGTTGACCCTGGGTAACTGAAACCAAGGAAAGTAAAACCATGGATAAGGGGCCTTACTCTATTTCAGTACTCAAAACTGTTGAGGCACACCGAAAATGGATTTTGATTTCCATTTCTTTGCCTAACCTTCTTTGGAAGGCAGCGGGGATTATAAATTACAAGATTTTTTTTTCTATTATATATTTGATCTTATCAGTTAACACCATTGAATTATTTCTTAACATAATATATAGATTATAATTTATAGTATCATTTCTAATATTGTAGATATTCTCTCTTTTATTATGTTGTGTTAATCACCATACATTACATCATTAGTTTTTGATGTAGTGTTCCATGATTCATTGTTTGCATATAACACCCAGTGCTCCATTCAGTACGTGCCCTCTTTAGTACCCATCACCAGGATAACCCATCCCCCCACCCTCCTCCCCTCTAGAACCCTCAGTTTGTTTTTCAGAGTCCATCGTCTCTCATGGTTTGTCTCCCCCTCCAATTTCCCCCCTTCATTTTTCCCTTCCTACTATCTTCTTCTTTTATTTTTAACATATAATGTATTATTTGTTTTAGAGGTACAGGTCTGTGATTCATCAGTCTTACACAATTCACAGCGCTCACCGTAGCACACACCCTCCCCAATGTCTATCACCCAGCCACCCCATCCCTCCCACCCCCCACCACTCCAGCAACCCTCAGTTTGTTTCCTGAGATTAAGAATTCCTCATATCAGTGAGGTCATATGATACATGTCTTTCTCTGATTGACTTATTTCGCTCAGCATAACACCCTCCAGTTCCATCCACGTCGTTGCAAATGGCAAGATCTCATTCCTTTTGATGGCTGCATAATATTCCATTGTGTATATATACCACATCTTCTTTATCCATTCATCTGTTGATGGACAATTTAAGTGTTTCTGGTTAACATTTCCTTTTAATAGGAACCACGAAAAATAAACCAAAATCACTATTTTGAATGATGTGTATTTATAGACTGTTGCACTTTTCTGTAGGTAAAGGAAAGGGCACACCTGGTCTTCACAGGACTGGAGTGTAGTGAAATAGGTTTTTTTTGTGGCAAATACCTGGTTCATAAACTTCCTCATGGAAGAGTTGGGTGAGCTTTTCTTAAAAATTGATACCACTATAATTCACTTCATTTTTAAAGTAATTCTAGAGGAACCTCAGAATTACCTCATTTGGAAAGTGTTGACACATTATAAATTAGATTTTCCTAAGAAAAAATCTGACATATTTTGAATCTGTAACATGTGCTTATCTCAAAGGAACTACTTTCCTGGTAGGTAGTCAGACAGAGTGCTATGGCGATTACCCTCTATTTTGCTTTTTAAAATAGTTGAAGGGCCAGAAGAATGTCCAGTGTTGCCAGGGCTAGCACAACCCATTTTAAAAAGTTGTAAAAAAAAAAAAAAAAGGAAACATACTTTAAAGTAATTCAGGACCTAACTTTAGGAAAACTGGCCTATTTACAAATATCTCAGCTCATCTTTATTCATTTTTTTATTCAACAAATATTTATTGGATACTTCAGTGCACCAGGGATTATTAGGTCTTCTCAATGACAATGAAACTATTCGATTTCATTTTGTATAATTTCTGAAATACTTAAAATAATTAAATAATTAAGGTAGTTTGACTTAATTGGATAGAAGTAAGGTACTTTTAAAACTCATTTTTATACTTTCATTAGCATTTTCAATTACTTTGCCTTTTTAAGAAACATTGAAAATCAACAGTGTGCTTATTCAAGAAAAAGTGGAAAGAAATTCCTGTTTATCTTTTATTTTACTTTTTTTTTTAACTCACTTCATGGGTATTGAATGAACTTTAGTGTTGTATGTCATGCTAAGCCCAAAACACATAATTCTGTGGTAATTTAAGAATAAACAATTACTTGGATTTGTTTTTCCTTTCACGCTGTCTTTAGAAAGATCATTGCTCCTCTCGTAACTCGTCATGGAAAGCTGTGGTCCAACTTCTGGGGAGCCTTGAGTCCTGATGGATACTATGCTCGATCTGAAGATTATGTGGATATTGTTCAAGGGAATAGAGTGTAAGTTACTTGGTCAGTCTTTTAATGTAAAGTGCCATAACCTCAAAATGTGGTCTTGTTAACATTACCTGAGTTTTTGTTCCTCTTTTCTTCATGATTAGTGGAAATCTGCAAACCTGGAGACCATTTGGGATCCTGAAATACTAGTGTAAAATAATATTACAAAAATCTGTCTTTGAGATTCTAAATCTTCACAGGAACAAACTTAACTTGTGGGAAATACTAAGAGATACTACATGGTAGGTGGGAGTAGCTGTGAGGGGGTTGTCAGAAGACTAATATTATTTAGTTAAAAGTTTAGAAAAGGAATTTAGTTTAGTTCATTTAGTGGCCAGGATGAAAGTTGTTTTGATAGCTTTTAAAATTTGAAGTGAACAACAAAATCAATAACAAAGGCAGTGAGTTACCTTCTGGCATTTCCTACTATAAGAATGTTCTGTGTAAAATAGCTAATATTTTCCTTTAAAGATCAATTTCTTCACCAATATCTGATTTCCATTTCCAGAGTTTAAAAAGAGTATACTTGCTACAAAGCGTATGCATGATTGATATTTATTTCAGAGACAACAGTTGATATTTTTTAGACTAAAAAATAATCAGAATTGAAATAGTGTTTTTTTGCTAAGGTAGTATAGAGTGGAATGTTATCCTTTTTCTTCATACAGATGATGGACCAGAGTGACTGATATGTTAAAAGGCTTATGCCTAATTTCTCAGATACATCAGCCCAATTAGAAAGGGAACACATTCTTTCATGACTAAAAATATGTGCCCCTAAATTTAGAATAAAAACCCCACATACTTTCTGTTGAACAGTTGAGTATTAAAAAGATGTTTTACTTGTGAAAATAGTAATAGTAAATTTGAATGATAAATATGATTAAAGCTTTTGTTAGCTGCAATTAAGAAGCATGATAGCTGAAAAAAACACTGTTCAGATCATATTCTGTTGTTTCAAAGTATGTTGTTATCTCTGGGATGATTTGTATAGACCAAATGCCTGATATTGTCTGTGGGTATAACAGAAATAAGGGTTCACAGAAGTAGAATATAGAATTAAAGTTTAAGTTGCTTTAGGCACTGGTGATACTTTGTATAGCCTCCTGTCACTGTTGTTTAAAGTATAAAGAGAAGAATATGGGAGAGGTTTTTGATCTAGTTAACACAAAAATGCACTTCATGTCCAAAAGCTACATGAAGGAATGACATCTTATGATACGTATGCACATGGGTGTGTGTGTGTGTGCGTGTGTGTGTGCGTGTGCATGTGCGTGTGTGTCTTTCTTCAAAACTGCATACTCTGCCAGTGACAAGTTTTTGAATTCAGATAATACACTGTATTATCTTTTATGGCTATTTCCCTTGAGGTTCATCTAGCAAAACAAAATGAAATCATATTCCTTTTAATGTCTAACTGAATTTCCTTGGTCAAAATCTTTCCTTTCTTTCTCTAAAAGCAATAGGCATTTGCCTTCAGATGAAACCTTACTCACTATTCTTAGGAAATGAGTCATGTTCAGAGTGAAAAGACAAATGTGGAGAAGAATGAAGGACAAAATAAAAGTATCTCCCAACCCTCACGTACTTCTAGCTCTATTTCTTCATATCTTCTGTTTCTCAAGAAATTTGAGATGGCTTAGTGAATGTCAAGAGGATTTATTTTAGGAGAATTTTAGGCTGTACTCAGTGGTGTGCTGCTGAAGGTCTAACAACTGGATCTTGGGGTTGAGGGATGCCCTGATTTGTAGTGTTTGCTGGTTTCTGCGGTGTAAATGCTTCTGCAGTGGCTGATTTCAGGCTCCCAATGTGAAGTCACTGAGTATAGCTAAGTGCTCTGGGAGCCAGTGTGAACCAGCTGCAGTACACCACAGGTTGTATGTGATTATTTTTGCTATCAAACTGCTTAATCCTAAATGGAAACTCTTTTTGTACAATAGAAGATTATACTCTAACTATAATAATGAAGTGAAGGATTACAGCCAAAATGCTAAACAGGTATCAACCCTAAAATGAAGTTAATGTAGGGAGATAGTGATTTATTGCATAAAAATGTAGTATGTAGCAAGTAATGTCATATATGTGTGTATAACTATGTTAAATATCATTACATATGTTTGCATTTACATGTAATTTGATTCAATGATTTATATATACAAAATTTAAAAACATACAAGGTAATTGTTTTGAAAACATAAAAATAAACCTTTAAATATTTTTTATTTGTGGTATTTTGGAATGTCTTGTCTTTACTTTCAGGGGGATATGGAATGTCCCATACATGGCTAATGTGTACTTAATTAAGGGAAAGACGCTTCGATCAGAGATGAATGAAAGGAACTATTTTGTTCGTGATAAATTGGATCCTGATATGGCTCTGTGCCGAAATGCTAGAGAAATGGTAGGGTCTACAATGATGGGTGGCTTGAATGTTTTTATAAAATGGCTTGCTTTACCAGTTGATGTGTCATTGTGTTTTGATGTCCCTTTTCTTTCTAATTTGTAAGTACTAGCCAATTTTTTTGGTTCCATATTGAAAAATTGGGAGCAGTTATGGAGAATAATTTGTGAACATTTATCTGTAGAAATAGTTTGGAAAATGTTAGGTTCCATGCTTAGGCATAAGCAACAGAAAGATTTCAATCATAAACATGGATTTGTTACAAATCAGCTTTGCATTTTTAAGAATTTATCTTCACTTCCATCTGAAATTTTATAGTGGAAAACTGACTTAATTAAAATTAATTAGATAAAGCCTGGGTGAAATAATCATTTATACATTTAAGAAGAACACACTTTTGTTCTGAAATCAATGCCCATTATTCTCTTTATCATTATAAACTGCACACTCCTCAAAGCAGTTCCTTATCAGTAAACTGAGAGAGGGATTGTGATATGTAGTATATTTCATCTGTGTGAAAAGTAATGATATATTGCTATTCTACAAATGTACTTTCATTATAAAACTCCAATGATTGTAGAAAATAGTTTGTTTTTCAAAATGTATAAATGTTTTAGAACATGTTTATATAGTTTTCTATTTTAGAAATGATTGGGTTATTTTACTCAAATTCATATAAGCAAATGTGATTTGGGAAAAATCAGAAAAGTTGGCAAGTATTTTTTTCTAGTTTCATAAGGCATGTATTGTTTGACTATGTTTGTTTTTCCCACAAACCTATGTGCATTGTTATATTGAGTATCTTCAGTACTTGTGATTGTAATTTGTGCTCATGTTCTGCTAATTTGACTCAACAGCGCATCCTGGAATGGCCTCTCTTACACATTTTTTCCTTTGTCTTAATTTTGTGTCTAATGAAAATTCTACTAAGGAATGAGCTTGGATTTATGTTTGACAAAAAAAAAAAAAAAGAAAGGGCTGGAGTTGTTTCTTTGTGTGCGCTGTAAGCTTTGCTTGTTATGCATGTTGTCTATGAAGGACATTTCAGAATGTCAGCTTTTGATCAAGGGCTGCTAATGTTATTTACCTAAGAATACCTAAGAGAGTGTGGGTGTGCAGGTCAACTTACCCAATGCTTCTCTTCATTTTAGACTTTACAAAGGGAAAAAGACTCCCCTACTCCGGAAACATTCCAAATGCTCAGCCCCCCAAAGGTGTTATTTTTATTTATTTTTATTTGTTTTTATTTAATTAATACTAGATATGGTATATTATATTGCCTACCAGTAAAGTTTAAGAGTCTTCTTTCCACTTAGCATGGTAAAATGTTGGTATTCATTGGTTCTTAAATTGTATATGTGTGTTTATGCTTTGTGTGTTCGGGGTGGGCATTATGTGTTATTCAACTCTTAGTTCTTTGGGCTGATTTACATTTTGTGGTTGACGAATGAGAAAATTAAACCCAAATCCTTTTCACTAGTTTTTCTGGTTTTGTTTTTTTTAAGGGAGAGAAAAAGTAGGAGTAAGTATAAAGTACATGTTGACTAAAATGAGATTGGGGTGTACTCTTCATTATTATTTTTTTTATTAATAACTAACCCTTTTACCATTAAAACAGGTACAAAAAGAAACAAACTTACCATAGTGGTTTTTGCCACATTTATTTGTTTTGGGGCAAGGAAATGAGACCGGTTTTCTTTAGCTGCCTTTAATGAATAAGTAATTTCTATGTTCAGTTTCTAAGTGTCAGAACAATAAAAAGAATGACATAGTCTGATGAAATATTGACATTTGAATTCTTGTTTAAAAATGTGACGTTTTCTTTGAAAGAGAAAGAAGCCAAAACAGGTACAACTCATTGCACTTTGGTGTCTCAAAAATATTTCTGCTTTCAAACAGGAATTTTTTTCCCTGATGTCTACATCTAGGATCAATGAAAAAGGGACAAAAACAGTCATTCTTCCTCTTCTTTTTTTCAGTTGAGTGTTAGTGCTATCAATTAGTTTTGTGTGGTGTCTGAATTCATAATTAATAAAATTTTTTTCTTTTATTTTAAATTATGCATGTTTTATATGAAAAATAAAAATGCATATTCAGGAATGAGATATAAAAGTTGAAATTAATATCTCATATATATATTTTTCCTATGGTTAAGTTTATTTTCTTGTATTTTCCTCTAAGATTGTTAATACTGTTATTCTTTGGCACATAGGGTGTGTTTATGTACATTTCTAATAGACATGAATTTGGAAGACTTTTATCAACTGCTAATTACAATACTTCCCATTATAACAATGACCTCTGGCAGATTTTTGAAAATCCCATGGTAGGTATTTCATACTCAACTTCATTTATTTCTTCTTTTCCTATAACTTTAAATGGATGTAAATCAGTTGGGTTAATAATATGAACATGTGATAAGAGGCTTTAAAAAGTTTAAAGTTTAAAAAACAGCTTAAGAAATATAATTAATTGTGTCTTTTAAAAATAATATAATTTAAAATATTATTATTTATATTATTCTTTAAAAGATACAATTAGGAGCGCCTGCCTTCGGCTCAGGTCATGATCCCAGGGTCCTGTGATCGATTCCCGCAATGGGCTCCCTGCTCAGCAGGAAACCTGCTTCTCCCTCTCTCACTCCCCCTGCAGTTCTTTTCTCACTGTCTCTCTCTCTCTGTCAAATAAATAAAACCTTTAAAAAAATAAAATAAAAGATACAATTAATTATATTTCTTGACCAAGAAATTTTTTTAAATTAAGACATATACTAGGAGTGGGCAAAGAAATTAATCAGTTTCTATGATTTCTCTCAATATTTCTATTTTATATATTCAAAAGCATCATAAAATTTTTAATTGTAATTTCAGAAAAACAAGTAGCTCACATATGATAATATTATGTTTTGATTTTCAAGAAGAGAATTCAAGAAGTTAGTTTGGGAAAATACATTTTATTTTATCATTTTATTTATTTTTTTATAACAAGTTTGTGAATGTACAGCAAAGACAGCCAGAGAAGATTGTAGAGTAAGGGGATTCAGCATATATAGAAAGTCTGAGGTTGAAGAAATTATCTCCTTCTAACTCTAAAATTATTTTGTATCTTAAAGATTTGAATCATACAGGAATTCACTCCTTTTTTGTTTTACGGGAGCCTGTTTTCTTCAGTCAGTTTGGAACATTTATTCAAGGGAAAATACTCTCTTTATTAATCATCTCTATAATGCTACTGTTCATGGTTTTCCTCTTTTCAATAGCAAAAGTTTTAAATTACAAAGACTCAATCCACCTGATCAGAATTGTCTTTTATTTTGTAGGAGTAGTTGACATCCAGGAATAGTAAATTTATTGGTCTCTGAAGACTCTGTTCAATAGAAAAAGAATGTCTTTTGACATTTTTGTATTTTAAAAGTATTTTCATTTCATCTTAGCTTCGTATCAATCTTTCACAGGAGTGTAATTAAAAAGAGGCTTTTTAAAATGGTGAGGATATAATTACATATTTTACTTTGGCACTGAGTCTCTTGGTTATTTTGAGGAATAGAATTATTTTATTTCTTGGGTAATATTAGTTCCTGAAAAAATGTCCCAAATTATATCCTGAATTGTAGACATTTGTGTCTGAATTCATATCTTTGGAGAATATGAAATGAAAACATCAGAAGTAAGTAGGAACTGCTTTTCTTTCCATGGCTTTGTTTTATTTTTGGTAAATTAGCCTGATCGATAATGCCTCCTAAGGGATGTCCCATAGCAAAATATTTGACGATTGTCCCATTATCAGAATTTCTAAGAAATGAGTAAGTCACAGTTTGCTCTATGATACTTGAAAGGTAGCCTAAAATGAGAAGTTAATGCCTTACTGTAAGATCTTAGGGATTTTTTCCTTTTACTTCAAAAAATCAATAATGATGCATAGGAAAGAAATAAAGATTCTGAAATGTTATAAATGATTATTTTTTCCTAATTTCCCACCATATTTGGAATCAGAGAACAACCACTATTGAAGAGATTAATGAGATAATACAATAATTTGATTCTTATAATTACATACTATGTATAAATGAAATTTATTGAAGAATTTGAAGATAACTTTGGTTCTTCCATATCAAAAATATCTGAGCTACATATAAACAAAGATGTGCAAAGCTAAGAATAGCGTATAAATTATCAGGGCCTCTCTGAAATCTGACCTCAAAAGATGTATTTCAGACAAATATTTTCTGCAACATATTTTGTTTGGAATTATTTTGAGTCTATACCTCGGTTCTTCCCTCCTGGCTCCATTTGTACTTTGTAAAGAGAAAATTAAAATTTTGTTAAATATGTCTAAATACATTTAAGAAGAGATCTTTTTTGATACTAAATCACCCCATATTTTCATATATACCCTCTAAAGATGTGGTTTTTAAATAAAACACTTGACCCAGGAAAAGGATTCTTTAACTGATGTTGACAAAAATTGACATATCTTAGTATGTGGTTCATGTGTCAGAGATTAGTCAAAAAGAAGAATCAGGTTCCTGAATTAGCATGAAGAGAAGCTATTTCTCAGTGTATGATTCTATGCCTTAATTTCAGTAATTAAAAGAAATGAAAGTGTTAGTAACCCATGATCATTTTTGATACATATTAAAAACTGAAGTGAACAAATTTTTGAAATAATTTTAAGAAATCAAAATTATTTTAGATAATTCACTATTAAAGTATATACAGGTAAAATGCTACTTTATTAATTTGCTAATTTTTACTAATATTTGTTGGTAGGATTTTGTTGTTATCATTAACTTTTAAGCACATATTTACCTATCCTGGTATATATGCATAAAGAATACAGTATATAAATCTAATTGCTGTAAGATTACTCAGATTTTAAAATCTTGAGGTATAAAATAAAAATTTGATGTTTCGTAGAATGATGTGAGCATATGCAGAATCAGACTATGTTTAAAAAACATAAACTGTGATTTCTGAAAATTCCTTTTTTGTCCAGTACACATAGTCATTTATAAATTGAGCAATATCTAAAATGCATATACTTTGGATTTTTCTATTACTTATAAAAAGGTATTTGCTTTAATCTGGGCAATTTTTTTTTTTGGTAGGACTGGAAGGAGAAGTATATAAACCGTGATTATTCAAAGATTTTCACTGAAAATATAGTTGAACAGGTTTGTATTAATAATTACTATGATGTGTAGAGCACTTTTGCCTTGTTTTCCAGAAGGGAACAATATTAATGTGATATTGCTTTAGCAGAGGATGTTGTGAAAGTGCAGAAACCATCTTTTAGGTAAAAATCATGTGGCTTAATTACAAATGTTATAGCCTTAAGGGTCATATAGTTGTAAAAATGTAGAATATGGGATCGAACAATAATTTTAAGATCTTGCCCTTTTTTTGGACATGGTTCCAAATGTTGTAGCTATCTCAAACCATGAAAAATAAGGAACCTTTGGCAAATCTTTGGTGTAGGCCTCATTTAGTAAGCTTATCTTTGAAAGAAATTGAACTTTAAGAGTCCCTTTTCAAAGATTTTTTTTTTTTAAATGAACTCTAGATTAGTGTTCCAAACTGTTGCTAATAGCTTATTTCAGAGAATGTAAGGCATCTTTGATTCTGAGATGCTGTTATTTTGTGTACTGTGAGAAAGAATAAGAATACTGACAATTAAACTAAGACACAATGTTTTCTAGTCATTTAGAAATTTTTTATTTTATACATATTAGAAAAGCTAATTTAGGCTTATCAAGGTATAGATGTTATCATATGTCATAGAGCACTGTATATATAATAACTTTCATTTCTTTTTTATTTTATTATGTTATATTAATCACCATACATTACATCATTAATTTTTGATGTAGTGTTCCATGATTCATTATTTGCATATAACACCCAGTGCTCCATTCAGTACGTGCCCTCTTTAATACCCATCACCAAGCTAACCCATCCCCCCAGCCCCCCTCCCCTCTAGAACCCTCAGTTTGTTTCTCAGAGTCCATAGTCTCTCATGGTTCGTCTCCCCCTTCAATTCCCCCCCTTCATTTTTCCCTTCCTGCTATCTTTTTTTTTTTAACATATATTATTTGTTTCAGAAGTATAGGTCTGCGATTCAACAGTCTCACACAATTCACAGCGCTCACCATAGCACATACCCTCCCCAATGTCTATCACCCAGCCACCCCATCCCTCCCACTCCCCACCACTCCAGCAACCCTCAGTTTGTTTCCTGAGATTAAGAATTCCTCATATCAGTGAGGTCATATGATACATGTCTTTCTCTGATTGACTTATTTCGCTCAGCACAATACCCTCCAGTTCCATCTACATTGTTGCAAATGGCAAGATTTCATTCCTTTTGATGGCTGCATAATATTCCTGTGTGTGTGTGTGTGTGTGTGTGTGTGTGTGTGTGTGTGTGTATACACACCACATCTTCTTTATCCATTCATCTGTTGATGGACATCTTGGCTCTTTCCATAGTTTGGCTGTTGTGGACACTGCTGCTATAAACATCGGGGGGCACGTACCCCTTTGGATCCCTACATTTGTATCTTTGGGGTAAAACCCAGTAGTGCAATTGCTGGGTCATAGGGCAGCTCTATTTTCAACTTTTTGAGGAACCTCCATACTGTTTTCCAGAGTGACTGCACCAGCTTGCATTCCCACCAACAGTCAATGACAAATCATAGTGTAAATTATTTTGAACACATTTCAAAGGGCAAGTCAACCCAAGTGCAACACCAGCTACATCGTGCATGTACGGGCACACACACACAGATGTATACGTACACTCAAGGTGAGGCAGAATGAAAATTTGCCAAGTATACATACACTGTAGCATTACAACTACATCACGGTGGCCCCCTGGCCAAATGTGAGTCTAAGATACATCTTGATTTTATAGATGTTAAAATGCAAAAAAAGAAAAAAGTCTTAGCATTAAAGAAAAGCTACTATTATTTGTAACAGTAATGTCAGTGTTATTGGGCAAACCTCTTAAAAAGGCATCTAAATGAGATGAATATTGAATATCCCATCCTGTTACTTTTGAAATGCCGTTTATTACTTAAAAGACACAAACTGTTATTCTCTTAATGGTGATGCCTTGTTTTATAGCCTTGTCCTGATGTCTTTTGGTTCCCCATCTTTTCTGAAAAAGCCTGTGATGAATTGGTGGAAGAAATGGAGCATTATGGCCAGTGGTCTGGGGGGAAACATCATGTAAGTGGTAATTTCACACAAGGAACTATAATGTGTATGTGGGATAGAAGCAGGGGTAGATATTTAGACAATTAAAGGGGATTATCTGTTTTGTCATGCATCTCTGACTCCTAAACCTAAATGCAGGGGCTAGCCAAGGCTGTTAGGAGCACTCTGGTAGCATTTAATCTATCTGGCCTCAGGTTCTCATTTATGTATGTAATTACACTGGATGGTTTCTAAAGGTCAGTGTCTCCACGCTGGAATGGTAAGGTAATATATGTCTGTTTATTCTGTGGTATTGGTCTTCTCCAGGGCCACTTTTTATTCTCTGCATTTTCACAGTGAGCTATAAAAGTGAAAGTACCCAGACAAAGTTTATCTGGTTGATTGCCAAAGCTGTGTGTGTGTGTGTGTGTGTATGTGTGTGTGTAAACATTGGAAGAAGAAATCTGTTTGAATGCCATTGGTGTAATTCAGTTTTGCATTTATATTCAGTGTCAAAAACTTGGCAGGAAGTATTGCTGTTGGTGGTTCAATGTGTTTCTTTTCCTTGGGGAATCCACAGATGCCTGCTCCTTAACAATACGAAGGAATTCTAGGGGAATACTCTGGAATATTACTGTCTCTGCTCAATTTCATACCCCAGCTAGTTAGCTGACCAGAGAGACAGAAGTTCAAAGTATGAGGAAGAACTGGAAGTCAGCAGGTTGTAGGATCATAAAAAGCAATCATGGAAGGACTTTGGGTATCATAAAACTCAAGTGGGGAACATAGCCGGGAAAGCTTGTTTTCAGTGGTAGGGGATCCAAAGCGCAGACAAGCAGAATCTTTGTCCGTCAAGTAGCTAAGACTGCCTGAAGGGTTACTGTAAAACACTAATTTTTTAGGAGGAATAGGAGGACTTTGGAAATATGTTTTATTTACTTTATAGTCAGACCTCACATATATATTAAATAAGTAAGAAAGGACTCTACTGACTCTGATACTTTGCTGCATTATTGATACATGTTATCTAAGTCATTTTGATAGTTTTGCAATTAAAGCAGATGGTATACCATAATTGAACAATTGTTATTGTCTATTATGATCTTGCGGTTGAGAAAAATTCCAACGTAATAGAAATATGAATTGCATGTGGACCATACTTTATGACATCATTAATGCTGTTTCTAGGATAGCCGTATATCTGGTGGTTATGAAAATGTCCCAACTGATGATATCCACATGAAGCAAATTGATCTGGAGAATGTATGGCTTCATTTTATCCGGGAGTTTATTGCACCCGTTACACTGAAGGTCTTTGCAGGTTATTATACGAAGGTAGTTATCCTCCTATTCCCCCTGTCTACCTTCTACTAGTTTTTACACAAATGTGCTATTGTATTTTTATTGATAAGCAAATCCATTGGTGTACTTTGCGTTTCTAGGGGTTTGCTCTATTGAATTTTGTAGTAAAATACTCCCCTGAAAGACAGCGCTCTCTTCGCCCTCATCATGACGCTTCTACATTTACCATCAACATCGCACTCAATAACGTGGGAGAAGATTTTCAGGTAATTACGGCTTTGATTTTTTACACCTTGTAAAAGAAGTATGTCATTATGATTTTTAATTTTTTTAGATTTTTTTAGATTTGCCTTTTTTTTAAGATTCCAGTTAGATGGCATAATTTGAATTTTCCCACTGATTAAAAATTAAACATCATAAGCTGATACATTCATTGGTTCCATCTCTTTTAGGGAGGCGGATGCAAATTTCTAAGGTACAATTGCTCTATTGAATCACCCAGAAAAGGCTGGAGCTTCATGCATCCAGGGAGACTCACACATTTGCATGAAGGACTTCCTGTTAAAAATGGAACAAGATACATCGCAGTGTCATTTATAGACCCCTAAGTTATTTACTTTTCATTGAATTGAATTTTCTTTTGGAACGGACGAACATGTCTTTGAAGTTGTGCTTGAGAAGATGAGAGGAATATTTAAATAACTTCAACGGAACAACTTCACTTTGGGCCAAACATTTGAAAAACTTTTTGTAAAAAATTGATATTTCCTAATGTCTGCTCTGAGCCTTAAAACACAGATTGAAGAAGAAAAGAAAGAAAAAGTAAAAGCAAATATTTATTTCTATGCCTTATTTTCTCTGAGAATAATGACAGTTTTCTGAATTTGTGTTTCAATTGAGAAAATATTCAGCTATAAATGTACAAGTGACAAGAGACTAATAATATTTTATTATTAAAAAGGCATGGGAAGAATTTTATTTATTAACATGTAAACAAAATGAATATAAGTGAAAATTGGCAATTTTTGAAACATTGGAAAACTGGAGTTAGAACTAAATTTGTATGCAACTAATTGTGTAAGTACTTTTTTTATGACCTATATAGGTACCTTTTATAGTAGTTACTGAAGGAATACGAAGAACAGTAAATATTACACAATGTTTTTCCTCAAGAAACTTAATACAGAATACAGCTGAGGTTTAGAGCCAGTTGAAAACATGTTTGTTTAGATTGTTAGACAGATTTCGTTTTGTTCCATTTGTATTAGAAATCAAACCCTATGTTCCTTCAGATCAATTTGGATTATATTGAGTAGGTATGAGATTTAGGAAAGTTTTCAAGCCTTTCCGTTTTGTAAAGTATATCGAATATCAACTGAAGATCAGCAGGTGTCCTTGAGTCAAAACAGGCTTTTGATTTTAATTCTAGAAAATAATGAGGAAAAAGAAAATTTCATGAGATTAGTAGTAGCATTTTATGATTTTTAAAACACTTTGTTAAGTACTTGAATTTTATATCAGGAAAATAAAGTTGGTGAGCCTTTCTTCTTCTCTTTGCCCTTTGTCTCCCTCCTTATTCTTTTTTAGAGAAGGTTATTTACCTTTTTGTCTTTCCAGCATAGTCTCCATTTTATCCTTCCTACTTTTTTTACCTTTTCTTAATCTCATTTTTAAAAAATTCCCCAGCACAAAAAATTTGTGACTTGATTTTTCACCATTTCTCTGAGTGAGGTTTAAATATACTTATTATAGCTACTGTTTTTAATTTAAAGGTTAAACTTGAAATAAAGTTCTAAGTCATGGTGCCAAAATTCACTTTTCTAACACCATGTGTTAGAAAATTATGAAAAATAAAATAATTTAAAATAAGTTTCTGTTGGCCTCTTTATTACTGGTGATTTATCTTTAGAAGAGAATGTATGATGGAGTATCCTAAAGCAATATCTGGATGTAATAGGCTATGATTTTTTTCATTTTGATTGGTGTGTTTACTGATATTATAACTTAATGAAAACTCTACTTACTGAATTATGAATTGAATTGTATTATCCTCAATCTCATAATGACTAGGGATTGATCTAATTTATTTTACAAGTGAAGAAATAGAGACAAAACATTTATTCAATATATATCTATTCAGTGGTATTTTATTTATTGACTCTTCAGATCACATTTATTAGGGGGATTTTTTTTTTATTATGTTCAGTTAGCCAGCATATAGTACATCATTAGTTTTTGATGTAGTGTTCCATGATTCATTAGTTGCGTATAACACCCAGTGCTCATCAGAACACGTGCCCTCCTTAATACCCATCACCCAGCTACCCCATCCCCCCCAACCCCCCTCCCTTCTGTAACCCTCAGTTTGTTTTCTGGAGTCCAGAGCCTCTCATGGTTTGTCTCCCTCTCTGATTTCTTCCCATTCAGTTTCCTCTCCCTTCCCCTGTGGTCCTCCACGCTATTCCTTATGTTCTACATATGAGTGAAACCATATGATAATTGACTTTCTCTGCTTGACTTATTTCACTTAGCATAATCCCCTCTAGTTCCATCCATGTCGATGCAAATGGTGGGTATTCAACCTTTCTGATGGCTGAGTAATATTCCATTGTATGTATGTATTCAGTGGTGTTTTTCAAGTCCCTAACTATGGGCCATGCAGTGTTCTAGGCACTGAGGAGATAGTGATGATCAAGATTATAATTACTGGAAGATGGACTTAGGAAATAAGGAAGTTGGGTTCTACCTCTTTTCTCTTCTTTGGTGGCACTTAACACTCGAAGTAAATTCCTACAGCCCATCAACTTTGTTGAAGAGACATGTTATTATTTCTGAATTACATTACTATACTTCAGGGATGGTATTCTAAATATGTAACAACTTGTATGTCGTGGATACCAGCCAATCAGAGCAGACTCTGGTTATAAACTGTTAACAGAGTGCAAGCCAGCGTAATGTCCCTTGTGATACACTTCAGAAGAAAGACATCTGCTAGATCCTAGTTCTTTTCAGTTGTGGTTCACATGCGCGGCAACCTGTAGTAAGTATTTTAATCTCATTCTATGTTTTCAGAAACTGGATCAAGGCAGTCAGTAGCATTTTCTATCTTCCCTCTTGTCCCAAGTTTCATGAAATTATATGAAATGTACTTTTATGTACTCTTTAAAAAGAACAATTCATAATTAGTGAGGAAAAGTGTGAAAAATTCCCGTAAGTAGATCAGCAAATTGGAAAGATGGAAAATAGGTAGGATTGGATGCATGGAGAACACTCAGCTCTGGCAATCACCAATCTGTTCTTCTGTTTCTGTGAGTTCATTTTTTTAGATTGCACATGTAAGTGATATGCAGTGTTTGTCTTTCTCTGTCTGACTTATTTCACTTAGCATAATGCCCTCAAGGCTTGTCCATGCTGTCACAAATGGTAGTATTTCCTTCCTTTTTAAGATTGAATAATATTCCCTTGTATATATACCACATTTTCTTTATCCATTCATCCACCTGTGAACACTTAGGTTGTTTCCATGTCTTGGCTATTATAAATCATGCTGCTACAGTGAACACGAGGATGCAGATTGCTTTTTGAGATAATGATTTTCTTTCAGATACACTCCCAGAAATGGAATTGCTAGATCATATCATTGCTATTTTTAGTGCTTTATGGAAGTGAAATATTTTACTGTGAATATATATTTGTGTATTGTTTAATATAAAGAACAAACAGTAGAAAGAAAAGGGGGGAATTCCCATAACTAATTTAATTTGAATAAATGGAAGTATACTGAGGTCAATAGTAACTATTTGTGTTTATGGATACATGTTTGTGTGTGTGTGTGTATACATGTATTCCCTGAGAGTTTTCTTTTTTTAAAGATTTTATTTATTTATTCGAGAGAGAGAGAATGAGAGATAGAGAGCATGAGAGGGGGGAGGGTCAGAGGGAGAAGCAGACTCCCCGCTGAGCAGGGAGCCCGATGTGGGACTCGATCCCGGGACTCCAGGATCATGACCTGAGCCGAAGGCAGTCGCTCAACCAACTGAGCCACCCAGGCGCCCTTCCCTGAGAGTTTTAAGTGCTCGTATTGGTGGCTTTTTTCCTAATTCTGAATGTGCATAGGAATTAATGTGAATATTTTTTCTTAATACAGATACTTTACTATAGCACATACTCTCCCCAACATAACATAATAATTTAAAAAAAAGGAAAAAAATACAGATACTTTAGTAGTAGCTCAATATATTAATTTTCTTGATTCTGGTTCATTTTTGAAAAACACTAATAATTTACTTACGTTGGTAACTAACCGAAGAGATCAAATACCCCTTCACAGAATTAAAATAAGGAAAACTATTACCATACGGATTGAGTCCCTTCTGTCCATCCTAATGACAGAATCTCTTTATATATTCCTTCACTCCTTTTCTTGCCTGTCATCTGCACTTATTAATTTCTCTGCTTGCTAAGCCCTACAGTCCATCTTGTATGACATTTTGGGGGCCTGTCATTCATTTGGAATATGGAGTGGTCTATTCAACAGATCTCTTCAAGTTGCAGGAAAAGCCAAATACAATTTTTAGTCACAGTTGAGAGTCAGTCTCAGCAAATAGCCCTCTTTGACTAGATGTTGACTATTTTGGAAAATTAAAGTCCGTAAGACTTCATGAAAGCAGGCTTTGTCAAACAGCGCTGTTTATCTTGGTCTTTCAGAATAGCAAGCTACAGACTTCTTTTAGAATAACTCTTATTAAGAAAAAGCCCCTGGGGTGAAAAAAGGGGAAAATGTATAAAACTCTTTAATGATAGCAATGAATTTTGGATGAAATTTGAAGAGAAATACAAATAAGTAATGAAAAGAGTAGAAAACTACATTTAAACATGTTTTAAAATGTGAAGTACAATACAGCTTAATTATTCTAATAAAAGGAACTAGAAAAATTGGAAAGATGAGTATACATGCTAGGGATGTGTGGACTTTATAAATCTAAACTTTTCCTGACAGCTTTCTTTTAAGGATTAAATTATATTTTTGTATCATTGTTAATATATTAAAATAGATTATGTGGGGGGCACCTCGGTGGCTCAATCAGTTAAGCCGTTGTCTTCCCCTCCGTTCTTGATCTCTGGGTCCTGGGACCTTGTCGGGCTCGTTGCTCAGCAGGGAGCCTGCTTCTCCCTCTGCCTCTGCCTGTTGCTCCCCCAGCTTGTGCTCTTTCACTTGTGCATTCTCTCTCTCTCTCTCTCTCTCATATAGATAAATAAAATCTTAAAAAAAAAAAAACTCGTGGAAAGTAGCTTCTTTGCTGATTTTTGAGGTGGTGGTGTTTGTTTAATAAATCAAGTAACTGATTATTTTGGCATGCTGTTGTGTCTCTACTGAAAAATGGTTAAGAAATCTGAATTTTTATAATCTTTTGAAAATTAGAAAGGAATTTTGGCCTATTTAATAATACAAAACACACAAGTAATCAACTTAAAGAAGTTTTAACAGATGAAACGGAAAGATCATGCATGCCAGAAATAACCTAAAGAAAATACGGTTTCTTTCAAATCATCCTTAACCCAAAGTAATTACAGTTGTCCCCTGAACAGTGCAGAGGTTATGGCACCCAGACCACCCTTCTACTCCCACTTCCTGCACAGTCAAAAATGTGTGTATAACTTTTGACTCCCCCCAAGTTTATAAATAGCTTCCCGTTGATTGGAAGCCTTACTGATAGGTAAGCTAGAGAAAATAAAATGTTAATAGAATCATAAGGAAAAGAAAATACCTTTACAGTACTGTATGGAAAAAAACTCACAAAGTGTATACGTGCGGTTCAAACCCGTGCTGCTCAAGGGTCAACTATATTAGATTACAAAAAAATAATTAAGGGATAGAATAGGAGAGAAAAATTTCATGTAGATTTGTGATGAATGAACTCTGTGCTTATATAATAATTTTAAAAGTATTTCTAAAAGACATTTTTCTTAACACTGATTTAAGTCCAGTAACTTTTAAAAGTGCAGAGTGAAATGTTAACAAGAATCCTTAAAGAAATCACATCGTTATATATATAATTTTGCATCAACACAGGAGAATTTTTCATTTGAAAAAGTTCAGTAACTTCCAAGTGAGAAATGGACAAATTACAGTGTGATTTTTTTTTTTTGCTGAGCACTAGTGATTAATCGATTAATTGAAAATATATGATATTTGAAACATTATCTTATCAAACTTTGTTTTATTAAATTATTTTAATCTGTGTTTAATTTATGTATTTTATAAATCTTGCCAAATTGTGACATCACAGCCCCATCTTGTGGTCAATGTAGATAACTAATAGGGTCTAAATATGAAACAAAGCAGGAACCTTAATTTTTTTTTAATTTATGCTTTCAAAATTTTTCTTAAAGGCTAATATGAATAAAAATGATAACATTGGATGATTTTGAGGGGGAATTTCTTATTTCTTTTGGTAACATGATACAATATTTTAAAAGAAAGAATTAGATACCTTATTCTGAAATAAGGGATAGCTAGCATTATTTTCAGTTAGTAGTGAGGAAATAATTTCTTTTCTGTTTTTTTAAGATTTTATTTATTTGGGAGAGTGTATGTGTCAGAGAGAGAGTGTACGTGAGCAGGGGGAGGGAGTGAGAGGAGGGGGAGGGGCAGGGGAGAGGCAGATTCCCTGGGGGCTCTAGGTGGGTGCTTAAGGGGGGCTCCAGGCGGGGGCTAGATCCCAGAACTCTGGGATCATGACCTGAGCCAAAGGCAGCTGCTTAACTGACTGAGCCACCCAGCTGTCCCTATTTGTTTTCTATTCTTTTACCTACTTTGTAAACTGCTAAGTCCCTATTTGTTTTCTATTCTTTTATCTACTTTGTCAACTGCTATTCTTTTACCTACTTTGTAACCTAATTTGTAAACTTTGTAAACCTGAGAGATTGTACAAATTTCACTAGGAAATATGGGCCCTACACTAATAATAAAATCAGTGTAGAAGTGGTCAGACTCAACTACAACTGATACAGTAGTTGGTTTTGAGTAGACAAAATAACTTACAGTAGGACAGTTCCAGAGAGTTTAATTGTAAAAATAAATATGTTTTTAAAAACTGCATGGTGGGCAAAGATAAATCACAATGATTTTTTTCTTCATAATCAGCAAAGGGCTAATAAGTGCAGCAACGAGGGGGCGCCTGGGTGGCTCAGTCGTTAAGCGTCTGCCTTCGGCTCAGGTCATGATCCCGGGGTCCTGGGATCGAGCCCCGCATCGGGCTCCCTGCTCCGTGCTTCCCCCTCTCCCACTCCCCCTGCTTGTGTTCCCTCTCTTGCTGTCTCTCTCTGTCAAATGAATAAATAAAATCTTTAAAAAAAAAAAGTGCAGTAACGAGGACAGGATTCCTGTGGTACAAAAAATTGAATGATTCAGACAAATTTTGAAAGTTAATAATCTCCGTTTTGGCTTTTTGAGGATTAATGAAATGTGTTCCTGCTGAAGGTGTTGACAGGAGGTGTACTAAAATAGTGCTAATTTACTCTAGCTCTCCTGAATTCAAATGTTGACCACACATCCTCTTGATCACCTTTCCTTTCATTGGGTCGTCACCCTGTGCCCTGGCTGCTTGACTGAGAATTCAGGTGCTCTTCCTCTAACTCAGAGGGACTCCATTAATTTTCACATTGGCCCAAGACAGCTTCCCTGTTGATCTTCTGTGAGATAAGAGGAAATTAAAAAAAAAAATACATACATGTATCTATATATATACACTTATAGATACATGTATACGTGTGTGTGTGTGTGTGTGTGTGTGTGTGTGTGTGTGTGTATTATTGAAACCTAAATGATTTGGTGCCTGTGATAGCAAGTCTCCAAAGGTCATCAGTGAGCCATGACTGCCAGGATTCATACCTTTGTCCTGTTCCCTCCCACCTTGAACCTGGGTGGGTCTTCTGAGAAGCAACTCTGCATATTGCAAGTTGAGTCATGAGAGACCTTGCGGCTTTGCTGTCTTGGAATATTCATTCTTAGGACACTCCTCTCGAATCCAGGTGCCGTTCTGTGGAAAGCCCATACCACATGGAGAGGCCATGTGCAAGCGCTCTAGCTGACGGCGGTAGCTGGGCTCCTGTATGGTTTGGCACCACACAAGTGAATTATTTGGATATAATGAGCCCAGTCGAATCTTCAGATGGCTATTGTCTACATGGTTGACTTCCTATTGCAACCACATGTGAGTCCCCCAGAAAAATCCACCCATTAAGCCCGGTCAACCCACAGAACCATGAGAAACACAGATAACGTTGTTTTAAGTCACTAAGTTCTGTGTAGTTTCTTACGTAGCCGCAGATAGCTGAAACACGGATAAGCGCCTATCTCGCCTCTCTCATTGGGCCTGCTTTTCCGCGCACCTAACATCCTGCATTGTTCATTTACCTTTAATTTTCCTCATCCTGCATTGTTTATTTACCTTTAATTTGCCACAAGCAATTTGAGGAAAGGGCTTGGGTCTTATTTAGTCTTTTCTCTTTTAGACCCTAGCATACAGCCTGGCATAGAGTATGCACTTCTGTGTGAATAAGTAATGGGGAGTTGGTTTTATGTCAGGTTTTATTGCATTTGAATCAAAATGATCCCTGAAAGGAAGAGGAGTTTTGAATTTAACAGATAGACCAAAAATAAAAATAAATCTGTTTTTAATAATGTGTACTTTGGTTTTGATGTGTGAGGTAAAGACTTGAGAAAGATTGTACAAGTTTGTTCCTGAATAAAGGGATATGTGGGAGGCCTCAAGTTGGATAGAATGATATACTACGATGTTGTAAAAATAAACTGGTATCATTGTTATTCTCAGCATTTTATGCTGAAGGACTGAGACAGGGAGTGATCAATTTATGAGTAACCTCTTTAGTGGCTATATGTGTATTAGACTTTCAATAAATATTTTGAATTGCGTGAATTTGGTTTTACCTATCTTAAAGCAGTTTTCAACAAAATGCCTTAAAAAGCATTATGCTTATATAGCGACTAAAACTCCGTATTTTATCATCCCACTTTAAACTGAGAAATATAAAATAGGAAAAGGGAAAGCAGTGCATTTTGAAACTCCAAGGAGAGTGTGGCCTTGATGTGCATTTTTGTTGGAACTACAGTTGTTACCATGGTTACAGATTGCACTGCTGTTGGGTGTGGCTCGTTGATTTTGACCAAGCATGATTTTAATATCTATTCAGTGTGGTCCTAGAAATGTGATGCATAATGGCATTAAAACTTTATAATTTCAGAAGTATGGACCTGTATGAATCTGATAAAAAAAGAAATGAATTGTTTAGGAGAGTTGTGGTGGACATTATGTCAGAAAAATCCAGAACTTAGAAACTTCTTGACAGCATGTAACTAATAGTTTGAATAAAGCAGACTTGGGGAGCAGTATTTTTATACAAATATGGAGGAGATATTTTTAACTACTTAAAATTGGTTAAGGATTGGGTTGCCTGGGTGACTCAGTGGGTTAAGTGTCTTCCTTCGGCTCAGGTCATAATCCCAGAGTCCTGGGATTGATTCCCGCATCAGGTTCCTTGCTCCTGCTTCTCTCTCTACCTGCCGCTCCCCCTGTTTGTGTGCTCTCTCTCTCTCTCTCTTTCTGACAAATAAAATCTTTTTTAAAAAATTGGTTAAGGATTTGGCGGATCTGAGACATGTAAAAGGTAACAAACAGTGGATTCAAACGTGTAAAGACTTGGGAGAAAGTAATGATATTCAGGAGTTATAATCAATCTAATTATATTTCAAAACAAGAATGTGACAAATGGGCATAAACCCACATCTAACTTGCCATGAATTGGAAGGGTCACATCTGCTAATTTGGGACATTTGTTTTGACCTTAAGATGTCAGATTATTCTATTATTTTTGGAAAGTATGTTGTGTGCACTGTTTTTCAGTTTCATCCTTCAACAGACTTTCTTGCAAATATTTAGTCCAATGTTACACTATTTTTTTAAGTTCTAAAGTGAGTACAGAACAAGAAGTGCAGAATATGTATTCGTCTATGTGACATGATTAATTAGTATCCACTCTCAGATGCTTGTAGCCCAGAATCTAAATCTTCAATAATGGTTTACTTTTGTGACACTTTCATGTGCTTTTCACAGAATATCCATATGCTTCCCAGATTTTCCACTCATAGGTTGAACCATGTGACTGCTTTTGGCCATTGGCTTATGAGCAGAAGTGACATGGATCACCCAAGGCCAACCATTTAAGAGCCCACAGTAGTGACCCTTGAAGCATATATATATTGAGACGTCTGGGTCCTGAGTCACTATCTGGAAGGGAGTTTGCCTTAACAGGTGCCAGGCCCACAACAGGTGTGTGTGAGAAAGAAATGAAGCTTTATATGTTATGGTTTCAAGGCTTTCAAGATAGCTTATTTTTACCTGACTAATAAAACCAATCACATGTTTGAGAAAATGATACATATTTTGTTTGGAGAAGATCGATTGAGGTATGTATTGATTTTAAAATAATAAAAACCTAGAGTTATTGTAGGGTTTAGTGATTTAATTTGCTCATCTGACAACAGAATCTCAAAATTGGAAGCAGTCTTAAAAGCTAGGTAGTCCAATCTCTGCCCTGCTCCCACCCTAAATAAATCCATTTCAAGCTTCCTTGGTTGATGATTATCCAGACTATACTTGAAAACTTTGTTTAGTGAATGTTTGTTAGGTATCGGTTACATGCCCATCATGCTACCTGAAATTATAGACATGACTTCAGTATCATCCTTGCTTTACAATCCAGTGATGGGCTCGTCCCTGAATTCTGACACAGAGACAACAAAGCTTTTTCTTAACTGTGCTAAAATCTGTCTTTTGTAATTTCTGCTTAAAGTTTATATTTGTGCATTTGCGAATGGTAGGAAAAAATGCCTTTTAATATGGGCTTATCTTTCAGTTATTTAAAGCAGTAATCACCAATATTTCCTCTCTCCCCTTCACGCCCTTCGCTTTACCAGATTATCTTTTCCACACTTAAAATATCATATTCTCCACTAGTCCTTGTATGACCCCCTCTGGACCTCCCTCCAGGTCCGGGTGGCTTGCTGATTTTGCCAAGTGTTAATATCACTGAAGGCACTCTCCCTTCTAGTTGGAATGATCTGTCAATATGTCCATGGACGTTTGATCCCTCTGGCCTGCCTTCGGCAAGAATCCTGTTAGGTTGGTTTAGCCAGAATTCCCCCTTTCCCCGATGTTGCCTCTTAGGAATTTTCCATCAGCTGACCTCCACCCTGCTCCTCAGCTATAAATTCCCACTGCCCATGCTGTGTTCCATGTTGAGCCCAATCTCTCCCCCTCATTGCCGCATCCCCCTGCAGTGGTCCCTATACCTATTGCAATGGTCCTGAATAAAGTTTGCCTTACTGTACTTTAATGGTGTCATTCAATAATTTTTCTTTAACAAAGATGTTATTTCTATCACCACACAATACTTATAACCTATGTTTAGCTTACTGCAGGAGGATCTTCAGCTAATTATTGGGACTGTGTTAAATGGAAAATGTCTAATCAATCATCAAATGGCAATCTAAACAAAATCTCAAGGTTTCTATATTGGAAGACAAAATCACCAACTTCTCCCTAGGTTACTACATCCGGAGACCTGACCAGTGCTAAGGCGGCCATGTTGGACCTAGTGTGATCACATAAAAAAACAGTTCATGACTATAGACGGCCTTGGTTCCGGCCGAGTTCCCGCAGTCAATTGTTTCTTCTGTTTTAGTTCCCAAAACACTAGAACACAGTTTGAGAGAGTTCATGAAACTTCAAGATATTCTCTCAGGTTATTAGCACAACGATAAAGAAAAGATCATTTAGTTCAACCGCCTTCTCATGTTGATGACAGATCATTTGGCCTCTACTTGAGGATTTTGTAGGTTGCTCATCGGTGGATGAATGCTTTTGTTATCAGAATTTTCCATATATTGAGCTGATACAAGTTACCTTCTTAACTTCTTCCTGTTGGCTCTAGTTCTGCTTTCTGGAGGAACATAGATTAAGTTGAATGCCTTTTCCATGTGTTAGCAATGCAAATGGATTGTAATGTTCCTAAGTCTGCTCTCCAAAGTAAACATTTTAGGTTTCGCTACCATCCCATCATCCTGTCCTCTGTGACTCCCTGCTTCTTTCTCCTTTGCCAACATCACACTTCCAGTGTATCATCTGAGTAGGGCACAGACTACTGCAGTGGCTCCAGTTGCCTCCTTTGGTCTAGTCACTGTACTTCTAGAAAGAACACCTAAGATGGTTATTAGTTCTTATAGGGGTCATCCCACAATGACTTAAAAGAAAATACTAGGTCAGTGGTTTTCAAACCAGACTGCAAATTAAAATCACCCGGTGAAGCTTTTAAAAAATACTGATGCATGGGGCACCTGAGGGGCTCAATCAGTTAAGTATCTGACCCTTGATTTCGGCCCAGGTCATGATCTCAGGTCCTTGAGATGTTGAGCTCCGCACTCAGAGGGGAATCTGCCAGAAGAGATTCTCCCTCTCCCTCTGCCTCTTCCCTCACACACTCTCTCAGTCTCTAAAATAAATAAATCTTTTAAAAAAAGTAAAAAAAAATACTGATGCTTAATGTTCTGGCCCTAACCAAATAAACCAGAATCTCTGGAGGGAAGGCCCATGTATAGGTATTTTTTAAAAGTTTCAGTGATTCTAATATGTAACAAAATGTGTTTTGCTTTTAAATGAGGTTTCTCTCCAGTTATATTTAAATGCAATTTTTAAATTTGAATGTAAATATCAGATTTTGTTCTGTTCCAGTGTAATTTATCTCTAGTAATGGGATTCACAGAATATCCAAATGTAATTTTATAAGGTCAATTTTTAACTAAATTAGAATATTAAAATTGCTATTGATGTCCATAAAATGTTTAGAAAAGTTTGGAAAGGATTTTAAAAAAGCATAAAGATTAATTCACTTCAATTGAATATTTCTTATCTTATTGAATTTATGCACAACATAATTTGTATTGTATATAAAAGCATCCTGCCATCATAGTATGAATAAACTTGGAGGATCATCAATAGCAAATGACATGGCCCAGTAAGCATGGGATAAAAGAAAGGTTTTCAAATTCAAGGTCTTTCCAAACAAAACAAGCATTAATGCTATGCTAGTTGGCTCTCTTTTTATTTAAAACACTGGGTTGTAAGGCATATCCAAATTAAACTTCTTTTTAGTCCTTTGACTTTTGGTATCTTTCAGCTGTTAAAAGCGTTCCTTCAGAAAGTTTGGCAGCAGAAAGCTTTCAGTCTGGCACATCTGAAATTAATCACAGTATTGAGTAAGAGTTAAGAGGAACAACTGTAATTACTTAAATTTGCATCTCTGGGGCATTTGGAAAAGGCAATTTTTTTTTCAAAGTTGTTAAGATTGCCTGAATATTGCAGTGTAGTGAATGAGAATTTCACAAAAGTCAATGGTATTGGCCCTTTATTTAAAAGGCCAGGAGCAGCCCTCATGTAGTAACCCCCATAATTCTTGGTATATTGAGTACATTCTTGATGATGATCATAATGTACAATTTTGAAGGCATTAGTTCATAGGCTAAGGCATCATATGATATTTATAATATCTGTCATACCTATCTGTAAAATGAATTATAGATAGTCTGAAGGAATAGTGTTTTGTTTTGGTTTTGGGTTTTATTCAAAGGAATAGTGTTAATACCATTAAATTGAAGATAAGAAAGGTCAGAAAACATTTGTAGGAAGTGGTGGAGAAGTTTACGGTAATTGCACGTAAAACTTATCATTCGGCTCCCTTGATAGCCAAGTCAAAAGAAGAAACACAGTGCTTATCTACGTGGTGGCCTCTTTATATTGCCATAAAAGCATTCCTCTCTCCTCAGCTACCCATCTGTTTTTTTTCCTATTTCTGTATTTATTAGGCTTTCACCTAGAGATTCAGTCTTGCTTGATTTTAACTCAATTCTATTCTTGTCTGTGCTTAAGGGGGCCCCAAGTAGATCAAGTAACAAGCTAACATTGATGCTTATTTTCCTTTGACTTTTTCCTTTCAGATCTGTTAACCACGTTTTATTTTGAGCCTGTGGAGAAATCATACACTCCATTTGCTAGAACTGGATTTGTCTTGTTCCCTTTGTCTGAATACTTTCCTAGATATCTTGATTCTCATTGCTATTACCCTAAGACTGGGATCCTGTGAGGGACTAGGGGTCAATTTGTGCTTTAGAAAGATAGCAGTTAGCCTTTGCCACACAAAAGACTCATGGCTCTGTGAGTCCCCTGGGCTCAGTTTAATGGGATTTTCTCTATAAATATCTTATTTCCCTCGCAGGCCTAGTGGGCTAATCCCAGCATGTGTTCCTCACGGCACCGATAGAGGCATAAGAGCGCAAATGGAAACATAGAAGGCCTTTCAGGGTCTAGGTTTTGAACTGGCCCATCACCACTTCTGCCTTATACTTTCGCCAAAGCAAGTCACGTAGCTGAACCCAGACTGAGGGTTGGAGACATATACGTGGAACCCTTAGGAAGAAAAACTGCAAAGTCACATGGCAGAGACTGTTGAAGCAGGAAGGATTGTTAAAAGGTATAAAGCATTATTTAAATACACTAAAAATTGTGATTTCAGTTTTTGCAATGAATTAATATATTGCCAAATTACTATTTTGAGAGTGAAGTGCTGGTTCATTTATCAGTTCATTTCTTTCAACAAATATTTGAGGGCCCAGTACAAATGCTTCTGCTTTTTCTTCTAACTCACCACATAAAAGTCACATAATCTTGGGCAACTCACTTAAAGGTTTTGTTGTATTGTTGTTGTTTAACCTTTTCTGGTTCTGATGTATAGTTCTGCACTTTTTAACATATGTGTAAATTTCTGTAACCACCACCATAATCAGAATATAAAATAGCAGCATCACACCAAACAATCCTTTTAGTTTCACTTTCCCCCTGCTTCGAAACGCTGACACCAACTAATCTCTTCCCCTTCCACATAGTTTTTGCTTTTAAGTGGAATCGTACAGCGTGTAACCTCTGGAGACTGGCTTCTTTCCTTCAGTGTATTGCCTTTGGGATTCATCAGTACTGTTGTGTATATAAATAGTTCCTTTTTATTGCTGAGTAGTAATCTACTGTATGGATGAATTACAGTTTTCTAACCCATTTACTTATTGCAGGTCATTTGGGTTGTTTCTAGTTTTAGGTGACTATGAATAAAACACCTATAAATATTTATGTGCATGTTTTGCATAACCACAAGTTTACATTTCTCTGGAGCAATAGCTAAGAGTGGGATGGCTGTATTATGTGGTAAGTATATAATATGTTTGTGACCAGAGTACATGATTTGTATGATTACCATTCTTTTAAATGTGTTAAGGTTTGTGTTATGACCCATGATGTGGTCTCTCAAGGTGAACGTTCCATGTACATGTGAAAAGAATGAGTATTCTGCTATTGGTGGGTGTTCTTTTGGCCCAATTGTTTGATGGCGTCATTCAGTTCTATACCTTATGATTTTTTATCCACTAGTTCTATTGATTACTGAGAAAGGAGCGTTGAGATCTCCAAGTACAATTGTGGATTGACATGTTTCTTTTGTCAGTTATTACCATTTTTGCTTCATGTATTTGAAGCTCGGTTGTTAGTTGCATACATTTAGCACGGATGTTTTCCTGATGTTTTGACCCTTTTATCATGATGTAATGTCTCATTTCTGGTAATTTTCCTGGCTTCGAAGTTTACTTTGATAATAATATAATCATTCCAGTTTTCCTCTAATTAGTGTACTAGTATATTATAGCTTTTACCATCCTTTTTTGTCTACCTATATCATTATATTTTAAAAAGTGGGTTTCTTATAGACCACATATATTTCTCTCCTCTCAATCTGACAACTCTGCCTTTTAATTAGTATGTTTAAACCATTCATCTTTAAAGTAGTTATTGATATGTTTAGAGTTAGGTTACCATTTTATTGTCTGTTTTCTGTTGTCCCCTTTTTCATTCCACTGTGCCTTCTTTTGGATTAATTCAATATTTTAAGTGTCCCATTTATCAATTAAGTTTTGAATATATCCTTTTGAATATTTTTCCAGTCTTGCTCCAAGTATTACAATACTCATGCTTAAGTTTTCAGAGTCTACTTAGAATATTTCACTCTTTCTAGTTGAATGTAGAAACCTTACCACCATATCTCCCTTTATGTTTCGATTGTAATATTCATTAACTTTATGTTTATTGGAAAACCCACCAGAAAATGTTATAATTTTTACTTTCAACAATTCAAAGAATGTACAGTCTACTTATGCAGATTTTTACCATTTGTGTTGCTCTTCTTTTATTCCCAAATCTGTTTCCCTCTGGTATTTTTTCCTTTCACCTAAAGAAACTCCTTTTGCAATTCTTTCATAGCAGATTTTTGCTGGTGATAAATCCTCTTAGTTTTCATTCACTTGATAATGAATTTATTTTATTTTGTGAATGAAAGTTATTTTTACTGGATAGAGACATCTAGGTTGACAGATCTCTTCTTTTAGTACAATATCATTTTTGCTCCACTGCTTTCTTTGTGATGACAAATCTACAATCATTTACATAGTTACTCTTCTATATGTAATACATTATTTTTCTCTGCTTTCAAGATTTTTCTTTATCTTTGATTTTTATTAGTTTGATTATGATGTATATGGGCATGAATTTTTTTAAGAGACCATGTGTATTTATTCTTTCTTTTTTTATTACTATATTAATCACCATACATTACATCATTAGTTTTTGATGTAGTGTTCCATGATTCATTGTTTGCGTATAACACCCAGTGCCCCATTCAATATGTGCCCTCTGTAATACCCATCACCAGGCTAACCCATCCCCCACCATGAACCCTCAGTTTGTTTCTCAGAGTCCATAGTTTCTCATGGTTCGTCTTCCCCTCTGATTTCCTCCCCCTCTTCATTCTTCCCTTCCTGCTATCTTCTTCTTCTTTTTTTTTAACATATAATGTATTATTTGTGTTTTAAGTGTATCCTGTTTGGGGTTTGCTAAACTTGTATCTGTAAGTTTATATCTTTACCCAAATTAGAAAGTTTTCAGACTTGATTTCTCCAAATATATATATATATATATATATTTTTTTTTTTTTTTTCTGCACAATTACCTTTCTCTTATTTTCCTGGAACTCCAAAGACAAAAATGTTAGACCTATTGATGTTCTCCTCAGGTCTTAAGACTGTTCATTTTTTCTTTAAACTTTGTCCTCTCTATTGTTCAAACTGGATAACTTCTATTGATCTAGCTCCAGGTTCATTAATTTTTTCCTCTATTTTCTCCATTCTGCTGTGTAGCTTGTTCAGTGATTCTTTTTTTTTTTTTATTTTAGTGATTGTATTTTTCAGTTCTAACATTTCTGTTTGTTTCTCCTTTAAAACTTCTATTTCTCTGATGACACTTTCTATCTTTCCATTTGTTTTAAGAATGTTGTTACATTTTTGAGTGTTTTATGATAACTTCTTTAAAGTCTTTGGTAATTTACCATCTGATTCACATTAATTGATATCTGTTGTTTCTTTTCCATTGGTAATTTGTCAGATTTTCTTGATTCTTTTATAAGTTGGGGTTTGGGGTTAGATGCTGGGCATTTTGAATATTAAGTTATGAGGATCTGGGTCTTGATCAAATCCTATGGAGAATGTTTTGTTGTTGTTTTGTTTTGTTTTAGTAGGCAATTGAGTCAGTTAGGTCCTGGCTGCAATGTCTGAAATGCTTATGTGGACTGTAGTTCAAATGTCCATATACTGTTTAAAGCTTTTGCTGTGTTATTCAGCATTCTCCTGCATGTGTCCCAGCTGGGGGCCAGTCTGAGGCCTGGGTGGTTGTCTACCTCCTACTTCAGTCCTCAAGGCTTTTGGTATACTGTCTAGGGTCACATCTACTACTCAGCTCAGGATTAAGCCAAAGGGTTCATTTAAAATGTTTTGGGGTCCTTTTCTTTCTCCACTGTCTTCCCTAGACTGGCTCCCAGTGTTCTTCCTTCCTGGTCCCCTGACAGCCTGCTTACACTGCATACATGTCCTGAGCCTGCCTCTGCTTCCAAATGCAAATGGCAGGAGGATGGAAGGGAAAAATGAAGATTATCCTCCGTGGTCCTTGGATCACACAGTTTCTCTGTTTAGAGAGGATTCTCCTCCTTGCCTCGTTGTATCTACCTCATTGCCAATGCCGCCCCACCATATGGTTGCAGCTTCAGGAGTGGGGCTTGCTGGCGATAAAGCTGAGAAAGCAGGAAAAAAGACCATGAATTTCTCCACACTCTGTCCTCCTTTTACAGGCTCCACTTTTCAGTACAAAGACCAAAAAAAAAAAATTGTTGTTTTTCTCTTGGAGCTCTTTTTGTCCATGCCTGCTACCCTCTACTATTCTGGGACTTGTGCTGACTCCAAGACAAAAAGATATGGGTAGAAAAAGAACAAAACAAGGAAACTTTCCACTGATTTCTTGTACTTTGAGTTCTGGTTTTCTTCCCCAAGTCACGTGCTCCCATTTACTTAGAGTTGTCATCAAGCATTCACTCCATGCATTCTGGGAGGGAGTTCGGGTCCTATTCAGATGGTGAGATAGAGTAGAGTTGCTTACCTCATCTTCACCAGAACAGGAACCCTCACTTAAGTTTTGTAAGCTTTAGTTATTTCATCTTCAAAGTGGGTGTGATTAATACTTGTCCTTTCTCTCTCCCAAGGTATTTACAGAAATAAAATGAAATGGCATATTTGAAAGTGTTTTGTAAACTGTAAAGTACTTTAGGATTGTGATGATGGTGATATATTGACTTTTGAATATTTACATGCAATTTGAAAAAATTTCATCCCGTTTCAACTTTATCACTTTTGGCGATTCCCTAAACATACACGGCCATGTTAATAAGTATTACAGTGCCTGAAAAGTTGGGAAGCCCTGTTAAACAAAGCTAAACAGGTCTCCCTACAGCAGGACTTCCTAGAGTCTCTGAGAGGTTACTGTACATTTTGAACTCCCAAGAAAACATTGAATAGGTTTAGGGACTTGCCTGTCAGCTATTTTCCTTGCTATAGGTCTTTTAAACAGAAATAAATGCAGAACTATGTATTATAAGCACATTCTAGAAAACTCTTCTCTATGGTGTCTTTAACATTGAATAAGAGTGTTGTAAGCTTTGGCAAAACCTTTCCTGCTTTTAAATACCTGTCAAATGGAAAACCTTGCTCAGTGACAGACATGTGGCTATGGAAAGAAAAGATATTTGTGGAGATCACAAGGCTTTAAAGAAGCACAGACACAAAATAAAATAATGTGTATTGGGCTATCTTTCTGAAGTTTCATTCAAGGCTTTATTTTTCAAACCATGCTCTATTATGTGAGAGTAATTAGAAGGCCCTCTTAAAATTTGGGACTGCCATGAAAATCCAGACCGTGTTCTTGTACTATTTGTTATACTAGAGATAAAACCCAGGTGTTTAGAAAAGTGTTATCTGAATCTTTATTTACAACTCTTGCTTCTTTCAGTTAAAAAATAATTTTAAGAATTTAGGAACATAACACAATAGTAAATTTTATGTATGTAACCTCATTTTTCTTGTTGGACTCCTATTGTTTCCTATCTTTAGTGGTCAAAACTGGACACAATTCAAAATCATTTTTCTCTTCCACTTTAGATTTTTGTGTAAATAAGTTTATATAAACAAAAAAATGCAAGCAGAATCGATATTTATTTTTTTTATTTTTTTTAAAGATTTTATTTATTTATTTAATTGACAGAGAAAGAGAGAGACAGCGTGAGAGGGAACACAAGGAGGGGAAGCCGGAGAGGGAGAAGCAGGCTTCCCACTGAGCAGGGAGCCTGATGTGGGGCTAGATCCCAGGACCCTGGGATCATGACCTGAGCTGAAGGCAGTCGCCTAATCAACTGAGTCACCCAGGCGCCCCAGAATCGATATTTATTAAAAGAGAAAATGAAGATAGTATGGCTTTAGACAAAGAGGAATTTGATATTTTGAAAGTAAAGTGTGGATGTTAATTTATGAATCTATTTAAAATCTCAAATTCACTATAAAGAGATCTAATTCTAGAAAAGGGTCATTAAAATATCAGTCTATTGATTTATATGTATACTTGAAAAGCTAGTAAGTAGAGGAACTTATATTTACTAAAGACCTGAACTTTGATCAAGAATCATCTTTTTAAAAGGTAATCATTATGCATTTTGTCACATTGTAATCCAGCTCTAATTATGGCCCTAGTTTACCACTACTTCTCCCTAGAGACATTTATCAGTCCGATGTGCTTTTAGTCTGTGCCACGCAGACAATACTGAGGCTTTCCATGCATGCATTTTGAGAGTACAGACTACCATGACTTGCTAGTTTACAAGCCTAGGATAAATAAAGCACAGAGAACAGTAATTGAAACTTACCACAGTAACAGCAAAGTCACATTTGGGGTCAAGTCTAGCTATATCTAGCATCTGACCAACATCTGTCTTGTGTTATTGAGAGATCAGCTGTACTCTCCAAAGAACAACATCGGATGGACCCTAGCTTAAGGCAGTCTGCAACACTCCAGTTTATTTTTATTTAAACAATGTACATATCTCATCTCTTTCTTGATAAGGGTCAAAACTTTTGTGAGAGGCTATATTACAAAAGGCTAGTGCACTCCATAGTTGCACAGAAGAATTTCATTCATAGATTTTAAGTTTTGGTGCCTCTTTTGTGTCATCATCAGAATTTCCGTTTATGAGCAGATGTAAGCTTTGGCTGCCTCTGAACCATTCAGAATTCTCATCTCCCGTCACTGTCACGGCTGGAAAGTGGAAATATTCAATTTCTCAACCTTCCCTGGGTGGGACACCACATCAACCCTAGGCTACTGGCCTCTGGAGGAAAAATTTATATTGTGGAAAAATGGAATTTGAAAAGATTGTGGAGATGCCCTGGATTCCAGTAAAATTGCACCTCTCTTATGGAACAAAATATATGGGGTTTTAGTGTCTGAGTTAAAGTAAGCAAGAAAAGATTTTATTTTCTTTGGGTAGTCAGTATAGCAATTTTTTAAAACAGAATCATTTCATATATCCTTTTAAAATCTCATTTAGTTTTAGTTTGAAACTGTTGTTCAGAAGGTAATCATCTGTGATAAGAGACCCAAGCTGTTTCAGAAAGTGCCCGCATCAGGAAGTGAGCCATGAAGAGTCAGAAGCTGTTACACTCACTCTTCAGGGAAGCCGAGGAAAAGTGCTGGTTTAGTTCAGAGGCTTCCTGAGGAATCAAAAATCTGAGTGAGGCTAGAGAAGACTGTGCCCTCTTTAGAAAACAGCAGGAAAAGGGCGCCTGGATGGCTCAGTTAAGCGGCTGCCTTTGGCTCAGGTCATGATCCCGGGCTCCTGGGATCCAGCCCCGCATTGGGCTCCCTGCTCAGCAGGGAGTCTGCTTCTCCCTCTGCCTCTGTCACTCCCCCTCTCCCGCCCCCTTGTGCTCTCTGGCTCTCTCCGGCTCTCTGTCAAATAAATAAATAAAATCTTAAAAAAAGCAAGCAAGCAAGCAAGCAGGAAAATCTCAAAAGTCAACAGCTGAAGAGACAACAGTTGATCCCTTGTACCCGTGAGGACACAGAAAATACAGCTGGCTAAGAACCAGGAAGCAGGCTCTTACCAGACACGGAATCTGCTAACACCCTGATCTCCGGAGTCCCCTGTTTCCAGGACTGTGAGAAATAAACGTTTGTTGTTTATAAGCCACCCAGGCATTAGTATTTTGTTAAATCAGCCCAAATGGATGAAGACACTTGGGGGGAGTTACTAAACAGTAACTGAATAATCCTAATTATTTTCTGTCAATTTCTGCCAATTGGGAAGGGAAGAGGGGGGAGTTGTGGATTAGAAATACTGATGGAGGCAGAACTTCTGATGTTTAGCAAAAGTATGTGATTTCGGGACGCCTGGGTGGCTCAGTCAGTTAAGGGTCTGCCTTCGGCTCAGGTCACGATCTCAGGGTCCTGGGATGGAGTCCCACGTTGGGCTCCCTGCTCAGCGGGTTGTCTGCTTCTCCCTCTGCCTGCTGTTCCCCCTGCTTGTGCTCTCTCTCTCTGACAAATAAATAAATAAAATCTTAAAAAAAAAAAGTATGTGCTTTCACTTGCTCCTTGGGGCCTCTGTTGCTGAAGGAGGATTCTGCTTAGACTTTTTTGAAGCTGTGTTTAGCTGCAGTAACCCCTGGACCAGTCAGAGTTTGGGTTTCATACACAGCTAAGATGTACAAAGTATAAGCTGATAAAAACAACATAATAGTTTAATCAAAATTCACTAAGAGGTTTTATTAGTTAAACTGATATCTGAGGTAGTGATACTAAGTGAAGAAAACAACTGTGTGGTTCTTTTTTTTTAAAGATTTTATTTATTTATTTGGCAGAGAGATAGGGAGAGAGAAGAGAGCCCAAGCTGGGGGAGGGGCAGAGAGAGAGGGAGGAGCAGACTCCCCACTGAGCAGGGAGCCCAGATTCTGATTTGGGGCTCGATCCCAGGCCCCTGGGATCATGACCTGAGCCGAAGGCAGACGCTTAACCTACTGAGCCACCCAGGTGCCCCTGTTGTTTTCTTTGAATATTTACTTACTGGGTATTTATGTTTAATTTGGTGCTTGGTATAGATAACTGCATTTAGTTAATTGAATACAATGTTTTTTTGGTAATAAAAAAAGAAAAATATTTAATTGAGGTAAAATTAATATACAGAGAAATCCACAGATTTAAATATAAAATTTGTAGAGTTTAGATATTTGCATATACCCATATAATCAAGATATAAAACATTTTCATCACCCTAGAAATTCTTCTCAGTCAATCACTAAATATTACCAGCTACTGAGTACTAGTCTGTTGTATGACTACACCATAATTTCTTTATTCGCAGCTGATGGACATTTGATAATTTTCAGTTTTTAGCTACTAAGAATAAAGCCGCTGTAAACATTCTAGTACATGTTGTTTTGTGGAGATATATTTTTCATTCTTCTTGGGTAAATACCTAGAAATGGAATTTCTTTATCACAGAACAGCTTCATGTTCAACTGTATAAGAAGTTGCCGGACTAACTTCCCAACTAATTTACCAACTTACACTCCAGCAATGTAGGAGAGTTCGTGTGCTCCATATCCTTGCTAATATTTGGTGGAATCAGTCTTTTTTATCTTAGCCATTCTGGTGGGCATGTAATGCTTTCTCATTGTGACTTTAATGTGCATTTCTCCAATGACTAAGGGTGTTGAACATCTTTTCATGTGTTCTTTGGCCACTGGTATTTCTTCCTTGGTGAACTGCTTGTAAAATCCTTTTGCCCATTTTTAAATTAGGTTATTTTCTCTTATTGAGTTAGAGTTGCTTATACGTATAGGAAATATTTTCTCTCAGTCCATGACTTTCCCATTCAATTTATTAATAAATAGAACACAATGGTGGTAGCCTGATGAACAGAAATTTAACGTTTTAATGAGTAGAAATTTAAAATTTTGATAATCTATTGCATTAATTTTTATTACTTCAGTAAATGATAGTTAAAAATAGTCTATTTTAAATAGTTTAGAATAGTTAATTTTAGATTCTGCCTAGAAAATTTTTGCCTCCCCCTAATTTATGAAAATATTCTCTCTACATTTAGGTCTACGATCCATCTCAAACTAATTTTTCTGTCTGGTGTGAGGTATGGGTTGAAGCTCTTTTTTTTCCCCCAGACAATATGGAGACAATACTGATTCTTTTTTTTTTTTAACTATTTACTTTTAAGAAAGATAATTTCTGGGTTGTAGTCAACCTAATATAATGCTAAATCGATCACTTGCTGGAGTGGAGTCTCAGATGAGCGCACAGCCCTCCTAGAGCATGCAGCCACTCAGTGCCAGCCTGTTAATGCAGTGCGAGAAAGCTGGCCCCGTGTGGTTCAATATTATCATTTTTTGTTATTTTTAAAAAAGCAGAAATCCAAATATAAGTAAAATTCTCTCATCATTTATTATTAGTTGGCAATTAGTTGTCTTTTATCACTCTCTCTAGGCCAACACTGAATGAAGTCAGACCTCGATTGGGGGGGTGGTTTGCAAGCTTCTGTCCAGACATGGTAGTGACTGCTGACTGAAGGCAGTTGTCTCTACTTCGTCATAGTTATAAAGAAGTGGTTAGGCTATCACAGGTGTACTCTGCAAACAGAGCCTAGTATCTCTTGGATACAAGGCCATAGACCCTTAGACCTTGAATAGGTGAACTTTGTCAAGTAAACAATTCCCCAGCTGGTTTGCCCAGTGAAAAAGAATTGTTTTGTCTTGTTTATATTGTTTTAGAGTACACTTTTCTGGAGTGAATGTTTCCTCATTCCCTATCTGCATTGTTTCTCATTAAACAAATGAAATCATAGAATCTTTGGTGGTGGCTCTGAAATCACCAAAAATGCCTGAGGCCCTTTCCAAATCATGAAACTAGAAATTCATTTATACATTTATTTTTTGATATATATTTATTTACTTGAGAGAGAGAGACAGAGCATGAACGGGGGGAGGAAGCAGAGAGAGAGGGAGAAGCAGACTCCCCGCGGAGCAGGGAGCCCAATGCAGGGCTCGATCCCAGGACCTGGAGATCGTGATCTGAGCTGAAGGCAGATGCTTAACCACCTGAGCCACCCAGGTGCCCCTCTACATTTATTAATCAAATATCAATTACTTATGGAATGCCTACTCTGTAACAAGCACATTTTAAGGATAGGAATTTAGAAGTTAAAAAACAAAAAATAAAAACCAGGTCCCCATCCTCACATAGTTCAATTTCAGGTTGTGATTAAGCCGGGACAACTGCATCTATTCTGGTTAATATATCCAACCAGCCCTCTACATCTTCACTTTGATCTCTCATGGGCATCTCAAACCTACCACACACAACACTGAATTCTTGATTTCCCCCTCCTAACTTTGGCCCTGCCATAGATTTCTCCATCTCCACACAACGGTAACTCTACTCTGCTAGTTGCTCAGATAAAAACTGTGGGTGTAACCCTTGACTCCTCTCTTTCCCTCACATCTTGTGTCCCAGACATCTGCAAATTCTCTTGACTTTACCTTCAAAATTTGTTCCAAGAACATCCACTTCCTACTGCTTCCAACACTACATGGCAGTCTAAGCTACTATCAGCTCTTGCCAAGACTACTGACTGCAATAGTCTTCCAAATATTCTCTTTCTCCCACCCTTGTCTCTTCTTTCCCACCCTTTTCTCCAAACAGCAGTCAGTAATCCTTCTAAGTCAGGTCATGTTGCTCCTCTGTTCAAAGCTCTATAGCTTCCACGCTAGGGAAAATAAAACCCAGAGTGTACGTGAGGGCTGTCAATGGCGTAATGATTGTGCTGTCTGCCCTTACTCCCTCTTGTCTACGCTCACCCTTATTTTCTCCTCTTGCCTCCGGGGTCTTTCCTTGTCCTAGATTATGCTCAGCTCCTGTCTTAGTACCTCTGTGTGTATTGTTCTGCTCTCTGGAATCCTCTTCCTCAGAAATCCGTATGACTTGCTCCCTCTTTTTCATGTCTCTGCTACTCTGCTGGCTTATCAGAGAAGCCTTACCTAGTTTTCATTAACTATATATTTCTTCTTGCTCCAATTACACTACCTATTTGTTACTCTGCCTTGTTCCTTTTCATGGCACTTTCTACTCTCTGACATGTATTTGTTAATTTAATAGCTTCCATTGAAATATAACCCATGAGAATGAGAATTTGTTTGTTTCGTTCACTACTAAGAGTATCTAGAATAGCCCTTGGCATAGAGTGGACACTCAATAAGCCATTTTTTGAATAAAGAAATACATAATTGCATTACAGTATTGTAAATTTTAAGATAAGGGAAGTCCAGTATGCTAGTAAAGCACATAAGAAATATCCAGGGAAGCTTTCAAGGGAAGCAATATCTAAGCAGAATTGTGAAGAATGATAAATTAGACAACTTAGGTCAGGAGGAGAGACCGAATGAAGTGGAATGGGGAAAAATAGTTCAAGGGATGCTGAAGATCACATAGACCATGTAAGCCTTGTGTGTCTTAGACTTTACCTTAAGAGCAATGGGGAACTACTGAGGTGTTTTAGCAGATGAGTGTGGTCTGCATTATATTTTTTAAAGGTCATGCAGGGGGCACCTGGGTGGCTCAGTTGTTAAGTGTCTACCTTCGGCTCAGGTCATGATCCCGGGGTCCTGGGATCGAGCCCCACATCGGGCTCCATGCTCGGCTGCAAGACTTCTTGTCTTGCAAGGCTTCTCTCTCTCCCACTCCCCCTGCTTGTATTCCCTCTCTTGTTGTGTCTCTCTCTGTCAAATAAATAAAATCTTTAAAAAAAAAAAAAAAGGTCAATCTGCCTACAGAAATTAATTATTTGTAGGGCATTTTAAAAAATGGAGAAGCAGATCCCAGCTAAGAAGATATGGCAATAATCCAGGAAATATATCATGGTGTCCTTCAATGTAAGTATGTAGAAAGTTCGGCAGATTATAAGCAAATGGGAATGCTGAATAAAACAAAAATGCCTAATTGGTTGGATACAGGGAAAAGAATGAGAAAAAAGAGCCAATACTTATAACCAGATTTTTTTGTCTTGGGCAATTGGGTGGATAGTTCTTTCTCCTGGGACAAAAGCATGTTTGTATTCGGGGAAAGATAATGAGCTCATTTGGATATGTTGAATTCGAGGTACCTTTAAGACAGTTAGATATATGAGCCTAAGTTCAGGAAAGAGACTTTGCCTAAAAAAAAAGAAGACTGGAGGAATCTTCAGGATAAAGGTAGTATTTCTCATCATGCCGTTAGGTGAGAACCACCCCCCTTCTAACCCCAAGAAGATGATTAGGGCATAAGATAAAGCAGTCTCTGGGTTCAGGGGTAGTGACACAATCCAAGGAATTGTGGGATGGGGGGTCAAGTTTCTCAAAGAGGTGCCAACTGAGGGGAGAGCTCCATGTTTATAGTTATCCTAGGAGGTTCTGTCCCTCCCACACAGGCTGACTACAGGCCACCTCGATAGGAAAGCAAAGCAGAAGGAAAAGACTTCACTATAGAGGTATGATAAAAGGTATTCTGAATTTTGTAATGACATTTCTGGAAATGAATTTGATTATCGTAAAGTTGTGTCTTTACTAATACTGGTAGAGAAAAAGAATTCAAACCCAAATTACCTTGACCTTTATTTTCCTCCCTTTCTTAATTTTAACGGTAAATACTATGCCTACATCTCTTCCCACCCAGAATGTTTGTTTTGTTGATTAAACCTGTCAACAATAATAGACAACTCTGAAGATTTGGATAAAAAAAATACAAAACACAGGAACTATATCTTATTAAATTCTTTTGGTTGAATGCTCATGAAAGAATTTCCCATTTATGTGTAGCTCTGTATTGCTTTTATCAAAATCTCCAGGTCTTTGAAGGAGACTTCTAATGACAATAACAACATCAGCTCCCTAGAGGAAAATAGTGCTCTGGGTTCCAGGGATCACCAAATCTTTTCCAGTATTATAAAATATTGCCGTCCTCAAATCTCTCACACATTAAAATGGTAAACATCTTTGGTATAAAGGCAGATATGATATAAATATTTATAATTCACAGTACTCCTGATTCCTAAAATAATCATGATTATATTAGAATCTCTAGAAATCTACTAAGTTTCTGTGCAGAGCCAATTTTAGAGTGAAAAAACAGACACATGTGGTGCTGAGTAATTGTAAGTGTTCTGATAGTGAAGGGGCTATAAGCTGTAGACACTTATTTTACATAATTACTTTTCAAATACTGCCCTAAAATTTCTTTTTCCTGTATATCATTGAAGGTGTATTGAAGGGTCCTTTTCCTAAAAAATACCTTTTGAGTCATATTTATGTTAATAAAATGATATTGTTCCCTAATAGCGTTAACTTCCTATTCATTCTGAGCACACAACTTTTCCTTCTCATCTCTTGTCATCTTTCTGTCCTTTTGGTCTTTTATAATCATCATTTATGTACCATCTTTATGCTTCTGACAACTTAGAACTTTGTTTCTCTCATGGAATCTTTGTCCCCAAGGTTTATCTGCATAAGGTAAGTCGGAGTACTTCAAAACAAAACAAAACTAAACTAAAACTTTTGTTAAATACTTATTCCTGGAACAGCTTTTATATTCACCTCAGCACCAACACATTGGAAATGCTTAGTAGAAAGAAAAGACATAGATTTCAAAACATTAGGCCCAGCATGGAGTGAAGGTTTCAATTACACTGACTCCAACTCTTAGATCCTCCATAAAACATTAGTGTTTAACCTTCTCTTCCAACTTGCCTCCCAGACTGAGAGAAGATTTACTTGATGGACCAGAGCAACGTTGGCTGTGGAGCTGGAGTTTATCCGGAAACTTTTCAACCAAACTGCTAAATTGAGGGAAGCACACAAGCAAGGCCACTGCCAAGCTCTGAAGAAACTTAAGAATTTCAGTGTGAATTTGTGAAAATATCTGAATCTGCACAAACTAGACAAGCACTGAGCTGGGAAAAGGGAGACCTGCATCCTAAGATGATCTCTGCTCTTCCAATAACTAACTGTGTGATTTTGACCGAGCCCTTCCCTTCTCATCGATCAAGCTCTTTGTTTCCTTGTCTCTGAAGTGCTGCGTGGAATCAGAACTCTGGTAGCCCATAGATGTGATTTATTTGATTCACATAGTGCTCTTCCTTCCTCTCTACCTCCCTCCCTCCCACCCTTCCTACCTTCTTGCTTTTAATCAAAGATTCTTGAGCATTTATTTTTTGTTAAAAATTTTATTTGTTTGTTTGTTTGTTTGTTTGTTTAGAGAGCATGGAGGAGTGGCAGAGGGAGAGGGAGAGACAACCTCAGTCAGACTCCCCTCTGAGTGCAGAGTCCGAGGTGGGGCTCACTCTCTCAACCCTGAAATCAGGACCTTAGCCAAAATCAAGAGTTGGATGCTTAACAGACTGAGCCACCCAGGTGCCCCAAAGATTCTTGAGCACTTAAAAACTCCTCATAACAACAAGGAGATACCTCTACTCATGAGAATGGCCGAATTCCAAAACACTGACAACACCAAATGCTGGTGAGGATGTAGAGTCACAGGAACTCTAATTCATTGCTGCTGGGATGCAAAATCGTACAGCCAATTTGGAAGACAGTTTTGTGGTTTCTTACAAAACCTAATATACTCTTAACATACCATCCAGCAGTTGGATTCCTTGGTATTTACCCAAAGGAATTAAAGACTTATGTCCACACAAAAACCTACACACAGATGTTTAAGCAGCTTTATTTATAATTCCCCACAGTTGGAAGCAAAAAGATGTCCTTCAGTAGGTGAATGGATAAATAAACTGCAGTCCATTCCAGACAATGGAATATTATTCAGTGCTAAACAAAATGAGCTATGAAGTCATGAAAAGACATGGAGGAATCTTAAACACATATTACTAAGTGAAAGAAGCTAATCTGAAAAGGCTACATACTGTATGGTTGGAGACTTAGATGACGTTCTGGAAAAGGTACAACTATGGAGACAATAAAAATATCAGGGGTTGTCAGGGTTGGAGGGAGGGAAGAATGAATAAGCAAAGAGCAGAGGATGTGTGTAGGGCAGTGAAACTTCTCTGTGATACTATACAGTATGTCATTAGGCATTCGTCCAAACCCATAGAATGTACAGCACCAAGAGTGCACCTCGGTGGAAACTGTGGACTCTGGGGGGGTAATGATGAGTTAATGTTGGTTTATGAGTTGTAACAAATGTACCACTCTGGTGGGCAGTGTTGGTAGTGGGGGAGGCTGGGCATGTGTGGGGGAGGAGGGCACACAGAACTCTTACTTTCCACTCCATTTCTGATCAGTTACCATTTATCTAAGATTGCTTTAAAAAATCAAGTTTATTAATTTAACAAGTTGTTGGTGGGCATTTGGAATTGAGAATTCATTTGACACGTTGGAAATAACATGGCATTTGGAATCAGACAAACATGATTTGCAGCTATATGTGTGTGGGGGTGTATGGGAAATCTCTGTACCTTCTGTTCAATTTTGTCATGAACAAAAAACTGCTCAAAAAGCAGTCGATTAAAATAAATAAGCAGATACAAAAAGAAAACTAGGTTATTTTACATATAAATCTGTTTCTAGTTTCTCGTGAGAGATTAGAAGTTCTGGCCATGCAGAGCCTGGGTTGCACATGGCAAGACAAGGTGGGGCTAAGTGGGGCTACCTGCCCCTCTTCCCCCCTTTGTTGCTCACCGTGCTCCCCACTGGGCCCCCTTCGGACACTCCCGGCCCTGACCTCAGTACACACGTTGGTTTGTGACCTAGGGGATTTTAGGTTTGTGATCTCTCTGATGTTTTCCTTTCATCTCAGAAAGTCTGTAATTCTCAATGGCAAACCAACAATCGTGTCTTATTTGTATTGCCATTTCAGCAGCCTGGCCAATAAGCTGGAAAACCTTAGTACAAGACTGGACTTAACTGACCTAACCAGAAATTTGTTCTCCTCCAGATTTTCCTTGGTAGTGGCAGACTTTCTATACCATGTAGCTTTCCACATCTTTTGAAGACACTGACTTTCCCTTTAACCACCATATCCTCATAACAAGATGATGCAATAAAAAAAAATGGCCTCCTCTTTTAGAACTGATTCTTTTTTTGAACTACAAAGTATGCAACTTTAAAACTTACAATGCCATTGCCTGAAAATGTAACCAACTCCAGCTCAGGTAACTCCTCAAATGATCTCATCTTTTAGGGAAATAATAGATCAAGAGTCCTTTTCCTTATTCCATCCCCATTTCCCATCTACTCCTCTTCCTCCACCCCCAGTTTTCCACTCAATATACACTTCTTCCTTTTGTTCCTTGTTCCTCCTTTCATCCCCCAAATATCTCCCTCAGCACTGTCTGCCCCTCCCTTCTCCATTCTGTCTCACCTCCCTGCATGAAGGAGGAGAGCAGAGCAAGGAGACAGAGGTAAGGCAGGCACCTGGAGCCTGTTTCCAAATCATTTTCCATGTTTTCTGTTAAGTTCAGGGCCATTGGTATATTTAATTTGTTTCACTTTTTTTTAAACCAGACAAAGCGTCCCACAACATTTATATATCTAATTGAAATTAATATTATTGAACATGAAAAGTTTTCTGTTAACTTTTTTCGAATATGCCTTATAGAAGGAATCTGCATGACCATGATATAAAGTTGGTCTCTGGAGGCAGGATTAGTGTTTGGGATTGTGAATCTTGTGGGAACTTTTTTTTTTTTTTTTTAAAGATTTTATTTATTTATTTGAGAGAGAGAGAATGAGAGACAGAGAGCATGAGAGGGAAGAGGGTCAGAGGGAGAAGCAGACCCCCCGCTGAGCAGGGAGCCCGATGTGGGACTTGATCCCAGGACTCCAGGATCATGACCTGAGCCGAAGGCAGTAGCTTAACCAACTGAGCCACCCAGGCGCCCTCTTGTGGGAACTTTTTAAAATAAATGTGTTTTAGGCTCAAACCCTTTAACTGGCTTTTCTTTGTTTCTGAATGGTCATACTTGGCCTTGTGAAAATTGTCTATTTCCTCTTCTGAGATAGATGACTATTTTCAGTGTTCCTCTTTATTATTATGCAATACTTACCTTGTGACATCCCCCCTCCCCTTTATAATTCAGTCCTTTGCTGATCTTTGAAATAGATGTGTCTTTTTCAAAGCTAATAGGACCTGAATTTTACTATTATTTCTAATTTACTGCCTTGTTTCCTTCTCTAGCAATGTGCTCTCTTCCTGAACAAAATTTGTGATTACAGTTGATTAATCTTCATTACTGTTCTGACATCAATAATTGTCTTTAATAAGAAATTTATATTAAAATTGGTTAAGTTTCTGCTAGGGTTTCGAGTTCCTCCATAAAAGCCAGATCTTCGAGATTTTGAAAGGCTGTTTTCTTATGCTTTACTCCTTTTCTTTTGAACAAAATTGAGTCTCATTTTATTCTCATTTATGTATGCCATAACTGACTTTAACTTTCTACTTGTGGAAAGTCAGTTCTAAAATTAACTCGTCTGACCCCTGACAAGTCCCACTCTGCTTAAGCATTTTGTTAGGGAGACTCAGTTTAAGGGGCTGTTCCAGAATACTTTCCAGGCCAGCTTGACGAGTTTTCCAGCAGCTCCTGCAAATTGTTCCATCCCCAAACAAAAGGATCAACTCAATTAATTACTTTTACATCAGGCACTTACTAAAAGGAAAGAGGCCTATGTATTGGGGGGTTATAAACAAAGAAAAAATTGCCATTAACTATAATCGTTTCATTGTCTTTATCCTAGCATGCATTAATTTTAGGGGCAGGCATTCTTTCCCTTGGAACAAGTATTGATTTCTGTAGCTGCTGAAAGTGATGCCCTCTTACCACAGTTCAGGGACATAGAGTTACCTTTTCATATCTCAGAGAGATAAGCAGAGTAGATTTGGATCCCTGACCGGCATCTAATTCGGGACGATGTAATGTCATCCAAAGCAACCCTGGTCTGTGACTCAGGATCAGGCATTCCATATTGCTCCCACAAAGACTACACCCATCAAAAGAAAACAAACTGTTCACAAGCTTCCCTCACCCAAGCAGAAGACATGATTTTTCATTGCCTCATTTCTTGATAAGGTACAAGTCTAATTACATTGGCTCAGAGCTTTACCTCATAGAAGGAGAAACATTAAATAAATCTTACTAGGTCTCCTAACCAGTACAAAGATATCTGATTTGTAGAGTGTTTTATGAGAAAAAAATATGTATCAATAATTTTACTAATTTAAAAAGGCAGTATCAGGGAGTGGTAAGAGCTCAAGCTCTGGAATCAGACACCTTTAATTTGAATATTGGGTTTATCTTTGTTGTTGCTGCTGCTTTTTTTTTAGAGAGAGAGAATGCACGCACATGTGCCCTCATGCGAGTGGTGGTGGTGGGGGAGGGCAGAGGGAGAGGGAGAGAGCGAATCTCAAGCAGGCTCAGCACAGAGCCTGACTTGGGCTCCATCTCAGGACCCTGAGATCATGAGCTGAACCAAAATCAAGAGTCAGATACTTAACCAAATGAGCCACCCAGGAGCCCCTATCCGTGGTTTTAATATGGGTATACCTACTGAACACGTGTAATCTTGAGTAAGGAACCTATCCTTTGTGGACCTCCGTTTCCAAACTTGTAAAATGTGTATAATAGTACATTCATATTTCATAGGTTTGCTGTAGTGATTAAATGTGTCACTTCATGTGAAGGACTTAGAACAGTGCCTTAGCATTAATTAAATACTAACTCTTGTTATTTCAAACCACTTTATGGCTTGGCTTACATTTCCTTTCTATGTTCTTTGATAATGTCCTTTTAGATGGTTAATGCCTACTAATATTTTGAATGTATCTTTGGTGAGTGCTGCAAGTAGCTTCTTTTGCCTCAGAAGACTTGCTCAGCTCCTTTCTGTGATTGGAGTGTAATTAAATAGTGGAACCTTTCCCTCCCCATCTTTGCTTGTAGCTAGTATTTGAATTCCTAAACATACTGGATGTTGAAGAGGATGCATATGGCATAAATAGTCCTTGGGACCAAGATGATTGGAGCCTATTAAGCCCAAGAAAGGCTTTGTTTTTGTTTTTTTTTTTCTTTAAGATTTTATTTATTTATTTGTCAGAGAGAGAGAGAGAGAGAGTGCACAAGCAGGGGAAGCAAGAGGCAGAGGGAGAAGCAGGCTTCCCACCGAGCAAGGAGCCCGACGCAGGGCTCGATCCCAGGACCCTGGAATCATGACCTGAGCCGAAGGCAGACGCTTAACTGACTGAGCCACCCAGGCATCCCTCAAGGGAGGCTTTGTAGAGTGAGTGGCTGAAGCTTCATATCCTGGCACACCAAGAACACACAGGAAAAAGATACGATTTCCAGAAAAGACATCTGAGAACACTTTGGCCTGAAGATGAAGGGCCTGGACTCATTTCTCCAGCTTCTCCTGCAAACGGCTCCTACCACTTTTTTTTGGAGTGCGGATTTGTAAAGGTGATGAGAAGGTTAGTCAATTATGTTCAGTTGTGGGTGTGAGTTTTTATAATAAAACTTTGGTTAAAGTTTCTGCTCCTGTGAATTGCATTTGAGATGATGAATCTGTTGCTTACTCTCATTAAGTTCTTTAAAATTTCCCAAGCTAGATTGATCTCTCTGTTCTCTACTCTGAAGGAAGCTATGCCACTGAGTAGTGACTGCAATAATGGTAATATATTTAATAAGATTAGTTAATATATGTAAAAGAGCATGATAAATTCTAAAAGCTAAGGTGACAATTATGGATACTGTTGATTAATCAGCTGCCCTTTATACAACGGCTACTCTATACCAATATATGTGCTAAGTGAGGGATTTTCCCTGGGTTACTTCTTATCTCTACCCTCAAACTTGCAAAACAGGAATGAAAATACTATTTTACAGATGAGAAAACTGAGGGGTTAAAACAACTTCTCCTGGACTTACTTGTAATTATTTCACAATCATTTAGGAATATTCTTTTCATGCACTTTGTATGAAAGTGACTGCTGTTGGACCACTTTTTCCACCATCATCTGCATATGCATAAAACATTTCCTTAATATTGTAATTTCAAAAAAGGACTGTATAATGATTTTTTATTTTTATGGTTTTTATTTTAAAAATATCATCATCCCACCCCCTCCTGTTTTCTTTTTCTTGATCCAGCTTGATCTCATCTGATGACTCGCTGGTTGTTTCTAGCATACCCAATCACTGGACTCTCCCACTTACACAAATTCAGTCCAGAAGTCCAGTTGAGTTCCTCACAGAATCGGGCTTATTTCTCTTAGGCAGTCTAGACTACCAAACTGGCAAGCACTTTTATTCTTATCCTAATTGGTGGAAAGTATCCTTTATATGGAAGCTCACCGCACCTCCCAGAAGTCTACCAGGTTTTATAAATTGTTAGCTTAGGAAAAACCTGCTACCCAGTAAGGAAAATCACCTTGGAATGTCCCTGTAATTACTGGCCAGATTCAGTGAAATAACTGATTTGTCATGATGTTGCTCATTTCTCTGCAATGATTGCCCACCCACAAGACCACTGGTCGTCTAAAGCTGGGAAATCTTTCCAGGGCAGAACTGATCAATGGAAGGAGGAGTTCAAGTCTGATAATGATCACTTAGCGATGCTGCTATTCAGATTTCTGAGACTGACTGCTTATTTTAAAACCTGTGCTATAGGAGTATGATTTTCCTATTTCTTTTTTAAATATCCGAAATATCATATTATGGCTTTTAGTCCATAGGAGGGCAATGTTGAGCTGCAGGAAAATCCTTCCAGTTTTGTGCAAAAGAACATATAGAACTGATTAATTTAAAAATTAATGAATTGAAACAAATTAATTTAAACATACTGCAAGATGACAGTTATTTAATAATATCTCCACGTCAAATACCAACTGGCTTCATGTTTGTCATACTGGTGGTTAATTTGTAAATTGATGTAAATTATCCTTGTCACTTAAAGCCAAATGATTGCTGTCCCTTTGGAGAAGCCTGGGCTCTTCTTTGTGTATGTAGCTTTTCTTTATTTTAGATGGTGGAAATGCTTAAATTCTTTACAAGTAGAATAATATCCTTTTATATTTTTATGCATGGTCTGCTGATGATGGCTGTGCTTCAAGAGATAAGAATTCTTGTGAGTTCAAATTTCTCATCTGCTGTGAGACCTTTCCCTGGTTGAGAACTTGAAGTTGCCTTTAAATGCCAACCTAAGGCTCTCAGAGCAAAGAGTTAACCAAATGTAATATTTAAAATGAGCTATAAAAGAACAAGATGAAGTTAAATTTCACCCAAATTTTAAGGTATAAAATTTGGTCATGTATCAGAATTATTTCCAACAGAGGAATCATGGACCAATACAACACATTGTCCTTTCAACCCATATTGAAAACCAATTCTATTTTGAATTTTTGAAGGAGGCATTGTAAAGAGAATTTCAATATAATTATATATTTGTGTGGGAAAGTCACAAATTTTATGTTGCTGTGAAGCTTTATCTGACTCTCCTACATATAGCCCTCTGCATGGCTATCTGTCCCATTTACCAGAGCATAGTGATAGGGGTCTGGTTGTTGCCTCCTTACGACGGCATCATCTGGCTGCAGGAGCGTGGTGCATCTTGCTGGTGATTTAGTTCCTGAGTCCAAGGAAGCAATTAATAGAAGCAGCAAACCACTAGATCAGTAATAATAGTCAACATTTATTAAATGCTTGTTATATATCAAACACTGTAATCTAATATCAAACATTTAATACTGTTGTTTATTTATTTAACCCTCACGAAAATGCTGTGAGTTCTATTATTAACATCATTACCAGGAAGCTGAGTTGCCAAGTGAGTAAATTACTTGTTCAAGGGTACAAAGCTTCCCAAGAGACAGAGCCAGGCATATTCCAGGGCCTTTGCTCCTCATCACCAGTTTCAGCTTAATAGAGTGGGTCAGGGGCACCTGGGGGGCTCAGTCCTTAAGTGTCTGCCTTCAGCTCAGGTCATGAGCCCAGGGTCCTGGGATCGAGCCCCACAACGGGCTCCCTGCTCAGTGGGGAGTCTGCTTCTCCCTCTGCCTCTCCTCCTTGCTTGTGCTCTTTCTCTTTCAAATAAATAAATAAATAAAACCTTTTAAAAAATAGAGGGGTCAAAGACTAGGAGAGGTGATACACACAGCGTTTCAGAGGAAAGGGGGGAAAACATAAATATTAGAAAACATTTTAAATAACCTCAGTATTTTTTGTTTAATATGATATTTCTTTACATATGGGCAGATGGGAAGGGGCAAGGGTGCCAATGAAGAATGTCATAGTAACATTTACTCTTTCAGTCTACCTGTATGTCTTCACATTAATGATGGCAGAATTGTGTTCTTTTTATATTATAATAATATGATAAATGAATGATAATTTCCTGGAGGGTAGAAATTGCATTTTACAATCCTCTGTGTCTTCCATTACACTTAATCCAATAGAATAATATGTGCATATGGTAGATTTGGACAAATAAATAATTGTTGACCAAAACAAAAAAATTATGCAGGGCTAAAGGCAGATAGCTGTAAAGTCAAATGCAGAAATCATTGACTCACAATCTTTAATCCATAGTTTAGATGTGAGTAACATTTTTGGGAGATTTATTCTGCTTTTATACAACCAGAAAGAATTGTTTGGGTCTGAACGAATGTCTGGATGATTCACTTTAACCTTATCAGAAAAAGTAGATTTTAAATAATAATCGGTAGGTATGTTTTTCTGTCTAGTTATTTTACTTTAAAAGATGACCTCTGATTTGCCATTCTGAACTTTAAGATGTATGATAATTTGAACCCAGTGCGATTTTCTAAATGGACATGGTTGGGATATATGTAGAGAACTATTTGACTAAGTGCTTTTAATTTCTTATCTAGAAGTAAGTAGCACTATATAATTCCTGCAAAACTGTAGTCAAATGCTGAATTCTCACCTTAGGGCATATCTTTATTCATTTGTTGAGATTTAGAACATTATGTTAACCAGTATTGTTCAAGAAATTATACACAGGGAGGAGTGAGTAGTTTAGTATAGTCAAGAAACTCTTCACAGGGAGGGGAACATTAGTGCACCTCTGGGCTGTGTGTGCACACGTGTGTGCATGGTAAATAGAAGAAAAATAAATGTGGAACACCACAAAGTAAGGGATATAGATTTTATAGACAGAGGATAAGTAAAGAGAAAAAATTTAGAGACTAATCAGGGAAGGCACAGCCAAGGAGGACTGAATGGATTAAAGCAATTTGCACGGTAATTTTCCCATTTCCCTGTTCCTCTTTGGCCCATTAATAAAGGGTTCTAATTGAATATGTGCAGTGATAGGGCCCATAGGTCATTTCAATGACTCTGCAGCTGTGTGAGTACACAATGCAGGTAATGCTGTCCCTTGGCTGGCCCTGCATCGCATGGGGCTACAGGAGCATGTTTACACATTCCATTCTATACCCCCGCCAGCAGTAGGCACCCAGGCTTAGGTGGAAATCTCCTATCCTCAGGTTTCTCTCTAGGACATGGAGAACTATGAAAAAAAAAATGCCAAAATTAAGAGAGAGAGGCAGGGAGTGGGGGAAAGAAGGCAAAGAAAAAACAAAAGAGAGTAAAATATTTTTCGTTTAAAATTTGAATTTGGTTATGTGAGAACAACTGGGGATTAAATCTGAAATCCTAACCCATATCCCATTCCTGGCTTCCACACTGTAGGTATGTTACCAATCAGTTAATAGGGACTTTGAGTGGAATCATTTCCATCATCCAATTTATTCCGAGTCATGGATTGAAACTCATTCCTCCACATAGAAATCAGTAAATTTCTTGTTCAAAAGTGATTAAATCCAGGACCACTCAAAGCTGAAGGGGTCAGATGAACCGAATGGGTGAGAGTAACAGTTTTTTTTATCTGTTCAAATTTTATTAATCGTATTCTGAATTTCTAACAACTCAGGATTTCAGAGAATTTTCAAGCTTAATTGAGACAACTACGTGCAGTGTCATTCTGAACACCAGAAAATCTCACCAGACTGAAGGCTCACATACTGTCTTCAGGAAGGAAGCCTTCCTTACTTGACATAGTCATCCTCCGAGGAAGCTGGTCAGGAAAATTTCTAGGAGTTTATTTAGGATATGAAAGACCCAAGTCTTGACTCAGCTATCTCACAATTAAAAGATGAGGACTTTTTTTAAGTAGTTACAATCGTTTTTATATCTAAATAAAATTTTTATTTGAGAAAATTTTAGATTTCCTGAGAAGTTGCAAAGAGCACATAAAGTTTCCATATATACGACACTGAGTTTCCCTATTGTTACCATCTTACACTATTACAGATGGGTCACAACTAATAAACTAATATTGATGTATTATTATTAGCTCAACTCCATACTTTATTTTTTATTAGTTTTTCTTTATTGTTCTTATTTCTGTTCCCAAGTCTCATCTAGAATACCAGATTATATTTCATCCTCATGTCTCCTTAGGCTCCTCTGGGCTGTGACAGTTTCTCAAACTTCCCTTGTCTTTTTATGACCTTGACAGTTTTGCAGGGTGCTGATCAGGTATTTTGTAGAATGTCCCTCAATCTGGGCTTGTCTGATGTTTTTCTCAGGTGAAGTGGGTTATGGATTTTTGGGAGGAAGACCACAGAGGCGAAGTGCCATTCTCAACATTATAAATGAGAGGTACATATGATCCACGTGATGTGAACCTTCATCACCTAGAAAAGGTAGCATTTGCCAGTCTTCTCCACTGTAAAGTGACTTGTTCCTTCCACTGCCCATTCCATACTGTACGTAATATTTGGAAAGAAATCACTAAGCATAGCCCACAAGTAAAGGGTGAGGAATTAAGCTTCATCTCCCTGGGGGTGGGGGTATCTACATAATTACTTATATAATTTATTTGGAATTTACCTGTAGGGGAGACTTGTCTTCTATCTCCCATTTATTTATATATTTATTCAATGACTTATTTACCTCACTATGGATTCTTGGATATTTATTTTGTACTTTGAGTAATAATGAAATAGTATGTTATTTTTTGCTGCTCCAATTTTTCCAACTTTGGCCATTTGGAGCTCCTTCAGTGGGCTCCTGTGTCCTTTTGTCTTTTGCACACTTTCTGGCACTTCAAGATGCTGCAGGCTCATCTTGTCCCACCTACTATCAGCTATTTCTTCAAGGAGAAATTGGAGAGTGGTATTAGAAGACAAGAACTGGGCACAGGCCATAGAGTCATTCTTAAAAGTTACTTTTTACTTGTATGTGGCTGGTTATATTCTGTTGGGCATTGTTGGAGATATGGCTCCCCACACTGCCCCCAAATGAAGGAAAGTGAGATACCTGGGTATTGAGGGCTTTTGTCTGTGCTTTCTTTGTGTTTTTAATCACATTAGATAGAAGCATTGGATGTTCTTGGATATCTTTGGTGAAAGTAAAGTCATTATCCTTTGTGGACAGAGACATTTCTGTGATTTCCAGGTTAATTTTTCAGCACAATTAGTTTTACTTTTTTTGTTGATCAGTAAATAAATTGTACCATTTGTCAGACACCATCTAAGAGGAATTTTTTTATCCAAGCCAAGTTTTAAATTGTGTGACTAGTCTTATTGGAATACAGCATAACCCCTATATTTTCTAATGGGCTGGCAAAGGGAAAGGATACATAGGAAATGTCATTGTATTGATGTAGACAGTACCTGAGATAGAATAGTGTAAATCAAAGTACATTGTTCCTGTTTTTTTTTTTTTTTAAGATTTTATTTATTTATTTGACAGAGAGAGACACAGGGAGAGAGGGAACACAAGCAGGGGGAGTGGGAGAGGGAGAAGCAGGCTTCCCGTGGAGCAGGGAGCCTGATGTGGGGCTCGATCCCAGGACCCTGGGACCATGACCTGAGCCGAAGGCAGATGCTTAACGACTGAGCCACCCTGGTGCCCCAAAGTACATTGTAAAAAAAATAATAAAACCCTGTCTAATACACAATCTTAATTTCTTATAACACAGATGTACTGATGTTCATCTCATTAGTATGTTGGGATAAATGATAATACCGGATTCATTATCAATAATTACGTAGGAGTTCTTCAAACTATTATTCAGCCCCAAGTTTCATAGCACCTGCCAGCCAGGCTAGGCCAGGCTGGTGGTTCTGAAAGTATGCTCCCCAGACCGGTGGCATCAGCAGCACCTGGAAACTTATTAGACACACAGTCTGTTAACAAAGTCTCCAGGTGATTCTGATGCAAACTGAAGTTTGGGAAACACTGAACTCCAGGTGTTAGTTTGTAACCTGGGGTGTTTCCCGGTGTGATCTGAAACCGGCCCATACTCAGGGCAGAGCGAGACAGAAGAGAAGCAGCAGACTACTGCAGGTTGGTAAGTGGCAGATTTCATACAGGAACTTACATTCGAGGCTTGTCTTGGATAACCACAAGTGGAGCAGATCTTCACACCAGCCTGCCATGTCCTACAAGTTTCTACAGGGCCTTAACTGGGTTCAGTCATCTTCTAGGTGGTCTCAATACCACATCACTAGACCAAGGCTCTGTCCTTGGGGCAGCTTCTGGGAGCAGGAAGCCATGCTGAGTGCACATTCCAAAGACAGGAGAGGGAGTAGGTAGTTTCTGATTGCTGAGGTCCGGTTCACGGGTCAACTGGTGGTCATATCTTCTCAGCGACCCTTCCCAATACTCTATCCCTTCTGACCAGCTTTTACAATCTCATATGGACCCCTCTTCCTCAATGTGCCCGGAGTGGTCAGCAAGGGGTTTCACTAACATGGAGGTAGCTGGTTTGGTGGCTATCTGGCTGCACTGGAGGCAGATGACGCAGCAATGATATAGGTACATGCAAGAGAAAACACAGGTTAAGACAATGATTCCCAAAATCAGTGACAATTTTTTCCACCAAGAGCCCTATGATCTGAACCACTAATTTATTAAGTCCCCTAGGCTGGGGATCAGATCATTCAGGACATTCACTTTTACCCTCATGTAATTTAATGAAGATGATACATTAACAGTCTCATTAGGTACAAACACACAACATTCTATATGGATAATGGCACAGGTGCCTCCTTATAAGGAAGTAACAATGTCCAAGGCCATCCTATTTTAGAGGACAGCTTTTCATTCCAGTGTCCAATGAAGACCAGGTTTTGTTGGTTATCATTTAAGGCTTGCTGAGTGAATTTACTGAGGACTTCTGTGTGTGCTATCATGTCCTCCAGGACAATGGAGGGAACAAGGACAGTGGCCAAATAATTGTACCAGTGGAAGACAGAACACGCCCAGGTGGCCTTAAGGAGATGGAAGTTGGCAGCTTTAGGAACTTGCCCTGATTGTATATACCATACATGTTGGCTGGGAGAGGCAGCACTGTCAGGCACGAGGAGATGGACTGGGGGTGGGAGATGCCAGACAAGGACCCCTACCTTCACCCCTATTTCAATGGTGCAAGTTCCATTCCAGACATAGTGTGTTTCAACAGGTCCAGCTTCTAGCAGGACAATGGGATTCCAGTGGAGATTAAGTACTCCCCAACCCCTGGGGGTGGCCCCAGGGGTGCCAAGTAACTCACCCATCCCGGTCAGATGGTCAGATGTCCCATTGTAAATTCCAGTACATAACTCCTTTCCCAGGCATGATGGGGCTTAGCTTTCTCAGCAGCACAGTGTTGATTTACAATGAGCGTTGGGGCAATGGCTGTTTCCTGTGATTTCCACATCCTTGTGGTATTGGGTATCTGGGCAGGAGTCCCCAGTCTGGCATATGGGACAACAGGCCATATGGCTGATCATTCAAATGTATTAAGGCTGGGACAGTACTTTAGTTGTCCTGGCCAAGGTGGCTTTACCTTTTAGTAATTTAATCTGCTGCTTTAATATTCCATTTTTTTCTCTCTACCAACCCTGCTGCTTGCAGATGATAAGGAAAGATGAAACCTTTGTTCAATATCATGTTCTTTTAGAACATGTTCCTTAGAACACCTCAACTTTCAGTGCAAAGGGTTAATGGCCAGGGCTCATGAGCGATCACCAGCCAAACTGCTCTGAGTTCATCTCAATGTCTGCTGTGGTTTTTCCTGAGAGGTTCCACGTGGAGGAGAGCCATGAACATTGCTAGGAACTGTCTCTCTGTTGGAATATATTGGGGTTTTGTCCCCTTTCAAAGCTGGAGCCAAAATCCTGGGGGCACTCTCCCCTTCCGCTGTCTCTGCCCGGGTGCCCACCCCATGCCTTCTGGAGTCACAGACACATCTAACTCAAATGGCAGTCCTGCTGGGAAGATGTCCAGAGCTTTAATCTGCTTCATGGATATTTTTGCTTTCTTAGACAGGGCTTCCTGCTCTGATCCCAGTTCCACATGTGCCCTTTCTTCATCAGGTGGTATAAGGGATGGTCGCACTGCCAAGTGGGGAATAAAAATCCCCTAAAACCCCAAAGTCGTACAAAGGCTTGCATTTCCTTTACATTCTTAAGGGTTGGATATAAGGGTTGGATAGGCTTGCATCTTTTTAAACACAGCATCTGGGACAACATACATGTTACCTGACCAAATGATTCCCAAAACCTGATGGTGGTGCCTGGGCCTTGAATTTTCTGTGGGTTCATTGTTCATCCTCTCCTTTGCAGATGTTCCAGCAAAGCCTGCAGCAGAAGCAAGTCTTCACGTGTTAGGATTATATCATCAATGTAATGGGCCCATTTTATTGATATAGGGAAGGAGAATAGGGACAGGCCTCAGGTGACCATTCTATGCCATATGGTGGGGCTGTGCAGGTAACTTTTGGGGAAGCGCTCAAAAGATCCATTGTTGCCTATGCTGTGTGTAGATAAATTGATCTTGTGACTAAGTGCCAGGGGTGTACTGAAAAAGGCATTTGCTGAGTCTGATAGAACATGGTACATTCCTAGGACCATGGCCAAGGTATCTAAGATGGTGGCAATGTTGGGCATAGTTGCATGGATGGGGAGCACTACCTTGTTCAAGTCTTGGTAGTCCACCATCATCTGCCATGGACCATCTGGCTTTTTTACTGACCGTGTGGGGCTACTGAAAGCACTATGGACAGGGCATAAAATACCCATTGGGTGCAGTTCTTGGATAGTTTCTCCTGTGTCTTTATGCCCTCCAGGCAATTTCTATTGTTTGACAGTTACCATTCCTTATGGGGGTGGCAGGCTTGCCAGTTCTCAATTGGTATTGCTCCATGGAACTGGCTTGACTACTCTTAACCTGGAGGTGAAATTCATTGATAGAGGTTTACTGACCGTGTAGGATATCAATGCCCAACATGTTCTATGGTATTGGAGAGATGAAAACCTCATTTTCTCGGGGGTATAATGCCCAATTGGCAGTGTCAAAAGGACCTTCCTGATCATAGCTGGTGGCGCACTGTAACCATCATGGTTGCTGAGGGAACCAGAAAACTTCGGAGGGTTACCATGTACTAGAGTACATTTGGCTCCGGTAGCTACCGGAGCTGCTACCTTTTGTTTGTTTCTGAAGGACCAGTGAATAGTGAGCTCAGTATGAGGCCTCGGATCGCCTTCAACAACTCTCACCTGGAGGTAATCTTGGCCTGTATCCTCTACCCAGGGTGTGGGAGGCACCCGCTATGATTAGGACTATAACCCTGAGGCCTCTGTGTGGGTTATCAGGGACGGTAGGAGCAGCAGGGACAGGTCTGAACTGTTGTTCATATTTTAAGGCTTTCCATAGGCCAACACAGCATTGCATTGTCCATCTATCTGTCTAGGTGGGGACCCGACCACAGTTAGGTCAAACTACATTTACTTTCGGGTTATTTTTACTGGACCCTTACAGGCAGTTGTCTTTTAGCTTTTCAAGCCACTTCTCTGTCTTGGGCCTTTCCTACAGCCTGTACCCATTCTTGGGATTTGTCAGTTTCCTCTAGATCAGCAATGGATTGTCTAACATCATATCTTGTCCCACAACTGGGTTCAGCATGAAGATCAGTATCCCATACCAAGTGCTGGAGTATTTTAGCTTTTATTCCTGCACTGAATGTGGCCCAATCAGGACCTACAAAGTCATGGGTGTAGATTGCTCTCATTCCCAATTCCCTAAGAATTTGCTGTACATCTTGTATAGATCTCCTGAGTCTCGCATGCTCAGGGAGCTCATACTCATTGGGTACCTTGAACCCCTGTTAGGGTCACTGGTGATATGGGTGGCAAAGAATTGCACCAAGAGTAGAGCCACAATCAGGACAGAGTTTATTCACTCTCCAAGGGAGGAGAGGGGCCAGACATCAAGACAGATGTCAACCGGAGTTTCTGTTAGGCTGGGCCTTTTAAGGAGTTTTGAAGGAATTTTTTGAGAGGGTCTGTCTGGGGCTCATCTGGGATATGGGTTGTGGTCAGACTAGAGAAGAATATGTTTTGTAGTTGGGGTCAACTTTCCGAGAATGGAGGGCACCATCACCTAGAAAAACAGAGTTAGGGCCAAGGGCAGATACCTGTGAGTTTTGTCTGTAAGCTTGGCTGGGGGAAGGGGAGACTTTGAAAAGATTCCTTTCACATGCCCCCCCCCCCCGCCAAGTGCCATGAGGAGCTGCCAGAAGGCCAAATGTGTGATGTGTGGTGGTGATGTGGTTCTTTATCTGTCCCTCCTGCCTGGTCAGGGAAATACCATTGTCTCCCCTACCCCATGGCCGCCCTAACCATGTCTGGATACTATCCCTGGCCTTTCGCTAGAACTTGGCAGGTATTATCAATAAGCTCAGTGGAAGTATATTCTCTCATCATGACCATTTCCGGAATTGGGGGCTGCTCTGCTGGCTGGGGTTACTGTTGCTGTGCTTTTGCTTTCCTTTTTATTAGGGGCAGATGGCACGGGGCGTTTGGTCTGTTTCACTGTCAATCACCACAATCCCTTCCCAGGGATTTCACCTGTGAACCTCCCAATCAAGCTTAGTCACAGGCGCTGGACCTTAATCCATGGCAGTTTGCGCCCTCCCCGCTTTATAAACTGGCAGGCTAATTCTCCAGTTTATCATCCCGCTCTCCCACTGTGTCTGCCAGCCCTGAAGCGAGCAGAGTAGTGAACACTTGCGTATTCTCTAACCTCAGCTCTTCTTCCAGCTCTCTAGGTTGACCTTCAGCCTCTGTAGGACCTTGGCGTCCAGCCGAAGGGCGCACAGCGGACGCGAGGGCGCTGCGCAGCCATGCATTTCTTCGCTCCGCGCGGCGCAGTCTGCACACTTTCGCAGAAGGGCGCCTTAGACCAGCTGGCATTTGCCCGGCGTCCTCACGGCGGCGAGGCTCGGTCCTCAAGCTCTTACATACGGGCCACCTCTCCTCACGCGGAGGTTCCCCGCTGACTGACTCGGAATTGCCCCCACGGATGCCTCTTTCCCAGGAACCGTTTCTTTGGTCACCTGGCTGGCTGCCAATTGTTTGTCCACAACCTGGGGGCCTCCGGGGTCGAACCTGAAACCGCTCCCTGCCCCACCCGCCACGAAGGGCAGGGAGAGACGGAAGAGAGACCACTCCAGACTGGTAGGTGGCAGGTTAAAAAGCAAGGGAATATTTACTTGTCTTGGGTAGCTGCAGGATGAGTAGATCTCCATACCAACACGCTGCATCTGAAAAGCTTGCACAGAAGCCTTAACTGGATTCAGTCATGTGTACTGTTCAGATGGTCCAGCACCACCTCATTATCTCAAGGCCGTGCCCTTGGGGCAGCTTGTGGGAGTGGGGGAGGCAAGTAGAATGCACGTTCCAAGGACAGGGGAGGGGACGAGGAGCCTCAGATGGCTGGAGTCCCAGCTCTGGGGTCAACTGGTGGTCACATCCTCTTGGTGACCTACCCCCCGCCGCCACGTTATGATGCAACTCCAAACTTTTGTGGCTTGAAACATTAAAAGTTTATATCTGATTCAAACTACATGTCTGCCGTGCCGGAGAAGGGGCGCTTAGTCACTAAGCAGCTGGGAAGACGGAGGCCCTCTTACAATGTCTGTTTCTGTGGTAACAGCAGCTGGGAAGTAAAACTCACCCGGACTCTTAAAGCCTCTTCTGGGAAGTGACATTTGCTGCATCTCCTTATAATTTCCATAATTCTCCTCATAACTGACCAAATCAAAGGAAACCTCTTGGCCACACTTAACGTCAGAGAGTGACGGAGTGCTGTCCTTCCAAGCCCCCAAAAGGACGGAAAGATAGACTTTCAGCAAACACCATTATCTACCACAATAGTATGTGTTAACATTTTTTCCAAATAGGAATATAATGGAATTTACATATGTGATTTAAAATCACCTAGTATCCACATTAGAAAAGCTTGGAATAGGTTGAATTAATAAAAATATAATTTATCAACCCCCAATATGCAAAATATTATCATTTGACATTTAATTAGTGTAAGATATTAATGAGATATTTTCCTTTCTTTTTTTTTAAGATTTTATTTATTTATTTGACAGAGAGAGACACAGAGAGAGAGAGAGGGAACACAAGCAGGGAGAGTGGGAGAGGGAGAAGCAGGCCCCCCGTGGAGCATGGAGCCCGATGTGGGACTCGATCCCAGGACCCTGGGACCATGACCTGAGCCAAAGGCAGATGCTTAACCAACTGAACCACCCAGGTGACCCGAGATATTTTCCTTTCATCCTTTTTATCCTAAGTCTCTGAAATCTGGCATATATATATATATAGATAGATAGGTAGATAGATATAGATATAGATATTTTAAGGGGGGAGGGGCAGAGGGAGAGGACAAGAGAGAATCCCAAGATGGCTCCACACCAAGCACAGAGCCCATTGTGGGCCTTGATCCCACAACCCTGAGATCAAGACCTGAGCCGAAATCAAGAGTCAGATGCTTAACCGATTGAGCCACCTAGGTGCCCCTGGTGTGTATTTTATATGTAGAGTACAACTTCACTTTCAATTAGTCACATTTCAGGTGTTCAATAAATACGTGTGGCTAGAGATTGCCATTTTGGACAGCATTTGTGCACATAAATATTATATCTGCCACACAGTAGACATTCTACAAATGTGTATAAAATGTTGAATGATTGTAAGCCATAAGTATTTTTTTAAATAGTTTTACTTTTTTTTGTTTAATCATACTAATAGTGCTCAGCTCTAGGTTTTTTCTTCTCCAATTCTTGTGTTTCTTTGAGGCAATCCTAAATTTCAGGGATATTTGTGAAAATTAGATTTCAAAACTTCCTTCAGAAAGTCATTACAAGGGTGGAGCAAGATGGCGGAGGAGTAGGAGACCTGGATTTCGTCTGGTCTCAGGAATTCAGCTGA
>NW_027397063.1:106811480-106920552 GCF_003265705.2 Callorhinus ursinus
TCTGAAACAAATAATGCAACATATGTTAAGAAAAAAGAAAAGAAGATAGCAGGAGGGGAAGAATGAAGCAGAGGGGGAGACAAACCATGAGAGACGATGGACTCTGAAAAACAAACTGAGGGTTCTAGAGGGGAGGAGTGTGGGGGGATGGGTTAGCCTGGTGATGGGTATTAAGGAGGGCACGTTTTGCATGGAGCACTGGGTGTTATACACAAACAATGAATCATGGAACACTACATTAAAAACTAATGATGTAATGTATGGTGATTAACATAACAATAAAAAATTAAAAAAAAAGAAAGTCATTACAAGTGTCTAATTTTTACATATCTGTATCTGCCGTAGGTGTCTAGTTTTATATCTATGCGATTTCTTGTTCTATTCCCTGAATAACATTTTTGTGTATTTAGGGACCACAGGGCTTTTCAGCATTACGCAAAAATTTAAGCCGTACTAATGAAGTTTAAACATATGGTCTCCACTCAAACAGATGTTAAAATGTGAGGATTAAATGTAGAGGTAATGTCTAGGAGAGTATGAACGCTGAATTGTAGCTTGAAGGGCTGGATTTATGCCTATAATTGCTCAATAAAATTGTGTAATATAAAATTGTTCTCTATTGCCATGACACCCTCCTTTTTATCTTTCCAAAGTGTAAACAATCTGCCTATTCTTTGTATGTGTTTATTTGAGAAACTTCGACAAAGCATTTTAAACAAATACAAACATACTCCATGAAAAATTCAAGTTTTGAAATGCTGTGCACAGGTAAGGAATATACTTGCAAAAATGTACTTATTAGCTAGACCTATGGTTCACCCTGTTCAGTAGTGCCAGATATGTGGTCAGAGATCTGATAACGAATAACTACTTATGCGAGAACCACTCCAGAAAGTTTCTAAAGGACACACTTCCAAAAATCTTCTTGATATTAAAAAGTGTTTAACTTAATGGGGTGCTCTTTCCTTCTGTGTTATGAAGAAAAATAAAGGCGTAGTGGTCTGGCATATGTCTTCTTGTTACTACATGCAATTTATAAGAAAGAGTTTGTTTTATTGTGAGTCTGACAGGCAGTATTAAATAAAGGAAAAAAATGATCTTGGTGTTGGAGCAGCTGTGAGAATATAGATCCTGCTTCTGTGAACATGGGTAAAATTGCTGAGGGCCCCCAGCTGCTGGGCTCTGAATTCCACCCCCTCCTCTGTGCTCTTCCCATGCTTCCCACGGGCTCTTTGCACTCAATAACAGCATGGTAGGGATGGATATTGAAGCAGAAAGATTTCTGGGAGTCACAGGACTCCTCTGACAGTCTGCTTTGGCGCGAGGACCCCTTGATAGGTTTGCTGAGTTTTCCTCTGACCCTTCCACCCAAACTTTCTCATCTATATTTTCACTTGGAGTCAGGCTTCTTTGCGCTCTGGTGACCCTCCCAGGTTTGTTTGGCTACCTTCCTATTTTATCTCACACAGTCATTTCCTTGAATAAAATTCTTACATATTTAATCCAGTCTTAGCATCTGCTGCTTGGAGGACCTGGTCTAATAAAAGTGCTTTGGAATCACTTAGCTTTTTGGCTTTTGAATGAGGATATGCTGTATCAGAGCAGGGTGGTGGGGGCTGAGCAGTGTGAGGAGGGTGCCCTGTGGGTGCCAGTGGCCTCGGCCTGGTATAAGGTGTTAGAAGCAGAGCAGGGCAAGAAGAGCATTGGCAAAGGAGAGCAGTGGTGGCTCGGGCTCAGCAACAGGTGTCAAAATCCAAGTGAGGGAGGAGAGACCTTAGGGACGAAGGGCGATGGAAGCATTGGGACATTTGTTGTATACAGGGTGAATTGAACCAAGAATAAGAATAATGAGAGCCAGGTTTGTCATTGTCAGAAATGAGAGTTGCAAATATGAAAAATATAAAACCTGTGGTTTGGGGTTTGAATGGTATCAGTGAAAACTGATGGTTTTTAATGTGGAAATAACTGTTATAATTGTATATATATATTTAATGATTTTTACATTTGTGTTATTTTGAATACTAAAATTCATTAGGTAACAGATTTGAAAACAACTGGAAAATACGTTTTTTAAAAAATCTCATACACGCTTCCCAGTTCTATCTGGAATAACACTGCAATAATAATGAGCATACTTATCACCCAGATGTTGATTTCTATGAAACATTATTCATGAAAAGAACTGGAATTTCATGAGGAAATAAATGACTGCTTCTGGGACTGGAGAGGGAGAGCATAGGATGAGCCTGGAACATTATTTTATGTCAGAAAATAAGGAAGTCTCGAAGAATGTTGGGGGTCATCATGGCAAAAGGACACAGGAGATAGCTGTAAGAGGTTCCCATGACCAAATTTCGGACAATTTTGGGACAAAATTGACAATAATAGATCATAATCAATGGAATAAAATAATCCATGGGTCCACACTAATATAAATAAAAAGAGATTTTCCTTCATATAACGTCAACTAATAAATGTAGAATAATAGAAGTAGAAAAATCACAAACAGCAATCATGAATAATTAAATAATTTCTTAAGAAATATCACTGGAGGGCCCCTGGGTGGCTCAGTCGTTAAGCATCTGCCTTCGGCTCAGGTCATGATCCCAGAGTCCTGGGATCGAGCCCCGCATCAGGCTCCCTGCTCGGCGGGAAGCCTGCTTCTCCCTCTCCCACTCCCCCTGTTGTGTACCCCCTCTTGCTGTGTCTCTTTCTGTCAAATAAATAAATAAAATCTTTAAAAAAATATATCACTGGATACTAAAACATTGAAAAAAGAATAAAATTGTCACAGGCGTATACTCAAGGACTTGATTTTCCCATTTGCTCTGGAGAAATTCATCATGTTAGGTTCGGTGGGTTGGGTCAGCCAAGTTTTCCCCGTGATGGAGTGCACAACTGCCCAGAGATTTTTGTTCTTTCTCTAAGTCAAGAAGTTAATATATCAGGAACTCTCCCATATTTGTAGAAAAGACTCCAACTCTATGTGACTAAACATCTTCCAGGCTTAAATTTAAAAGCTTAAAAATTATTTGGAATTGATTCATGCGACAGAAATACATTTTTAATGATTTTTACATTTTTGTTATTTTGAATACTAAAATTCATTAGGTAACAGACTTGAAAACAACTGGAAAATACGTTTTTTAAAAAATCTCATACATAAGTGTTTTCTCATTTCTTGGAGAGAAATTTCCGCCCTACTTTCATGGGCATGTATTACAAGAGGAAAGAGGAAGAAGACGGTATAGAGGAGAAGCATGTAGGGGAGGAGAGGGAGAGGGTATAGAGGAGGAGCATGTAGGGGAGGAGGGGGACAGGCAGAAGAAGTAAAAGAGGCAAGAAAATGAAAAGGAAGAGACAAGGGAAGTGGAAGAGTTAGGAGGAGGAGGAGAAAGAAAAGGAAAAAAAAAAACCCATATATTAAGGGTGCTTCATGAGCAAGAATGAAACTGACATTTACTAAGTTTATATCATGGGCCAGGCACCGTTTCAGATGCTTTTTATATTGTTTAGCAAGTGAGAAAACTAAGAATAATTAGGAATCTTGCTCAACAGCTAGTGGATGGTCTATTTTCTTTACAACTTTATCCTAAGTGATGCTGGTAGTTAAATAGCTGTATAACTGGTGAAATAAAGGGTAGAAATGCTCCACCAGATGTCAGCATCTAGGTGATTTAAGGCTTTCTTTCAATATAGTTTCCTTATTAAAAAAAAAAAAAATCAACAAACAGCCAAAGCAGTCTAAAATGAGTTGAATTTTGCAGACTTTAAAATATGGTCTGTGAAAATTTTACTGTCTTGGCATATTGTCGGAGTGATGTTGATGTTTTACTAAATTTTTTTCCAGGCTTCTTAGTACAACATTACTTTAAAAATCTGAGTCAGAGTGTTCTGAAATGGCTAATGAATAATATTAGGTTTGTCAAATAAATGTTAAAAATTGTATGACTGAAATGTCCTTGAATAATTCTTAATTTTTAAAAAGTCAGGCTATTACTAATACAGAGTAAAATGCTCAACTATTAAGTGAATGGTTCAATTAGTTTTAACAAATGTATACACATTCACTCAAGACACAGAACATTTCCATCAGTAAAAAAAGTTATTTTGTGCTCTTTCCTGTTCTGTTTCTCCCACCCTTGAAGTTAGCAGCAAATACTGATCTAATGATTAGTAATAATGATCTTAGGATTCTATCATCATAAGTTAGTTTTGCCTATTCTAGGACTGTATATACATGGAATCTACAGAATGTTCTTTGTTTCTGGCTTCTTTCACTCAGCAAAATGTTTTGATATTCACGTTTTTGGATATATCAGTGGTTTGTCCCTTTTGATTGTGAGTAGTGTATGTTGTATAAATCTACACCTGTGGTTTGCTTATCTATTCTCCTATTGATGGACATCTAGGTTGATTTTGGTCAGTGTGAGTAAATTTGAGCATTCTTATACAAGGGTTTTTGTGGACATATGCTTTCAATTCTCTTGGATTGGAATTATGGGGTTGAAGGGTAGGTGTGTCTTCACCTTTTAATCAATTGTCAGATAACTTTCCAAAGTAGTCATGCCATTTTATACTCCCCCTAGCATAGTGTATGAGAATTCTGGTTGTTTCAGATCCTCTCTAACGTTTGGTATTGTTAGCCTTTTCCATTTTAGGCATACTTTTGGCTGTGTAATGGTATGCTTCTGAACACTATCAACAAAAGCTGAAAGATAGGACATGAGGGATGCTGTACTAGTCATTAGGGCTGCCACAAATATTTCAGATCTCTTTTTCTCTGGGTTACATGATAAGACTGCATTTGTCTATTAATCTAAGGATTAATATTAGATATACACTGTAAACACTCCCCCTCCCCGGCCCTGTACTGAACATGTAATAGATGTAGAAATAATCTTTTTTTAAGACTTTGAGATTTTGGCGTCATTTGTTACTATAGCATAAACTAATCTAACCTGAAATGTGGAACGTGGTTCTGAATATTGCTTGCCTCTCAGGATACATTTTAGCTATCAATGAATTTAGGATAACGTGTAAGAGAAGTCAGAATGTATTAGAAGGAAATGATTTATGTTTTGTGAGCACTAGCCATGTGAAAGACAATCTATTAAGTACTTAAGTTATTCCTTGGATAACTCTATTATCTTGAAGTGTAATTTACTTATTTTTTAATTCAAATGAGGAAACTGAGGTTATTGTCAATGACAGTACCGGATGGTATTGTTTTGGCCTGTACCATCTCCTACACAGATGTGAAAACAAATGTAAGAATAATGAATTTCTTCTTATTCTAAAGGTAGAATAGTTGTTGACAAAATTGTCAAGACAGAAGTTCAAATGGTCTGAGGACATATTTTGTCAGCCAATGTCTACCAGGAAATAGAGCTATCAGTAAAATGGAATTTTGAAGTGCAAATAAGGAATCTATGTCCCAAGGTGCTATCGATGTGACTCTGAGAAGCTCAGAGACAGAATTCGCTGCAGTGATAGATCATATAGACAGAATTTTCACTCACTTTCCAAAGGTCAGAAGTGTTTGTTACATTGCTGAATGAGAATAATCTGCATTCATTTTTTTTCAATAATTCCAATTTGCCCAAGTGATAGGAGCACTATAGCTTATAAGACCTGTTATAGAATGATAATATACATATAGATACACAGAGTGCATGCACAGTTTTCTTTATGGTTATATTTCTAAGCAATATTTTTTATTTATATATGAAAGAGGTAAAGAACAAAAATTAGAAGATTTCTGTTTATCTCTTGAAATAGAGGGGCATGATTATTAGTTTCTAGATCTTTTGGGGGCTTATGTTTTACATTTACTTTGTCTCCAAAAATTTCTGAGGATTTAGATAATATAGACTATATTCTCTGACAAAAGTGAAAATAAGCTAGAAATCAACAACAGAAAAATAGATGATCCCTAAACATTTGGATTAAGCAACAGCTTCCAAATAATGGATCAAAAAGGAAATCAAAATAGAAATTAGAAAATATTTTAACAATGAAAATGCAGTATTTCAGTTTGGGGAGAATGCAACTGAAGCAGTGCTTTGGAGGGAAATTAGAATGTGAATGCATGTGTTAGAATGTAACAAAGACTAATAAGTGATCTATACCTCCATTTCAAGAAGCCATAAAAAAACAGTAAATGTAACCCAAAGAAATAAGAGGATGTAGGAAATCCTGAAAAATAAAGCAAACACATAACAGAGAAAATGAACAAAGCTAAAAATGTGTTCTTTGAAAAGACTGGAAAAATGGATAACACTCTAGGAAGACTGATAATGGACAAATAGAAGGAAAACACAAATTACCCATCTGAGAAATGGAAAAGGCAACATCACTACATCCTACAGACTTTGAAAACACAGTAAGACATACTGTGATTCTCTGCATCACTAGTCATTAGAAAGAGGCAAATTAAAACCGTAATGAGATAGCACTCTACAACCATTTGAATGGCTATTTTATTTTTTAAAAAAGGTAAATAACAAGTGCTAGTGAGACTGTAGAGAAATTGGAACCCTCATACACCGCTGGTATAGCTGCTTTGGAAAACAGTGTCTGGCAGTTCTCCAAAATATTAAACATAGAGTTACTATGTGACTTTAGCAATTCAACTCTTGGGTATATACCCAAGAGAACTGAAAACATATTCACACAAAAACTTCTACACAAGGCTTCACAGCAACAGCATTCACAATAACCAAAAAATAGAAATGATTTGAATATATGTGAACAAAATGTGGTAGATCTATACAAAGGAATATTAGTGAGTCATTAAAAGAAATAAAATACTGATACATGCTACAACATAAATCAGCCTTAAAAACATTATACTAAGTGAAAGAAGCCAGAAACAAAAGGTCACAGACTGTATAATTCCATTTATATGTAATATCCAGAGTAGGCAAATCTATAGAGACAAAAAGTAGATTAGTGTTTGCCAGGGGCTGGGAGAGGGGAATGGAAAGCCACTGCTAGTAGGAGCTTCTTTTCGGGCTGGTGAAAATGTTCGGGCTTTAATAGCGGTGATGGTTGTACAAACTTGTAAACATTCTAAAACCACTGAATTGTATACTTTAAAATGGTGAATTTGTGGTATGTGATTTATATCTCAATAACAAAAGAACATATGAACACCTTCATGCTAAGATGTTTGAAAACGTAAATGAAAAAAATTCTGGAAAAACACATTTGGCATCTGGACGAATAGACCATTTAAATAGCCTTATGTTTGCTAAAGAAATTGAATTCACAATTAAAGCCTTCCCAGACACACACAAACACTTTGAGCCTAGGTAGCTTCACTGGTGAATTCCTGCAAATATTTAAGGATGAAATAATCTGCATGATGTCAATCATGCACAAACTATTTCAGAAAATGGAAAAAGGAGGGAATAATTGTGTTATGAGACCAGGATAACCCTGATCCCAAAACCATACAGTAACGTCACAAGAAAACAAAACAAAACTATGCTTAAATTCTTTCCTGAACACAGATGCAAACATCCGAAACAAGATAATACAAGTGAAGATTATTCCAGGAAGTTTAACCAAGATTGGTTAAACATTGGTGCATCAATCAATATACTTCACCACTTTTATCAAATAAAGAAGAAGATCACATAATTAACTCTATAGATGCAGAAACATTATTTGCTAAAATCCAACATCCATTTAGTATAAAAACATTCGAGAAACTAGGAATAGAAGGGATCATCCTTAATCTAATCAAGGGTATATAAAACAATGACAGCCTACAGCCATCATCCAACATAATGGTAACACATTTTCCTCCTGCAACTGGAAACAAGATGAGGATGTCCACTATTAGCTCTTCTATTTAATATTGTATTGAAATTTCTAACTAGTGCAATAAAGAAGAAAAATAAATGAAAATATAGTTTTGACAGAAAGCTGCCATTTGCAGGTATAATTATCATTTGTGCAAAAACCTACAAACTACTAGAAGAAATAATGGACTTTAGTAAGGTTACTGATAAATATGTAAACTACATTGTATGTTTATAAACTAGTAACAATTAGAGAATTAAAACACCATTTTTCAGTTTACAATGAACCATTCATTGAATGGAAGATTCATTTTTGTTAAGATGTCTTTCTGCCTATACTCCATGAAATCTTAATAAAAAGTCCACCATTCTTTTTTTTTTTTTTTTGTAGATGTTGGCAAGTTGATTCCAAAGAAATGTAAAAGACCTTAAATATACAAAGAAATACAAAGTGCCAGCAAGGGTAGGTTATTTTAAACTACAAGAATTAAGACAGTGCTTTATTGGTGCAAAGATAGACAAATTAACCAAGGGAACCAAATAGATCTGAGAAACAGAATTACACTTACACAATAACCTGATTAAAGCAAAATTGCAATGGCAGTGCAATGATGGAAGAATAGTTGCTTTAATATATGGTGCTGAATTAATTAGATATCCATATGGAAAAAATAAATCTTGACTGCTATATACCCAAAAATTATTCTGAGATTGATTTTAGACTGAAAAGTGAAAGTGAAACAACACAGTTTCTAGAGTAAAATATAGGAGAATATATTCAGGAACAAAGATTTCTTAAGCAGTGTTCCAATAAGCACTAGCCGGAGAAGATCGACAGACCATTAAGTTGGACTTGATTAAAAACAGTGAGGACGAGGAGTAGCTGGAACCTTCACATGTTGCTGGTTAGAAGTATAAATGGGCATGACCATGTTGGGAAGCTGGTGGTATCTATGAAAGCAAAACATACTTATACCTGTGACCCAGCATTGCTACTACTGAGTATATACCAAGCAAAATGAATGTTTATTTCTGGCAAAACATACTTATAGTGGTATTACTCATAGTAGTAAGAAACTGAAAACAGCACAAAAATCTGCCTGCGGTAGAATACCTGCATAAATTGTGGGGCATTCATACAATGGAATTCTACGTAGCAATGAAGAACTGCTATTTGCAACATAAATATCACATATATCATGATGAATGAAAAAATATTGAAAGAATAGTAAATAATATATGATTCTGTTCATATGAAGTTCAAAAACAAACACGCTCTAATATTCAAGGTCAGAACAATGTAACCCTTGATAGGGATTATCACCAGGGTGGAAGTACTAGGGAAGTCTGAATTTTATGACACAGTCATGTCCAATTATTTACCCTCGTTACCTCAAATTTGCACTGTTAAATAATGCAGAAAGGTTTTTTTTACAGTTAATTTTGGTTGGTTTAATTTCCCCTGAGAGCTGAATTAAATAGCATGAATCCATAAGGAGAAAGAATGCTGACATTCTAATAACTCATTATGGAGAAGGTTCATATTTTTAAAAAGTAAAATCTCAGCCATTTTAGTTAAGTCTTAATTGATGTTATTGACATGTTTCGATGTCTGTGTCTGGTACAATAAGAACTCAAACACTAGCTGGCTGTCTCTGTCTCCTTGTATGAATTTATTAAAAGTCTATCACTCAAAAATGAATGATCATAAAATAACATTTAATATTTATATGTGATTGTAAAACAATTCTTCAAAAATCTGACCTAAAAAAATGACTGACTGAAACCCTAACAAAAGTTTTGTCTGAGTACCATATATCCCCAAGAGATGAAATAAAGTAAAATATATGTGTGCACTTGTGCACACACACACATTGTAGATCTTAAGATAATATAACTTTACAAGGTTATAGGTACAAGGTTCTACAGGAATGAATCTCAGAATATGTGGTAATTTTTTCAAGCCCCTTCAACAAGTTTAGCAAAAATAGCTCAGAGATCAGGTAACATGGCTTAGAAGAAAGCAATATTTGAATAGCTCACTCAGATCACATGAGTGATTATTGTCTTAATTTTAATCATCATGGAATCTACCAAATAAGCTAATATAGTCAGTCCTCACTTTTTTATGGTACCATGTTAATGGAAATGCATGTTGTGGGAACCCTGTCCTCAATGCACGTGGCTCCGTGGTAGCTGAGATTGGTTACAGGGCAAAGCAAGCACACAGTTTCAATGTGAACAAGTTTCACTCAGCCCAACACTGTGCTGAGCAAAGCCTACCTCTAATTAGTAACCTCTCTTTTAGTGTTTGAAATTATAAATTGAGGGAGGTGGATAACATTTTTTTTTCTACTTTAGAACATCATATTAGAAAACAGTTCCTTTGTGTGGATATTGAAAAAAAATGTGCAAATAACTTATACCAATGACTTATAGATATTTCTGAAAGGTGATCATAAATTGACTTTTAAAATATCTTGTTATTCCCTCCAAATATTCTTGTCCTCAGTATGCTTGACTTGTAAAGATTTCTTTCATTTCTAATAAATGATAGAAAAGCTTTTTTTGAGGCTGTTGATGTTGTCATCACATTTTTGGCTCTGAAAATCAGGTATCTCCAATGTAGCTGCTTAAAGTTTACTGCTTTTTACTTTTTGGTATTTGCAGTTTTATGTTCCTGTTGTAAATTTAGAAGTATAGAAAAGAAGATTATACAAAGTGCCTTTACCATGAACATTTAAATAACTGTTGTCAAACTTGTGGCATATAATTTTCCAGTTTTCTACTGGGCCACTTGTTTACAAACGCCACGTAGACTGATGCTTAGGGAAAAACTCAGGAGAGAGTTATAATGATTTGCCCTTGGAGAAGACTCTCTATTTTCTTGGAAAAGAAAAGCCTAAAAGATCATTTAAATTCGTGATTGAGATAGGTATTATTACTGATGTAAGTACTATAAGAAACACTCCAACTATTAAATATTTACCTTAACTTTAAATTCTAAAATCCTCCATGGAGTAATTGTTTCCCAAAGAACTCAAGGACCCCTTTTTTTCACATATGTCTTCACTACAAATATATTATCAGGTCCTACAGAAAAGGTGTGGAATAGGAGAGAATTTTCATAAATCTTTTGTTTCCTATCTTCCCAGAGCTACCCATCAGAGTGACTGCAGAAATAGGCAAACTCATTTTATTTTAACAAAATTTTTAAAAAGTCTATTTTTATCATTAAGCCATCTGAAATATACCTGTGTATTCCAGAGAAGGCGGGGATCATGCATACTATTTTCTTTTAATGGAGAAATCAATTGTCTTAATCCTTTTATAGAATAATTCATCTTTTCTCCATTAATTTAGTTGCCATTTTGTGATGATCTAAAGTGGCATTAATACACAGATCCATTCTTTCTCTTATTTTCATTGATCAGTATATTTACCAAACCACAATAGTTTAATTACCATGACATTGCAGTACATTTTGGAATTTGGTTGGACGGCTTCCCTCATGTCATTGTTCTTGATCCCAGGCTGCCAAAGAAGATCAAAATTGATAAATAATCCTTTGTCAGAAAGGGGATTACAAACCTAAAATTATCCCTTAAAAATAGTGTGAGATCCTTATCTGACCTCTTTGAACTTATTCAAGTATGGAATTAGCTACTTAAGTTTCTTTCCTTCTCCTTTGTAGACTGTTTACTGATTTTTTCAGCACCTTCTCTTTCGCTTCTTATCCATATTTTTTCCTTCTTCACATTAGAAATATTTTTTAATTCCTTCATTAAAATTTTTTATCTGACCTATAATTCACATACTAGAAAATTCATCCATTTAATGAATTGTGAAAAACACAAGCAATGTGTTTTTAGTATATCCTCAGAGTTGTGCAAGTGTAACCAAAACCTAATTTTAGAACATTTTTGTCTCTCCTAAAGAAACACTGTACTCATAATCAGTCACTGTCTAAACCTCCACCCAACTCCCCCAGCCTCAGTAACTGCTGATTTACTGTCTACTCTTCTGATTCACCTTTTCTGTACATTTCATACAAATGGAATCATACACTATATGACAATTTGTGTCTGACTCCTACTCCTACAGAAATCCACTAGAGCAAAAACATATGGGTTTAGAGGTATTGGAGTGGGTAAGATGAACAGCTGGACTTTACCCACACCTCACCCAACTTGGCACAACTTAGGGCTAAAGGACAAGTTCTTGGCCTGTGATTTCTTCCATGGAGGAAAGGAAGAGTGTGTGAGTGAGCATCCGGCTTCCCCAGCTGGGCAAGACATTGCTGAAGAGGCTCATTTCTCTTTCATCCCATCCAGAATACTCAACTGTGAGCTCCATGACTGAGAGGAATGAAAAGTTTGGGAGAATGGCAAATAGGACTCACAGAGGGCATTAAAGGAATGTGGATCCTAGTGACTATGCCATAGATTCCATCAAGAGCCTGCATGAGCCACTGGGAAAGGCTCATCAGTAAGTCCACCCATTTGGCCGACAGGTACCCCCAATACCCTGTGTGTCTCACCTACACCCTTTTTACTTCCCATGGCAGGCTCCCTGTGTATGTTCCTGAAGGCCATAGTGAAAGCAAGTTTTGGAAGACAGCTAGTGAGCATATGCAGAAGGCAGAATCAAATCTGTAGGTCAAGGAGAATCCACAAGCTTGAGTTGTAGTGTCACATAGGTAAAAACAAAAAAGAGGCTGTCCGCACTTGGCCTGGTGCCTGCAGGATCAAGAGAAGGTATACAAGCTTAAAAATCCTGCCACAAGAAAAATCTTTTTTAAAAAAGGGGGTGGGGTGGGGTGCCTGGATGGCTCAGCTGGTTGAGCATCTGACCCTTGACTTGGGCTCAAGTCATGATCTCAGGGTCTTGGGATCAAGCCCATAGCAGGCTCCATGCTCAGCAGGGAGTCTGCTTGCGATTCTCTCTCTCCTCTCCCTCTGCCCCTCCCCCTGCTTGTGCTCTTTCTATCAAATAAATAAAATCTTAAAAAAAAAAATAAAAAGAATCCTGCCACAAGAAGAAGCAACAGGCATGGAGCAGGTATATCCATAGTCTATCTAGAAGGGCTGATGAAAGGTAATTCTCCCCTGAAGGAACAAATGATTAAATTATTGCCTTAAGATCTTTATTCCTTTTTTTTTTTAATATAGGAATTTACAGTTCCACATTTTCCTCTAGGCACTACTTTTGCTGTGTCTCATAAGTTTTGGTATGTTGTGTTTTTGTTTTGTTCATCTCAAAGTATCTTATAATTTCCTTGTGATTTCTTCTTTGACACAGTGGAATGTGTTATTTAATTACCTCATATTTTAAATTCCCCAAATTTCCTTTAGTTCTCAATTTCTAATTTAATTCCATAGTGCTTGTAGAACACTCTCTAATGATTTCAATCCTTTTCAATTCTTGAGGCTTATTTTATGGCCTAACATATAATCTACCCTAGAGAATATCTCATGAATATTAGAGAAGATGCACTGTAATGTTGTAAGGTGGAGTGGCATATTCATATCGGATAGATTTACTTGGTTTAGAGTGTTGTTCAAGTCTTCTCTTTAAGTATTTGTCTTCTCTCTAGCCATTATATCCATTATTGAAAGTGAGATACTGTAGTCGGCAGCTATTATTATTGATTTGTCTAATTCTCCCATTGATTCTGGCAGTTTTTCCTTCAGGCATTTTAGGACTCTGTTGTTAGAGGCATGACATTATACAATTGTTATATATCCTTGATGCATCGGTCCTTTTATCATTATAAAATGTCCTTTTTGTTTCTATTACAATTTTAGTTTTAAAATCTATCTTGACTGATGTGAGTATAGTCACATTAGCTCCTTCTAGTTACCTTTCGGTGTATAGTACACTTTGTATCTTTTTATATCCTTTTACTTTCAAAAGGATTTTTGTGTCTTTGAGCTTTACGTGTGTCTTTTATAGACAGCATATAGTTATGCTGTTATCATGTTTTTTATCCATTCTGCAACCTTTACCTTTTATTGCAGTGTTTAATCCATTTAAATTTAATATAATTACCAATAAGGTAGGATTTGGATCTGCCTTTTGGCTATTTATTACTTTATATGTATTATGTGTTTTGTTCCTCTATTCCTCCATTACTGCCTCCTTTTGTCTTAAATAGATATTTTTTATTGTACCATTTTAATTCTCTTATTTCTTTTACTATATTTTTTGAGTTACTATTTTTAGTGGTTGCTTGGGGGTTACAGTAAACATTTAATTTATAACAATCTAGTCTGTATTAATACTAGCTTAATTTCAATAGCATAGAAAAACTTTGCTTCTATATTGCTGTGTTCTTTTCCTGCCTTTTTGTGTGCTGTTATTATCATACAAATTACGTCTTTATACAATGTATGCCCATCAACACACACTTAACAATTATTGCCTTTTACAATTGTCTTTTAAATCACACAGGCAAAAAGAAGTTATAAACAACAAAAAATGTATTTATGCTTTTAAAAAATATTTACCTTTGTATTTACAATCACCGGTGCTCTTTATTTCTTCATGTGGATATAAGTCACTGTACAGGTGTTCTTTCATTAAAATCTAAAGGTCTCCCTTTTGCATTTTTGCGTGGAGGTTAGTTACTAACAAGTTCTCTCATTTTCTTAAATATGAGAATGTCTTAAATTCTCGGTCATTTTTGAAGAATACTTTTGCTGGATATAGAATTCTTGGTCAATGTTCTTTTTCTTTCAGCACTTGGAATACTCCATGCAACTGTTTTCTGGTCTCTGTGGATTCTGATGAAAAATCAGCTATAAATAATATTGAGGATAATTTTATGTGATGAGTTGCTTCTCTCCTGCTGATTTCAAAATTCTCTCCTTTTTTTGGCTTTCTACCATTAGATTTTAATGTGTCTGGGGGTGGTCTTCTTTGGATGTATCTTTTAAGTTTCTTGAATGTGTAGATTAATGTTTTTCATCCAGTTTTGGAAGTTTTGTGCCATTGTGTCTTCAAATATTTTTCTGTTCCTTTCTCTTCAACTTCTGAGAGTTCTGTTGTGCATATGTTGGATGTTGGTACACTTGATGGTTTCTTTCAGGTCTCTCAGGTTCTATTCACTTATCTTCATTCTTTTTTTTTTTCCAAACTGGATAATATCAACTGACATATCTTAATGTTTGCTGATTTCTTCATCTCCTTAAATCTTCTGTTGAGAGCCTCTAGTGAATTTTTTTATTTCAGTTATTTTACTTTTCAACTCTAGAATTTCTATGTGTTTTTTTTATAATTTCTCTTTATTGATATTCTTTATCTGTCAAGAAACATTGTCCATTTTCCTTTAATTTTTTAGACATGGTTTTCTTTAGTTCCTTGAACAAATTTTAAATAACTGGTTTAAAGTCTTTGTATAGTTAAGCCAAACATCAGGGACAGTTTCTATTGCTTTCTTCATGTACATGGGTCAGATTTTTCTTGTTTCTTGCATGCCTTAAACATTTTTTTGAAAAAAAAAAACATTTTAAATAATAGAATGTTACGACTGTAACCCCCAAGCAACAGACATCAGAGTCTCCTCTCTTCCCAGGGTTTTCTGCTGTTACTGTTTTTGTTGTCTGTTTTAATGATTTTTCTGAACTAATTCTATAACGTCTATCCACTCTTCATCATTTGTGACCACTCTCCATCATTTGTGACCACTTGTGCTCAGTATTTGTGACCGTTGGTAAGACCAGTTACAGCTAATGATTGAACCAAGATTTCCTTAATGCCTGTATCCAGTAAGGCTCCCAGTTTTTGCCAAGGGGTTCTGTTTGCTTGTTGGGCATGCCTTCACTACTCAGCCAGGGTGCAGACAGTTCTGCCTTAGTGTCTATTCACTGCCCTCTTAGAGCCTCAAAATCAGCCTGAGGTGAGAGCTTAGAATCTTCTCAGGTCTTTCCTGAGCGTGTGTATAGCCCTGGGCACACTTGCAGTCCTTCCAACATGCATGGGCTTCTAGATTCCCAAGAATACGTCACCATTTTTCTGTGGTGAGATTAAACGTAGACTTTCTAAGCCCTTGTGAACATCTGTTCTACAGATTTTTCTTTTAAGCCTTTTAGGTAGCTTGTATTTTGCCCCAACTTGTATTTACCACCTCAGGCAGTCAGAAAATTAGATGATTGCCTCTAAATGTTTATGGCAAGCTTCCTTGGGGAAAGCACTTTTTGCATTGAGTGAGTTCAGAGGCAGGTCAAATAAAGACAGCTTTGCAAGTTGTCTTCCAAGGAGCCACAGTCCTTTGACAATGAGATTCTGAAAGAGTTCCAATCCCACTGTGCACCCACTGGTGGCTGCCTAACTGCTAGTTGTCACTATGATTGTGAGTTATTGATTTTTAGGCTATCAGAGTGCTTCAGAGTGAGATAAGAATAGGGCAAATTAAAATGCCACAAAGCTGGGGCACCTGGGTGGCTCAGTCGGTTAAGTGTCTGCCTCCGGCTTAGGTCATGATCCCAGGTCCTGGGATCGAGCCCTACTTCGGGCTCCCTGCTCAGCAGGGAGTCTGCTTCTCCCACTGCCTGCCACTCCCCCTGCTTGTGCTCTCTCTTTCTCTCTCTCTCTCTCAAAAAATAAAATCTTTAAACAAAATAAAATGCCACAAAACCTACTCTTTTTACTAATATTCAGGCACATTTCTTTTTTTAAATAATTATTTATTTTTATATTTTATTGAAGTATAGTTGACATACAATATTATATTAGTTTCAGGTATACAACATAGTGGTTTAACAAATTATATACATTATGAAACGCTCACCAAGGTAAGTGTCTGTCACCATAGAAAATTATTACAATATTGCTGTGTATAGTCCCTATGCTATACTGTTAATCCTTGTGACTTCTTTATTGTATAATTGGAAGTTTGTAACCTTTAATCCCCTTCACCTATTTTGCCTACCCTCCCACCCTCCTCCACTCTGGCAACTACCAACCAGTTTGTTCTCTGTATTTATGAGTCTAGTTCTGTTGTCTTTTTAGATTCCATGTATAAGTGGTATCATATGGTATTTGCCTTTTTCTGCATGACTTATTTCACTTAGCATAATTTCCTCTAGTTCTATCAGTGTTGTCACAAGTGGCAAGATCTCATTTTTTTTTATAGCTGAGTAATATTTTATTATATATACATACCACATCTTCTTTATCCATTCATTTATTGATGAACCCTTAGTTTGCTTCCCTATCTTGGCTATAGAAAATAATGCTGCAGTAAACAGAGGGGTGCATATATCTTTCAATTTCATGTTTTTGTTTTCTTTGGGTAAATACACAAAAGTGGAATTACTGGGCTGTATGTTTCTATTTTTAATTTTTTGAGGGACCTCCATACTGTTTCCCACAGTGGCTGCACCAGTTTACACTCCCACCAACAGGGCACACTGGTTCCCTTTTCTCCACATCCTCACCAACACTTGTTACTTACTGTCTTTTTGATACTAGTCATCCTGACTGATGTGAGGTGATATCTCATTGTGGTTTTATTTGCATTTCCTTGATGGTTAGTAATATTGAACATATTTCTTGTGTTTGTTGGCCATCTGTACATCTTCTTTGGAAAAATGTCTATTTGGGTTCTCTGCCCATTTTTTAATTAGATTATTTGTTCAGTCACATTTTTTTAGTAAATACTCCCTAGATTGCTGCAAGCCTTTGGTTAATGTCCAGGGTTCTAATGATTTTATTTATTTATTTTTTGCCAGTTCCTCATTCCTTTCATGGTGGAGAGAATTTTCAGAGGTTTTATATACCACTGTTTTCACTGATTTCATCTCTCTAAAATAAATTTTATGGTAGTGTAAATTTTCGTTATTCCTAACATAGACATCAATATGGAAAAGCTAAAAGAGGAACCTGGGACTTAGTATGGTTAAAGCCATCCAGCTATTGGCCCGAGAGAATAGTACCTCAATGGCTGCTTTTTACAAGATCATAGATTTTCTTCCATTTGACGATTATTAGCCCACAATATATTTTGCAGTCTCTTCATCAATGCCTAGACTAGGATCCTTACAGCTAGTGTCATTCCTGGACACAGGTGTTCCTACATGTGTAGCATTCAAAATGGTCTAGTAGGGAGGCTGGTCCACAAGTAATAGTCATGGAATTTTAAAAGAAACTTTGCATGGGTTCTTTTCCAAATTTTGGCTTCAATAAGCAGAAATTTCTAGGAGTGGGAAATGTACCATGTTGTACATTGTGGGTGTAAAATGGAGCCCTCTTTTTTCCTCCCCTATTACTACATTGTACATCAACATGCTAACATCTGGTAACTTATTTGAAATATTAAGTTTTTTAAAAAATTACAGAAAACAAAAACTGCACAAGCATTTATAAATTTAACAATTTACTTCATTTTTAGCACTTTGTCTTAGGTGTTTATATTTTGACAGTAGGCAAAAAATGAATTTATTACTCTATGATTTGTCTAAACGTGCTATGTTACCAAAATGCAAAAATGTTATTAGGGAGTGTTGTTTTCATATAACTTCAGGTGTGGAAAAATTTAGAATAATAAAATAATATTGTGAATGATTTGGTTTGAGAAATTGTTATGTCGCAATATTTAATAAGTAGCATTCCCAATTCTAAGGGCAAAATCTGAACTTCTGAAAGCATTCCTTGTTTTTTAGCAATGATTTTGACTGTTTTCATACAGCCTTAATGAACAGAAATAATCTAATTTAATCTTGAGTAATTACAGCATTCCAAATATTGAATATTTCAAGATTTTCTGGAGTCCTTGAAAAGAAACTCTGGTATCTTTCATTTCCAATGCACTTCTGTTAATTTTGACTATTGCTTGGTTACAGCACTTGTGGGCTTCTTTAAGATTAAGGTTAAATTTTTCTAGCAGGTTTTTGTAATGTCTGGATTCATTTTTCAGTATTACATTTGGTACATTTTTGGAAAGATTGAACACAAGGTAACTTTTACAAATGCTACCAGACTATTTCCCAGTTTTGAACAGTACATATAACTTTTACTATTACTAATATTTCTTTAGTCACCTGGAGGTTAAGTCAGGATAGGCATCAAGAAAAATAGAGGTTGCAAGATTGTATTGGCCTAGAAAGTGAAAGTCTGAGGATAAACATGAAGTTTCTATTATCACATGCAGGGAAAATACACAGCGCTCACTTAGGCTGCTTTTCCAGACTTACTCATCTGAACCACAAACTTTTTGGCCTTCTGGTTTATAGTTTAGTACTTCCAGCCAAGGAACAGTATATTTATTTTGAAAGGAGAAAATGTGCTTCATGTTGTAGGAAAAAGAGAGCAACTAAAATGAACTGAGTTCTACCATTTTAGGTACTTTATGTTTCTCATTCCAAATTGCTCCTGTCTTAGTCTGTTTGGGCTGCTATAACGAAATACCACAGACTGGGTAGCTTATGAACAACAGAAATTTATTCTCACAGTTCTGAAGGCTGGAAGTCTGAGATCACAGTGCCTCCATAGTTGGGTGAGGGTCCTCTTCCTGGTTGATAACCTGTGCCTTCATGCCGTGTTCTCATGTGGTAGAAAAGGTGGGGAATCTCTGTGGGATCTGTCTTATAAGAACATTAATTTTATTCATGAAGGGTCTATCCTCATGACCTAAGCACCTCTCAGAAGCCTCATCTAATAATACCAACTCATTTGGAGGCTAGGATTTCAACATAGGAGTTTTGGGGGCACACAAACACTCAGACCGTTGCATACCAACCTGTTGACTAGCAAATGCAGCTATTTAAGAAACACTTTCATCCATGGGAACTGTGCTATATTGGGCAAATAAGAATAAATTTGGTCTCTGGATATCAGTTTAAATAAACCTTCTAATGAATAACTTCCTCACAAATGAAATCGAGTCTTTCATAGTATAAGTTCTTCCATAATTTTCACAGAATTGCACAGCACTTCTATAAGATTTTTATCGACATTCATGTCAATTTGACTGCAAACTTCTGTTCTTGAAGTGTGTTGGTAAACTAGCTCTGTGGGAGAAAAAAACCAAATCTGATTTGTAGCATTTGTCAGTTTTCATGTTCTAAATATCCCTTTAGATACTGCAGCTGATTGCAAGCTACCAATGCAGAGTTGGGAGAAAGTACACAATTTGTTATCTGTGAGTGAACTGCAATACACTCTTCTATCTATTCTTCCTATCTTTCTTTTCAGAGTTCAGTATTATTACAATCTCCCTCTTCTGTGAATCTCTGAGGAAACTTGGAGTTGACTTGAATCTACCCACTTGAAGCTAGATAGGATTGTCTTTTTACCCACACTTCTGTGGAGGCCTGGGAAACTTTGCATGCATTCTGATTTCCAGGATGCAGTTAGCTAACCAGACTAACTGGCTTGCATAAGGAAACAGAACTATTCATGTCCAGGTATATACATTTTTGAGTAAATATATTTTATTTCTTCTTATTTCTTCTTACCTAATAAATCCTCCACACCGGTGAAATTCTAATCAACAAAAGTAAAATGTATATATCTTTATATGAAACATCCATGCCCTGTGGATTAGGTGACCTAGAGTTATCAGACAAGAGTGGTAAATCCCCGCTGTAACCTGTACAACCTGGGGTTTATTCATCAGTAGTTTCTTGAATGTTTTTAATGCTCTTATCTACATTTGGAAACCTGTTTCCAAATTGCTTACAGATTGTAAAAGCACTAATTGGTATTGCTCCTTGTTTGGTTCATTGACTCCACATTCTCTAGCAATTGTTGGTATCAGTTAAAATGTGAACGTACTAAAGGTACTGTTTTTAACAAATGTAATTTAAGCAGTGTTTTTTTAATTAGGGAGCCTATTTTAAGCTGTTACAACATCAGTGACTCCTGGTATTAAAACAGCCTATATTAAATTTTACAGCAATTACTGGATTTAAATTTTAGAATAGCAAACACATGACTAGATGGTTCAGTGAAATGAGGCTTGTTGAAACTGGAACTAAAGAAAACATGCTTCAGAATTTACACTTCCTCTTTGTTATAAATATGCACAGATATGCATAATTGGGCATATACCTGGAATGTGAAATAGAACAACATCCAGGAATCTGCAAGAGCACTGGATGTAAAATTAGAAGTTACATTTCACTTTTGAATGTTTCCAGGGATATAGATCATTTATCTGTAATTTAAATGGGTGTAGCTGTGTGTGTGTGTGTGTGTGTGTGTGTGTGTGTGTGTGTGTGTGTGTTTCTGTATTGGATTAAGAAGGTTAAGGGTAGAAGCAAAGGGAATAAAAAAGAATAGGCCTAATGACCTTCATTTTGTAATTCTCTAGTACTTTTAGATGTTCTTACATTTCTGGTTTTATGATGCTTGTGTGAGAATTGTCTCTTCTGAGGTCAAGGGAGACATGGGTAGCTGGAGAGACTGGGAAGTTTCTGAAACTGGGGAGTATCAGTCATTAGGTAGTACCTATAATACAGTAATATAAATCCTGAAAGGGGAAAAATAAGGGCAGTTTTAGCAATTTCCCTAATGTAATTTCTATGGAAAATTAACTGAAAGGCTTCCATCTTCAAACAAAGAAGGGACACAAAACATTGAAAATTCTATCATGAAAGTAATAATGTAGAACTAAGGAATGTTTGAAATGATCATTTATTCTTTTGCATCTGCCAGCTTCTAGGTTTTCTTTCAGTATTGTTACAATGAAAAAGGAGTGCATAATTTTATGTACTTGGCCCTTTCTTATTTTACCCCTATATTTTGACTTGGAAAAGACATGTAAGCCTGTATATACTCCTTCTTTAATTGTAACTTGTGCCAAGCTAATTACTTCATATATGTGTTCCCATTTCCCTTCTCTCTTTTCCCTTCAGGTTCCGTTGATTTTTGTCATGTTTTATCATGCTCTGGTTTGAAAAATGCATAAGTAAATTTATTTGTGGAGCTACTAGCCTTTCTTTTCCTTCTTCTCTTTCCTTTGATTTCTTTTCCTTTTTTTTTTTAAAGCTAGAAATATATCTACTTAGTTTAGCAACAAATCTGGGAATGTCAGTGTAATCAAGCTAATCACCTTATGAGAAGTCCTGTATTCTGGCTTATAAGATGGGGAGTAAACCCTAGGAAGCAGACTAATTTAGTGCCATTAATTTTGGCCTAAAAATCACCTCCTGCAACTATTTTGAATGTTACAGCATGTTCAGCAAAGGGCAAGGCAGAACTCTTCTGACTGGAGGAATCTAGCTGGCTTCAAAGATTATTCCTAAAAGGCGGTGGTTCTTGACTTTGGATGCATGTTAAAAATCACGTGGGATGCTTTGGAAATCCAATGTCCAGACTTTTGATTTCTGCTCTGGAATGTAGGAGGATAGGAAGAATGTCATTTACAGTCTTAACTACAAAAATAGATGAATATACTGCAAATTTACAGATTTTCTTGAAACTGTCAGAGTTGAGGTTGCAGGGAAACAAACTAGCCCAAAATATAAAAAGAGGCAAAAAGGACGGGTGAGTGCAGAGATAGACAGGAACCAGGAATTTGCTTACTTGGGGAGATGTGGTAAGAAGATACAAGTAAGGAAAATTCAGCTAGAATAGGTAACAAATTGGTGGAGATTGAGTGTAGTCTGGCAAGGCATTTGGAACCTCTGGGGACCATAGATATAAAGCCTGATCTCATTCCCTTGCGTATTCTTCTCCACAGATCCCACCAGGTTCAAAAAGATTGGTGAGAATTCTGATAAAGTATTCCTGATGGTTTAAGTCTGGGGAGGGGGCATGATGGCTGCTGTGTTATGGCACAAAATTTCTACCTAGTCTCTTCTCTCCTTTATCTCTTATGAAAAAAAAAAGCCTAATTTGCCTTAAGTCACTGGAGGAAGCCATTGCATCACAGGGGGAGAAGGATAGCTGGTAGTGAAGCAGGAGCACCGGGGATCTACAACCCTAAGACACAGGAACACGGTGCCTTCCTAAGACTGAGTCTTAACTAGAACAAAATGGAACACCCCTCCATGCCCATGACCACCAGATCAACAAGGTCAAGTAACAAGTCAGACTGAAATACTGCTGAGAGTATTCAAGACTGTGAAGACATACCCACTCTAAGGCGCAGCATAAAGGGAAGATTCAAGGTGATGGCAGGGAAGATAGTAAAAAACCTTCCAGCAAACCAGCTCTTACCTCCAAGCTATTTCTAGAGAAATTTAAAGCATATAGCTTACTGAGTATAACTATAGCTCCCACAAACCTTAAACTCAGATTGACCTCTGACTTGGTTAAAGCAGATCCCACACTAAAGGTCTAGTGGAAAGAGGGGATATTCACTGCCAGGTATAAAATCTATTTACTTCAGCCTGTATTATCTTCCACAGTGGGCCATTTTTTAAGAAAAAATTATGCATAAAAATGGCAAGAAGAAGAAACATGTTGTCAAGGAACGAAACAATCAACATATCTATTGTTAAGTATGACATCGATATCAGAACTCTCTGACACAGAACTTAAAATAGTGTCTGCAATATTAAAAGCTCTAATGGAAGAATTAGACAGCATGTAAGGTTGGACGTAAATTTCAGCAGAGAGATGTAAAAGAGATGGAAATGCTCGATATGACACAGTAACAGATGAAGAATGCTTTGACTGGTTCATCAGTAGACTCAACACAGGTAAAGAAAGAATCAGTTAACTTGAAGCAAAGCCAACAGAAATGGCCCTAACTGAACCACACAAAAAAATCAGTAGTTGTGGGAACTGAAGGTTGGGGGAAGGGTTAATCAGGAAAGAGCAGAAGGAGGAAATTTTGTGGATGATGAAACTGTTCTGTGTCAACAACTGAGGATGTGGAAATGTGGCTCTATATGTTTGTGAAGGCCCACAGAACAACAATATATCACAAATAGGTTTTCTTTTTGTAAATTAAAAAATTAAAAGGAAAAATAACCCTGTTTCTCAGAACAATTGTATCAGCACATCTGAGAATGAGAGCTTGGCTCAATCAGGTGATTTCAGTATGGATCTAAAATAGAGAATCTCTGCTAGCGTTTCCATCTCTTGGTGAGTTTATTATAGTATAAGCATTGGTTCCTAAACTTTATTGCCCTTTGGAATCACCTGGGATTTTTAAAAATACTGATGTCTGTCTCTCATTTCCAGGCATTCTGATTTAATGTGCAAGACAAAATATGGCTATCAGGAATTTTAAAAGCTTTCCTGATGAAACTAATGGGCAACAAAGTTTGGGAACCATTGGTCTAGAGCAGTGATTTCCAAACTTTAGCCTATATGAGAATCATCTGAAAGGCTTGTTAAAACACAAATGATTGGGCCCAAGTCCCAGAGATTTTGCTTCAGTAGATTTGGGATGGAGTCTATGAATTTGCATTTCTAATAAATTTTCAGTTGATGCTGATGCTGCAGGCCCTTTGACCACCACTGGTCTTAGACTAATGCTTCTAAGTTGTTACTGTGCATAAAATCACTTAAGTCAAAATTCTAATCAGTTGATCTGGAACAAGGCCTAAGGTTCTGTATTTCTAATAAGCTCCCATATGATGCTACTGGACTAAAGACTACACTTTGAGTAGCAAGGGTGTCTGGACTCTTGCATGACTTACTGAGTAGTACTAGTAGCAGCATCTGGTGATTTCTGTGTTTATTTAAAGTTTGCAAAGTTCTGTTCTAGAGGTCAGTGGGTGTTAAGCATTGTTTTCTGCAACCTTTCTATTTGTCAGCATACGAAGGTTTGCTCTATCGTTCAGAAGAACGACTTGCTTACCTATGTGTCTGACAATTTATTAATTCACAATGGAAAATACAAGAGTACAGAGGCAAGTTAGTTTATCAGGGCTAGCCAATTTCACTGTAGTATAAACTTACAGAAAGCCAACTTACCAAAGGTGGATTAATGAGTGAGAAGCATAATGAAAGAGTTCAATTGATTTTATGAAGTGCCTCTCAAGATTCTGATTGGGTGTTTTGTTTCTATCTAGTATAATGTGTCTTTTTGGGCACACCATGTCATACGGAGGCCAGCTAATGGCCTATGAATAACTGTCTGCGGGTCAGCCTCCTCTCCCCAGTCCAATCAGTTCTTGTCAAGAGAGAGGTCACCTGTTATAGAGCATGTTGGTTGTTTCCTCCAAAAAGCTGCTGTGGGTGTTGGTAGTCAAACACCATAGGCTTCTCTTTAGGATGAAAACCCCAGATAAATACAAATAATATTATAAACAGCTTGTGATAAGGTCAAGCTTCTAGAAGAATAAAACCAAAAGTAAATGAAAGAGTGCTTACTCTTTGGATTTTAAAAAATTAATTTTTAATTTATTATGACATAGGTAAAGAAAAGAAAAAAAATGACCTGCAAATCTTTCTGTATTTGCATATCCTAATGTATCTTTACTTCCTAAATGTAAAGGAAAGAGAGCTCTGTTTGATATGGAAATCAGCGTTTTTTTGACCAGCTTAGAACATCTATAATTAAATGCTTACAAAGTAAGCAGAACTTTTCTTTTTCTTCTTTTGATGAGTAAATCAGTTAAGCTTTTGCATGTTTGGGGTCATTGTGACATGGTCTGAGGAAAATGTTTAAGCCACTGGGCCCAATTATTTAGAAAAATTGTGGTAGGGCCATTTTAAGCACATTAGCAGGTATTAAGTTTAGGGACATAAACAGTAATCTTGGTGATTGATCTATAGAATTTACTTCTGCACATATATTTCAGAATCAATTTACATTTTTCTTTTATCCTGTTCTTCTACCAAAATAAACACAACCATGAATTTTGATGCTTCATTACCATATAATAAACATGTACAATTCAAAGTACTGCTTTTTGAACAGCCTTATTAATAAGGCTTTTTGGGAGACAAAATAAAAGCGTATTATAGATCTTATTAAGTCTCATTAAATCATACTGTGGAAACAAACTGGTAGCCTCCCGGTTTACATATTGGTCACAAATATTGATAAAAATTTTCAGCCTGCCTGCGCGGTATAATTACCAGTCCTTCCCCCTACCCCTCACTTCCATCCTCATTTTATTGGTCTGGGTAAAGCTTAGGATTTTATCTTTTTTTTTTTTTAAATCTTGAAAATATTCTTCAAATGAGAGGGAAAAAGACTCTGAAAACATTTAAAGAACAGTTAACTACTTTGTGTTTTAATATGCAAAGGACACCCCACACCTCCCACCAATTGTGATTCAGAAGCAATTCAGAACTTGTGTGTCCTTAGTTCCATATTTGGCATATTTATAAATTTGCAAAAACATGTCCCTAGCAATGCCAAGGGGCCACCATGCTGGAGCACAAATGTAGTAGCAATGAGTTTTCTGGATATCTGGACTTGGAAAGGGCAGCCTGAGGGAACACCCTGAGGGAAATTAGATAAGATCAGTTGTGCCAATCTACCACATTTGCCTCTCTTTTTAAGTCTAAAAGTTTTCTTTTGTTGTTAAGAATTAGTAAACTTTGATAATTATTGAAATATGAGTATTACGGTAAGGGAAAATTTAAGTCCTTAGAATATTTCTTGACTAATTCTTTAGATTAAGCAGACCCATGGGAATGATTGGTTTATCGATAGCTATAGTACATGGAGGATAATATATTGTCTAACTTGTGGCTACTTGGGTTAGGAGAAACTGTAAGAGCATTCAGTTCCACAATCCGAAAATGCTCCATAAAGATAAGGTGGAGTTTCAGGGTTCAACTCTGTATCACAACATTGACAATAGGCTAGCATTAGAGAAATGGCAGAATTGCAATTGTCAGTCAAGGAAGTTCCTTCTTTCCTGCTTTCTATGTTATAACAAAATCCTTTATTCAGTAGTAAAACTCTCTGTGAGGCCTGTAGAATATGAGTACATAACCAGCTGAACAAGAGCCAGCAGCTACCCACAAACAATCTTCCGATAACTTTCAAAGTAATGGAATTGCTGATGTTTCCCTGGAGCACATTTTGCAGATGCAAGATTGTTTCAACGCTGTAATCGACAGTATCTGAGTTATAATAACCAGAAGAGAATAATATGTCACAAGGCAATGGCAACTTGCATCTGGTTCTGAGTTCCCCAAAGCCTGGTATAAGCAAGAGAAAAACAGGTGTAGCTCCAGTTTAATACATAACAGCTTGTGGACTAAGAATTCTCTTATTTTCCATTGCAAACACATAGACTATTTTGTGGCGGGTGTCTTTAACTTTACAGCTCAAAGACTGGTGTCAGTGGCAGAAGCAGTAATAGAAATACTTGGGTAGATGAATTTTTCTTTACAGAGTGTGAAGAATTCAAAGGAAGGTCATGGAAAATGCAATGAATTCTGAGTATATGTGTGTGTATACCTGCACATGCTTGTATAATATAGTTCTTGGTCTCAGGGTCAGTACTGTTTTGTGAAAATCCCAGCAGACACAGGAATATATTAGAGGACTCCAAAATTACCATGAAAACAAGGTAATCGGACAGCAGCTATTGTGGGCTTTGGTGGCAGGGGGATAAAAGAATTGCAGTGCAGTTGATCTAAAGCACTCTTCAAATGATACACTAAATCTATGGGCTACAGGAAAGCACTACACAAAGCTTACCTAGGTTGTGACTGTGTCAGGGATAATGGGACCCAGTCTGAGGCCTTGAGACAGGAATTCCCTGCAAATAATAGCTATGGTTTCAAATCAAAGAAATCTTCCCAGATACCCAGTACAGATGGGACCACTGTCACACGAGAGTTTTTCTGTCCCACTTCCATACAGTTATGTCTGTGATACTATTATTATCCAAGGGCAAATCCAGATTTTGTGCAAAGGGAAGGTTATATGATTTAGGATTTCTCCTTTTTTTGAAGTAGTTGACACAATATCACGGTGATTTCAAGTGTACAACATAGTGACTTGACGACTCTACAAGTTATACTATGCTCACCACAAGTGCAGTTACCATCTATCACCAAACAATGATAGTACGATACCATGGACTATTCCCTCCGCTGTATCTTTTATCCCTGTGACTTATTCATTCCATAACTGGATGCCTGTATCTCCCACTCCCCTTCACCCATTTTGGTCATCCCCTCACCCCCTGTCCTCTGGCATCCATCAGTTCTCTGTATTTATGGGTCTGTTTCTGCCTTTTTTTGTTTGTTTGTTCATTTGTTTGTTTTTTTTATATTCCGCATATAAGTGAAATCATATGGTATTTGTCTTTCCCTGTCTGACTTATTTCACTTAGCATAAAACCTTCTTAGTCCATTCATATTGTTGCTTGGGTGTCTTCTTTTTATTTTATTTTTTTAAGATTTACTTATTTATTTGAGAGAGAGAGAGTGCACATGTGTGAGTGAGGAGAGGGGCAAAGGGAGAGAATCTTCAAGAAGACTCCCTGCTGAGCACAGAGTCTGACATGGGGTTTGACGTCATGACCCATGAGATCATGACCTGAGCCAAAACCAAGAGTTGGACGCTTAACCGACCAAGCCCCCCGGACCTCCCAGGTGTCTTCTTTTTAAAAAAAGAACATAGATACATACAACTTTTGAAAATTAAAACATTTACTCTGTGAACACATTCTTAGACCCTCCCACAGCCTCGGAGAAGCATATAAAACTGAGGGGCTCTGAAATTTAAGTTTCATTGGCTTCATGGTGATTCTACTTCTGCTACTACCAACTTGGGGAAAATGACTTACCACCTTACAGAATCTTAAGCCAAGTAAACTGCCTTCATTTTAATAAAGCATGAGTTTATTTAAAAATTACTTAAAGTCAAAGTCATTAGTGCCCAGTAGCCTATAGTACGTGGGGGGAAAATAAGTATGTTGAGTTTTAGTACAAGATACAGAGACTTTGAACTAATAACAAACAATTTTTAACAATGTTCATGTAGCTGTGTGTTTTGCAATAATAATAATCATTATTACAGTGCTACTACATGCAAAATGCTGCTCTAAGTTCTTTCTATGTATATATTCATTTTCACTCTCAAGAAACTATTGGTGCAGCCCTTTTAATTACCTCCTATTTTATAGATGAAAATATAGGGCACAAAGAACTTAATAAGTTGCCCATGGTCGGATGGTTACTAAGTGGCAGAATGTAGATTTGAACTCAAGTAGTGGGCTTCAGGCTCTGTGCTTTTACCCTCTATTCTGCCTATCTATCTGTGAGCTATGTCAGTTTGGTTCAGTGGAAGGGCAGCATTTACCTGTGTGCTGTGATAGTCTGGTCATTTCCCAGCGTATAATGATGGTCTGGTGTACACCAGAAGGCTGCTATTGTCTGTGTGCAATAATATTCTATTGCCAGCACTAGCTAAATGGCAGATATAGGAGTTGGTGCAGAAGCTATGAACTAGCTTGGAAGAAGAAGACAGACCCTCCAACAGGCATTGGCCTTTATTTCCTAATTAGTCAATCAGGGCTTTGGAAGTACTATTTTTAAGGTCTTTCCAGGCCTCATGTTCAATATATATATATAGAATATGATTAATATACATGCCTCCTACATATATATATAAAATATTAATATATATATATATATATATAAATTTATATATATTCTGTTTATGCTTGTGGTTGTGAATGCCCAGTTGGCATAAATGGTAATACTCTAAAAGTACTTTTGGCACTGATATTTCTAATAGACTGGGCTGGCTGTGCCACTTGAATGAATGACATTTATTAAGAGCATGCTATTTCCCTGTAATATTCTAAGTATGCTAAAACTGTGAATTCACTTAATCTTACCTAATAGTGATCTTATGAGGTAACTACTCTTCTGAACCTTATTTGGTAGGTGAGGAAACTGAGTTGTAGAGAAACTACTTTCCCTGCGGGAGCCAGTTATAAATGGGGGAGTCAGGATTCAAACCCAAGCTGTCCAGCTGTGGAAGCTGCTTTCCTAATATCTGTGCTATAGTGCCAGGGTGTTTATTCAAACAGGTGCTGTGTTGACAGTGAAAGGAAGTCGAAAATGGTTACCAGTTCTGAAAAAGGGGATGTTCTGAGTGCTGCTGAAAGCTAAGGGTGTTTAATATTGCTGTAAAGAGGAAAGCCACACAGGCCCGTGTTGTTGGAAGTGCTGCAGAACAGTGCTTGAAATGTTCAATAAAGAATTCCATATAAGGTGGCTGCAAAAGACTAGCAGAGGAATGACAACAAGTACTGTTACTGTGAGAATAATATCTAATGTATCTATTTTGAACTTACTATGTACTAAGCATGGTTATAAATGCTTTACATATAGGAGACTCAACCTACTCCTCCCAAACACACTGTAAGGCAGATACTACTCTATGTCCTTATTTTGCCAGGGGGGAAAGTGATGTAAAGAGATTAACAATTTGCCCAAGGCAGACCACTTAAGTAGACATTTATGGAATTGAAGAAAAGATATTTAAATATATTCACCCCATATCGGTTGCTGTGGTAGGTGCTGTAGATGTGGAAATGAAAGTGAAGACATAGAGTTTCTAGGCAGAAAAGACAGGCAAATGTGTGATTGGAGGGCACCTAATAAAAATGTGCTTTTTTTGATGGGCAAGCCAGATAAAGAGATGACAGCATAAGCAGAGAACAGACAGAATTTACCTTTTGGGGGATCAGCGAGTGTGACAAGTAGGTGGAGGGGGCTGCCTGGAGTTAAAGCTAGAGACACTAGTAGGCTCTAGCTGATGGAAAGATTGTGAGCCAATCGTCATAACACCAGTGATTTCTAAAGGCTCTGAGGAACCATTGAAGGGTTTTAATCAGAGAAAGGCAATATTCGAGATCAACAGTAATGATGCTTAAATAAAGGAAAGGTCTTGAGGGACCAGATGGGAAGAGAGGGGATCAAAAGATATTAAGAAGATAGAGCTGAATGGACTTCATGGTCAGTTTGATCTGGGATAAAATAAGGATGGTGTAAAAGATGAATTGAAATCCTGATTGGATGGGGATGCTGCTGCTGGCAGATATAAGGAAGGTGGGAAGCAGACAAGTGTCCAGTGTGGAGGGGTTGAGACCAGAGGTATCTGGGGGACTCCTAAATGGAAACATCTGCTAGGCCATTGGCTGTTGAGCTGTGTAGATCAGAATGATTGATTAAGAGCTGTTATTCTACAGGAGAACATGAGAATTGTCATAGAATCTGCATAGAGTGAGACGAGATAAAGGATAGAACAAAGAGGGTTCCAGTGATTAAGAGACCATTGTGGGGAGAAAAGATGAAAGAAAGGAGTAATAATCTCAAGTGCCAGAGAGAGGAGAAAAAGTTGAAACATATCTGCTGATTCAATAATTAATTTTATACGAAGGCTGGGATGGGACTTATATGGATTTTTAGGTAGCTAGATAAATACTACACAGATATTTGGAGAGAAATGAGTTAAAAGTTGTAAGTGATGCACTAAATTACACCATACAATTTGGGGGTAACAGTCTAATGTAACAATTATCATAATCCATAATCTATATCTTCAAGGAACTATGAAACAATATTTTATATATTTTTATTGTGAAGATACATAAATATATAACCTACTGCAAATTAGGTAAAGTTATTTTAGTCCTTATTAGGTTCACTATATTTAGTCACTAGGTAAGCTAACTTTCCCAAATACTAAGCGTGCATGTGTGTGTTACAAGAACAATGTTTATGAACAGACACACTAAAATAGTTCATCTTTGGTATAAAACAAATATAGAATAATGCCTTTGGTTACTCTGTTTCAGTTGCAAGTAGCTGTCTGTGGTTTTGTGGAGACAGTTAAAATCATAATGCAACTAATGGGTGTTTTCTGCTGTTTCTGTTTATACTGAAGATTTGCCAGCTTCTTGGGCAAGTGTAAGGACACATGTTATTCCTTCATAAAGCCATTTTGGTTATGTCTAAGTCTAGTGTTCAATGAGAAATGGCAGATTATTCCATTCAGTATTTTTCCAGTCATTATAGTAAAGTTGACCTATTTCAAGTTTTCCTGGTAAATCCTCCCCTCCCCCTGCTTTTTTTTTTTTTTTTACTAAATTGGATTGGATTTGTTTATGGAAGCAATGATACTGTTAGGGTTCAGCCTAAAAGTCATAAATGGTTTTTATTGAGTTTGGATAGGAAATATATTAAGTTTAAAACATTCTTGAAAATATTTCTGATCTATTTGAATCTGCACATCCTCTTTCACATCCTTAAATTCTTATCCTCCTCATTTTAATATTTAAATGCTCCTAGAATTAAGGAGTTAGCCTGACTCTTTAGGAGAAGGTGGACCGAAAAGGTATTGTGTTTTTTCAAATCCAGGTAAATAACATAGGATTATAATTCACTGTGCATTTAGTGTCTGAACAATATCATTAGAAACAGCCTGGTTTACAGACTTAGCACAGGTGGGCTAGAGACATTAAAATAAATATAATTATTTTACCCGTAATGGCAACTCTAGAGAGTTCAAGGCAAAAATAGAAAAATAATTTGAAAAGTAGCACTAACAACTGTGTAAGAATGGTAATTCTTCACGCTTTTGTTTTGATAGCGACACAAGAAGAAATTCAAAATAAAAAAGGGAGAGATAAACATTGCCTTGTTTTCAGCTGCCTTGGCATTCATTTAGTCTTTATAACAGCACCCTCAATGTCCCCTTGAGAGTTGATGTCTTTGTTATCACTGTTTATAGGACAAACCTAGGGCTCCCCTTTCCCTTGCCACAGCCTGTGCATGTATATTGGCTAGATCATTCTTCTGCTTTCTCTATAAGAGTTGAATCAAGATCCAAGAAACAAAGTGGCTGAAGGAGTTGGAGATCCATTTTGTTTAAGAGATCTGATTTACTGGTTTTTGTACAAGATGCTTCCTGTTTTCTAGCCCCCCATACTACCTTGTCCTTCAAACTTGGTTTTTCAGATTTTCATTGATTCTCAGTAAGCATCTATAAATTTCTCTTTGCAAAATTGAATTAGTTGTTTTCTATTGCTTGTGTCTAATGATCCTTAATGATAAAGAGACTATTTTGAATATGATTAAGATACATGTTCCTTCTACTTCAAGTAACCAATATTTAAATACTATAGTTGTTTTGGTTTCCTGAATCCAATTAATCACTTCTTGGTAAATCTTAACAATGAAAAATTCTGATTTCCATTTAATCACCTAGAAGTTATTATCTTCCACTAAATGGAGTAAAATATATATATTTAGAGAGAGCATACAAGTGGGGTGGGGAGGGGCAGAGGGAAAGAGAGAATCCCAAGCAGGCTCCACGCTCAGCACAAACCCTGAAGCAGGGCTCAATCTCATGACCCTGAGATCATAACCTGAGCTGAAGTCAAGAATTGTTGCTCAACCGACTGAGCCACCCAGGTGCTCCTGAAGTAAAATATTTTTAATATTGTAAACTTCTTCAGTCTCCATTCAGTTCAGTCATCTCCTTGGACTTGGGAAGGTGGAGTTAACATCCATTCTTCCCATTTTGAGGGGCACCGAACTCTCTCCTTCCTTAGAGCATCATCTGTTGAACCCTGACATTGTCTGGAAGTAGCTAGTGACATACTGTTGGGAATTTTCTTATCTCTCTGAATTATTCTATTAGACTTCACCAAATATGGATTTTAAAGATTGTGTATAGCTCTAAGAACTAGCAAAGTTTCACTGTAAGTAGATCATACTGAGAAAGTATTCTTGAAAATTCTGCCGTGGACTTGAACATGGGCTAAATCCTTAGTCAAATATTTGTGTCCCTATTATATGGTGCAGAAAGAGATATAATAAACAAAACATCATCTCATTTTTTAGTAACTGTATCTGAATTTTAAACACAATGTTATAAAATGAGAAAATTTGGAAAAAAACCAAGAGGGTTTATGAATAAGTGTCTAAAGGAATATTCATACTATGGCACGGTGAATGAAGTCCCATTGTACATTTATACACAAACACTAATGGCCTTGTTAACTTTGGATGTGTTATAAAAGCTTTTATAAACTTTATTTTAAAAGATTTATTTATCTGAGAGAGAGAGTTGCGAGCACTAGAGTGCAAGTTGGGGGAGGGGCAGAGGGAGAAAATCTTTAAGCAGACGCCTCAGCTGAGCTCAGAGCCTATTGCAATGCAGGGCTCAATTTCATGACCCTGAGATCATCACCTGAGCCAAAACCAAGAGTCAGATGCTTAACCAACTTAGCCACCCAGGAGCTCCTATAACCTTCTTTAAACTTGAAACCATATTTTCATTTATGAATGACAAAATTTGTGGGAATAGAATCTCTTGAGGTTATTTTTGTCAGATTTGAGGTCTATGCTGTGCTGACAGTGGAGGACGAAACAGTTGTGGTTCATAGCCAATAGCACTGGGCCTGCTGAGAAGTAAGAATAAATGATCTTAATGAATATAGAAACTAATAATAATTAGGCATTAATACTTTATAGTATTGTTCTCATATAATAGTTGAAAGAAAGCACACAATGAATAAATATATAATCTCTGAAGTTCTGTTTTATATTGTTAAATCCTGAGAACAATCCTGAGGTAGATTGCAACTGTGCTCACTGCATAGATGAGGACTTTGAGCCCCTGCACATTTAAATGAGTGTGAAAGGTCATTCAGTTAGTAAGTTAATAAGTAGTACTAGAATTCATACTCAGGCTTTTCTAATCTCAGAGTCTGCATTCTTTATTGTGCTATGACATACTTCAGGTATGTGGGACCCAAACAGGAACTTGAAGGATAATTGGAATTTAGGAAAATGAGAAAAGAAGACTTCACAGAAGTCTAAACTTACAAAAGATTTTCCACTCGCTCACCCTTAGGAAATGCTCTATAAATGCCTGATGAATTAAATTAATGCATACTTCTACATCAAAATATGGCATGTTTTCGGTTCACTTTAATAATGTCAGCCAAATGTGTCAGAACTAAAATCTGAATTTCTAGTGATACAAGAGGGCTGGTAAGACAGGGTACAGAACAATCAAATATATCTGATGGTTTTATAAAAAAATTTTTAACAATTCTCACAATTTTGAACTCTTTGTAATTATTACCACTTAAACATGGTGTAAGTAACATGCATAATTCCTAGCCTTACATCTGAATATGACAGAAAATCTACAAATCATTCATTTGGGTAGTCATATTGATTAACGACCATGCATAGAAACTTTAATAATTAGGATGTCTTGGAAGAATGTTTACTGGCAAATAAATTTGTTTCCCATCAATTTTAACTTTAAACACAATCCCTGGAAAACTTGTAAAATCCTTTTCTTTTACCATCATGGTTTCTAGAGTGAGGTAAGAAGGAGATATTTTTAAGTATAATTTTATTATCTCTGTATGAGTCAAGGGAAAGTTATATCGAGAGGCTTAACTGTTATGAAAAGATAAACTTTATGAAACACAACTCATAAAAATGGATAAAATTTATGATATCTAAAATGAAATGTACATAAGTCTTGGGCTTTCTCTTCTTGACGTTTTCTTGAATATAAACATATAAGAAGTTAAAGTTCGGAATTCATGAGCAAACATTCTGCTCTTCAGAATTACCCTGTTCTAAATTTATAAAAGTTATATCTCCAACATCTGCAAATATTTTCAGGCTTTTTTTTTCGCCTTAACTAATTATATTTCTGGCTATATTCTCAATATTCTGCAGTTGTTGCTATAGAAAACACTTTAATGCATTAAAATGTCTCAATTGAGGAAAATAATGATCATTCCTCTCATATCTTTGGGTGGAAAATGGGAAATATTCCCATTCCAAAGCATGTCCCACACAACTTCCACAGCTTTTTAATTTTGATTTAATAAATGACAACAAGTCCATTTGGTTGACTTTTGGCTAAGCAGTGGTGTGGGAATACACAATTCATCATCTCCTGACTTCTATTGATATAAGATTATTCTCTTAATCTTTGAAGGGAGATTTTTATTTCTGGCAGTAAATTATAAGTAAACAGAAAAGTTTGTTGATTGAAAGTTCCAGATGTATTTTGTTGCTCTATTGCTTTTCTTTTTCTTTTTTTTTTTTTATGTTAACCACCATACATTACATCATTAGTTTTTGGGGTGGTGTTCCATGATTCATTGTTTGTGCATAACACCCAGTGCTCCACGCAGAACGTGCCCTCTTTAATACCCATCACCAGGCTAACCCATCCCCCTACCCCCCTCCCCTCTAGAACCCTCAGTTTGTTTTTCAGAGTCCATCATCTCTCATGGTTCGTCTCCCCCTCCGGTTTACTCCCCTTCATTCTTCCCCTCCTGCTATCTTTTTTTTTTCTTAACATATATTGCATTATTTGTTTCAGAAGTACAGATCTGTGATTCAACAGTCTTGCACAATTCACAGCGTTCACCATAGCACATACCCTCCCCAATGTCTATCACCCAGCCACCCCATCCCTCCCACCCCCCACCACTCCAGCAACCCTCAGTTTGTTTCCTGAGATTAAGAATTCCTCATATCAGTGAGGTCATATGGTACATGTCTTTCTCTGATTGACTTATTTCACTCAGCATAACACCCTCCAGTTCCATCCACGTCGTTGCCAATGGCAAGATCTCCTTCCTTTTGATGGCTGCATAGTATTCCATTGTGTATATATACCACTTCTTCTTTATCCATTCATCTGTCGATGGACATCTTGGCTCTTTCCACAGTTTGGCTATTGTGGACATTGCTGCTATAAACAATGGGGTGCATGTACCCCTTCAGATCCCTATATTTGTATCTTTGTGGCAAATACCCAGTAGTGCAATTGCTGGATTGTATGGTAGCTCTATTTTCAACTTTTTGAGGAACCTCCATACTGTTTTCCAGAGTGGTTGCACCAGCTTGCATTCCCACCAACAGTGTAGGAGGGTTCCCCTTTCTCCACATCCCCGCCAACATCTGTCATTTCTTGACTTGTTAATTTTAGCCATTCTGACTCTATTGCTTTTCTTGTGTGCCATTTGCTACTTGAGAAACATAGCCACTTAAAAACAAATATTGAATTTAAGAAATTTGGTGCAAATATAATTTTTCTCCAATATTTTTTCCAGTAACTAAAGTTTAGTAATAGAGGGTTCTGTGTTACCAAAGAGATGCTCACATATGTCATGCAAGAAAACTCAGGTACTATACTCAAAAGAGAACTCACTTTTTCTCACTAAATACCTTATTTACTTGTACTTATTCATCAGATAAACTTAGTTGTCTGATTTCTCTTACATAATAAGAATCTGGAAGATTATGATCTGGAGGCTCATGATCTAAGATTTAAAGTGAATCAAGAGTGTTCATGGCCCTGACACATGGCAGAAATAAATGCTTCTGTTTATAGAGGAGGAAACGAAGACACGTGGATTCAATTTACTTAACCAAGATCACATATTAAAATTCTAAACTTGTCTGAACCTAATAACATAGCCTCAAAATATATAAAGCAAAAATTGACAAAACTAAAAAATGATTAATTCACCTTCATGTTTGACAACTTTTATGTATTGTTCAAATTAATATATCAATAGATTAAAACTTGTTGAAGTATATTCTATATATTTTAATAAGGATATGTTATATTATCAATAATATAAATCATTGAAGAAGAACATTAATAAGCTTAACCTAATGTCAATATAGGACAAATATTTTCAAAACATTTACAAAAGTTGATATCACTTTGTGGGTCTTAATACGAGTCTCCATAAAGTTCAAAGAACAGGTATATAGTTTATCTGTAGGGATTACTATTTGAAGTGATGAGAAAATTAAATGAAACACCAAATGCAGTTGCAAGGCAGATATATAATATTAATTTTGTGTCCTCCCATTTCTGTTTCTGCATTAGAAATATTTAAGCTATATTTTGATAAATTCTTTTCTCTACAGTCTATTGACATATAATCAACATACAACATTATGTGAGTTTAAGGTGTACAACATGTTGATTTAATTCCCTTACATATTGCAAAATGATTCCCTCCATAGCAAAAACTAAGACCTCTATCACATCACATAATTACCAATTTCCTTTTGTGGTGAGAACATTTAAGATCTTTTCTCTTAGCAACTTTCAAGTCTGTAACACAATATTATTAACTATAATCAGCATGCTGCACATTAGAGCCCCAGAACTTACTCATCTTATAACTGGAACTTTGTACCCCTTTGACCAACATCTCCCCAGCACTCTCATCTTTGACTACTCCCCAGCTCCTGATAACCGTCATTCTACTCTTTATTTTTATGAGTTCTGCTTTTTTAGATTCCACATATATGTGATATCATACAGTATTTGTCTTTCTCTGCCTGACTTATTTCACTTAACATAATATTCTCCAGGTGCATTCATGTTGTTGCAGTGGCTGGATTCCTTTGTTTCTCAGGGCTGAATAATATTCCATTATATACCTATATCTAAAGATCACATTTTTTCTTTATACACTCATCTGTTGATGGACACTTGAGTTGTTTCTATATCTTGACTATTGTGAATAATACTGCAATAAACATAGGACTACAGATACCTTTTTGAGACAGTGATTTTGTTTCCTTTAGATAAATACCCAGAAGTACAACTGCTGGATCATATAGTAATTCTATTTTTAATTTTTTGAGGAGACTTCTTTGGTGGCTCTTTCAGTCTACATTCCTACCAGTTTCCTTTTTCTCCACATTCTCACCAACACTTGTTATCTTTTGTTTTTTTGATGATAGCCATTTTAACAGGTGGAAGTGATATCTCATTGTGGGCTTGATTTGCATTTCCCTGATGATTAGTAATGTCAAGCACCTTTTCATGTACCTGTTGGCCATTTATATGTCTTTTCTGGGAAAATGTCTATTTAGGCCTTTTGCCCATTTTTAAATTGGACCTTTTTTTTTCTCTCCTTTTACTGAGTTGTCTGAATTCTTTATATATTTTGGGTATTAACCCCTTATCAGATATATGATTTGCAATTTTTTTCTCTCATAGGTTGCCTTTTCATTTTGTTGATTGTTTCTTTTGCTATGCATGATAAATTTTTCTTTGTTTTCTTACCTGGAAATCACATTTTGTAGCATATTTAGAAATTAAAAACTGAAAGCATTTTAAAATGGTGTTGGACAAATAATATGAACATCTTGGTATGGTTACTTGTTTAGCAATTGTTTCCTAGAATAGAATATGAAAGCATAAAATTTTTTACTTCTTTTTTTTAAAGATTTATTTATTTGAGAGAGAGAGAGAGCACAGTTGGGGAAGGGGCAGCAGGAGAGGAAGAGAGAGAATCCTCAAGCAGACTCCCTGCTGAGGGAAGAGCTTGACATGGGGAAAAAATCCCAGAATCCTGAGATCATGGCCTGGGCCAAAACCAAGAGCCAGCTGCTCAATGGAATGAACCATGCAGGCACCCCAGGAGTTTTTACTTCTGTATTGCCAATGCTTAGAACAGTGCCTGGAATGTATAACCACCCCAAATCAATAGTGTATTTGTAAATTGGAAAAGAGTACCTGCTTCCCTGTATATGGTTATGCAACTTCTAGGTTTTCATCTTTAGTCCTATCTCCCTCCATTTCCATATTTTTGGCAGTTCTTGGGCTGAGAGTAGAAAGTTTCTTTCCAATCCATTGATACATACTTTTTTTTCACCCCTTTATTTTACATATTCCTGTGAAAAGTTTCAAGCATTATTTCTGTAGAATTCTTCCTGAAATATAGGAATGATAATTGGCAAAGTGCAGGCTTTTAAGTCCAACCTCACTTTAGATTTTGTCTTTTTCTTTAGCTTTAAATTTTCAGGAAAACCAAAAGAGGCATTGGAAATATTTACTTACCAAAGCACTGTGATTGGGCAACAAGCATCAAACACAACCTATCACATTTTCCTTCTGGAAATCACTTCTCCTTATCTTAACCTGGTTTGGCTGCTAAGACAGAAAAATGAAGACTCCTATACTCAAAGGAAAATGGAAAGAATGCTAAGGCAGTCATAGAAAATAAATGAGGCCTTAGTCAAAATTGAAAAGGAGGAAATAAGAAAAATGCAAAACTACTGGCATGAGGTATACTGAAAGTTAAAATACACCATTCATGAGTTGCCCTACATTGACAAGAACGCCAAGTAAAGATGTGACCATGTAATTAGAAAACAGACTATGTATTCAGTCTTTAAATTCAATTCCAGGTGGCACCAATCTCACCTGGGAAGGTAGAGCTTCCCATTTGTCATTTGTTTGCACAGACGCAGCTTTAGGTGTTAGGATCAGCAAAAGTTGATTACTAAGAGAATGTCGGAGTGAGAGAAAAGGAAGAGTATGTAATGGGTCCCAGGTGTTTGTCAGGGAGAAAGATCAGTATCTGAGATGTGGGGAGGAGGCCTAGAAAATGGAGGGGATGAGGTATTAATATGGGAAATGTATCTTCCCTGCTAAGTACTGAGCTCTGTGTCAGTAGGAACCATTTTCGGCTTTGTTCAAAGAATATTGCCAGAAATGTTTTAGGTATTCAATAAATATTTATTGAAGGAGTAAGTGGTTATAAGTTTCTGTTGGATATTTGATCCTGAAGTATTAAGTGATTTAACTAAGGTTAAATGATGGTGATGAATTTCAAATACCAGCCAATTTTTCTATTAAGATTCCTCAGTATTTTGTGTGTGTGTGTGTTCATTTCACACATATGACATTCCAGGTACGTTAGAAGAAAATTTCTTCAGCTAAAGGCACATGTCTTTCCCCACCTCTTCTGGTTCGAGAAAATAATTAGGATGACAGATTTTTCTCTATGTAGTATTGAGGAAAGAGGAGATAATTTTCACATTCTAGCCTAAATCCATTTTGTTGGGAGTGAATACTCTGGGGGCTATAGCCTCACAGAGCCATTATAATCAATTCATAGAAGGAAAAGTTGGTGCCGGGTTGGAAAGAGGGTTTGGTCTTTCCTCATGGAGGTTGTTAGTGTCTCTGTGGGTATCTCACATTCTTTGACATCTCAGTGCTTATATTTTTTATCTTTGTGCTATGGTAATATCAAGGCATATTTTACTCGTAGGAAGGAGGAAGGATTTCAAAATTTGGATGCTACAGTGAAAGTTGCACCACCAACTGTTTTTATAAACAAAAAAAAAAAAAACACAAGGCCCTTCATGAAAAACTAATGAAGAAATTTCTTTTCTGAATTATAAGAAAATGATCTGCATATACTCCTTCCCTAAGGAAAGAAATAAGATGACTTCATTTATATCACACCTTGTTCCAGAAAGGATTAAGACAGCATTATAATGTCTATAAAAGGATCTTTCTATCATGCCTTTAGTATTAACTGTTGGAAGCCATTTTTGTCACTATTACCGATGTTCCTTCACTGTAGCCAGATACCAAGTCTGCAGTGATGAGTTAACTAAAGGAGCTTCTAAGAATGGAAACCTGAAATTCCAAGTTACCGAGGTGAGAGGAGACAAAATTGAGTTGGGATCTAAACAATAGTGCTTTGAATATGAAACTCACATTTTCCATTTTCCAGTATTTGGTTAGTACTACTTAGGCCCTTGTAATGAATTTGGTAATTTATATCTGAATCAAAAGAAGTGAAAGAAGTACCAAATAGATTAAACAAAGTCTCTGTCTGAGTCATAGAGTTGAAATGGGAACATATAAATGGAATGAAATATTCAAAGGCATTACATGTGTCTATGACTGTAGGAAGTATTTTGTCTGGCATATATGCCAAAACCTATTCATTCTGATTTTTTTCTTTGCACAATTAAAGAGATTATACATGGGATATGTGCAATAGGTTGATGAGTGATGGTGATGAAGCAAACACCTGATATTTGTCTCAGTTAAAAAGGCAACTTATACATGTGTACTCTGGGAATTATTGAAAATAAAAATCTTCAAACTGGGATTCAAATTGTGACATTTATCTTGGAAACTCTATATTCCTCTCCCCACTAGCTTAATACAGAGATTAAAAGAAAAAAGATCATCTATTTACTTTTTGTCTTTTCAATAATTAAATAAATTTATTAAAAAAACTAGTGATGGCATCATGGGAATTGTAATGAATTATTCAAAATCTTATCATACGGTACAACATACATATACACCAAATTATACAGTATGTATAATACAAATATAATATGTTATATTTACACAAATATTTATAAAATATAAAAATGTAATGCGAAAGAAATGGCCAATAAGAGCTGGAAAGTGAGATTAAATGTCTTGCAGAAGATTAGTACTTTTTATAAACTCTGAAGGGCTGACTGATGTGTAATATGTGGATAGCAGTTGAGTGGCAGAAAGAAAATAAGGAAGGAGAAAACACTGGAGAAGGACAAGTCTTTTAGAAATGACAAATGGACATGTTTTAGCGGGAGTCTTCAAATGAGCTGGGGGAGAATTTTGAAAATTCAAATTTGAAAATTTGAAATTTGTGCTGGGCTTTGTAAATTAGTTACACATTGTATTTTTAGAAGCACAGCATGTAGTGGCACAAGTTTACTCAAAACAGTATTTTGGGAAGATGAATCTGATTGCAGTCTTCAGGCTAGATTGGACCACGTTGTATAGAGATGCAGGAAGAACAAGGAGGATGTGGTGGCATTGATGACAGTGAGGTGGAAAAGGTCTGACAATCAATCTCTGGGGTGGCAGTTAAATCAGATAGGGGCAGAATGGGAGTATTTTGAATGGCATTAAAAGAATTGACAGCACTCGGTAACAAAAGAGCTTTCTCTATTTTGGTCTCTCAGCTCTTGTAAGTTTTGCCACCTTACCTATATCAAAGAGCATCATCTTTTTGATATAATGATAATTTAGAGACATGAACTCAGAGTAACCATCACAAAACAGCACCAATAGTAACAAACACTTCAAACTTTTTTTAAAACAACTTTTGTTGAGAAAGTTTCATCATAGTACTTGTGAGGAACAATGGTGTTTGTTTTTGTTTTTCACATGAAGACAAGTACTTCTGGAAGTTTGTTTTCAGAAATGAAGGATTCACATAGACACATACCTATTATATCCAGACAACATATGTTCCACTTTAGAAAATTAAGGGTGGCAACATCAAAAGACTCATCTCATTTCCAGAGAAACCATGCATCTGACAAAGGCTGACTTTTGATTCTCAAAATGAATAATTTCACCAAATGTCAGTTTTCAATTAAAGAAAAGTTACTTTTACTTAGAATAGCAGTGAGAAGAAACAATGACACCAAGCAAATAATTTTGTAAGGGCCTAGGTGAATTTTAACCACATTCCTATAGATTTCTGCTTTTTTTTTTTTTTTAATTGAAGTTGCTTCTCCATTTTGACCACACTTGTATATTAATATGTCTATGTAGTTCAACTAATTCAGTCCTTTTTCAACATAATAAATCGAGAACAATGCTGAATATTATAAATCTATGCCAACAAATGTATTAAATATATACATTACTAGACAAAAATTGAGGGAAAAGGAGTGAAGTCAAGTAATACTAAATTTACATAAAAAGACCATAATTATTTTATTGAAATATGAATTGACCTCAAAAATACAGTTAGTCATTTTATTTATCTTTGGTAATTGTGTTAGCTTCTCATTCTTTCTGTTGCCTGTAGCTTGATTTCCAACCCATGGAATCCTGATGTCAGGAAGAATAATGGTTTTATTATGAGGAAGCCACAGATCTGCAAGCACATCAAGCATTGTCTGTATGCTAAAGAAATAATATGCCTAATACATATTGGCAAGATTGTATCACAAATGTAGGCAAAGTAGGCAAAGTAGATGACATAATGGCTGAATTTGGAGGCGAATCTTAGCTTTAGGCCCCTTTCTTATCTTCTTTGACCTCTGCTTCTTCTTCATTGGCCTCATTCTTTCTTAGTGCAGAAGACTTTCTTCATATGGCTGTGAAGATGGCTATAAGGAGTTCCAGCTTACATTGTCCTAAGAGCTTTTAATTCCAAAGGAAGAGTGCACCTCTCCCAATTGCTCCAGCAAAAAAGGGAAAGAAAAAAAAAAAAAAAAAGACTCAAAGAGGCTTCTGATTGTTTCCCCTGCTTATTCATGGAATAATTGTTGAGGTAGTTGGCATTGGGATATGTGACTGGACAGAATAAGTCAGTCTCATCTTTCCAATGGAAAGCAGGGAGGTGAGTTTCCTAAGGGAAGAGATGCTGTGCAAATAAAACATGCAAGCTGAGTTGGCAGTGATTTCTGATATAAAAAGGATTCTTAAATTGTGAAAAATTTGGGAACCAATGTTTTATAGGAAAAAGTTCAAACTTCTTAGTATGGTAGCAATATGACCCTGATTAATGTTTTCACTCTTGTTTTCTGTTTTGTTTTTTTTTCCCTTCCTTCTCTGTTTCTTCTCACCCTTCCCCCCCAGTGGTGTTATGATCTAACCACTGCTGGTTATTGCTGCTGTCGATTTATGCTAATTCCATTTTCCTGTAATGCCTTCCCCTCTTTTATAGATGTTCAATCTGGATCATGTGACTGAGATATTTTTCCACCTTCTCAACTAAAATCTGTTCTTCTATTCCATAGAGTATCTCGTCAGTGGGGTGGACAAAGCTGGCATTTTGCTTTCATGATATGAGGAAGCTCAAAGTCATCTGTAGTTTAATTTAGAAAAAAAATCCAATCTGATATCTTTATGCCCAATTGTTACGAAGCAAAACCATGTTCCTTCCATTGTTTACATGTGACTTTGTGGGTTGTAGGGACTTGTAGCAGGTAAGAGCATGGGTTCAGGGTCTATATTCCAGTTCTGGCACTCATTAGCTGAACTGTCTAGTGCAGTAACCTCTATGAACAACACTTTTTTTTCCCCCATCTAAGAGGGATGTAAATAATAGAACATTCTTCAGCAGGTTATGGTGAAGAACACTGATCATTAGAACAAACTGTCTTATGTTATTCAAAATTCTCTATCCTTACTGACTTTTAAGTCTGCTGCCTTTATAAGCAAAATGAAAGAGGTATGTTAAAATCTAGTGCTCTTTTAGCTCTGTAAATTCCTGCTTCATAAGGGATTACATTGTGTTCATACGAAGTTAACAATCTTGTATGTTTTGTTCTTTTTTGTCTGATTCTAAAATTTTCTTTGTCATTTTTTTAAGTCCTTCTCTACAAAATGTGCCTACAGTGCATCTGTAATGTTTGTAGTTTATAGTATTTATTAAATCTTTGGCTTGATAATGGTTTTGTCCATTCTATACCTTAAGTTCTGTCTGCAACTTTTATTTGTAATATTTGAAAATCAAGAAAAATAATACAAATAGAAACAAATGAACAGGATATCCAGATAATGAAGTTATCAGACAAAGATTTTAAAATAATATGTGTCTAAAAATATATGACAAGATTGGGGAGCTTGAGAGGGGATTGAAACTTATTTTAAAATATTGGAATTTCAAGACCTTGAAAACATAACTGAAAATAAGAATGGACTAATTGCAGAGCAGAAACCTATATAAGATGAAATACTGAGAGATCAGAGACTGGCAAGTACTGAAAAAAATGAAAGGGACCCTTGTCCCTTGTTGCATCAGTCTGTCTTACAGTACATGCAAAACAGTTTTGAAGCTCAAAGGGCTCCTGGCTACTTACTCTTGTCTTTATCTTACTTCTGGACAGAGTTGATAGCACAATAGTCTTGGACCTTTGCCTTTGTGAGAAGGAGATAGTAAAATATGTGGGCTTAGGTTTCCATTTTAATCTTAGAACTTTATTTCCTGGTTTAATCCAAGTCTCTCAAGAAACGATTCACATTTAGTGTCAATTATTTCACAGGCCCAATATTTTTGGAAGCTTGACTTTAACCATGAAATATGGAAAAGATAAACTTTGAAGATGAATATATTGAAAGAAATAAGAAAGATGCTAAGAAACTCAAGGCATTTCTGAGTTGGCATCTTATTTTTGCCCACATTTATATTTATGTCTGTGATATAAGTATCTGCAGAAGATATATTGTCTGATGATTGAGAGAGAGTGTCAGCATTTTCGAATCGAATGAAATTTTTTCTAAATGCAATATTGTGAGGAAAATAAAATTTCTATCTACCCAAGACTAGACAGACAATTGATAAATAGCATGTTTAGTCCTATTAATATATAACTTACTACCAAAATAGATGCCTTTTTCCCCAGTATATTCTAGTTGTTTATCAGCTGTCCAAATTTTTGTGTGGAATGTCTGATTCCATTACTAATTTTCTCTGCCTATGAAAACTGGGTCTACACATTTGTGATTAGTTAACTAAAGGCTAATAATATATATATATATATATATATTTTTTTTTTTTTAGAATTACCCTGGGACTCACTGGCTTTGAACAATCCTAATATCCACATTTTGCTGTTAGGCTGTCCCCATCTGCATCCCTGTACGGTCCTCATGTAAGGCCTGACCAGTTATTTCTGGAGACTACTGTGCCTGGATGGGATCAGATAGAGTCCTCTTCATGCTTTCCCTGAAGCCTCCTTTTCTGATGTCTAGAAATTATTTTGGGTGGAAGGTGTGTCCCATCCCTGCCACTGGAGCTTCTTTCCCCTCTAAGAATGTTCCTTCTCTATGTAGGTTTCTGGGTTTTGTTGTTGTTGTTTTCGAAAATTCTGTAGCACAAAAACTTTGAGGTCACATATAGAAGTACATTCTTTTATATCATCATTACATTGAAGCCAAGTTATGTACCTTGCAAAAACTGGAAAAAATACTCTGCTTAATCTGCAGTTGACTTGGTCCACAGTAGCTCCACTTGCTCCTCAGTTTGTCTCATAAAGTCCCAAATGGACACAGCTCTGTCAACTTTTAAAATACTGGCATCTCGCTATTGGAAGGTACTTTGTTAAACCATTATATATCAAATTCTTACATAAAACCTGTTCAGGTGGATAGTAGTAGTAGTTTTTTTTTAAGTTCTCTTGGAAATAATATCACAATTTTAATTTATTAAAGTTTTCTTTTAAAGGCTGGGTTACAATGAATCCTATGTACTTGGTTTATGGAATGGGTGGCAGAAATATTTGACTTAAAAATTTTACAGTTTTATAGATTTAATCAGTTCCTCTGAAGCCATTTCATCCACTTTCATGCTCTGAACCATACATTTCATGCTTCTTTTCTGTGTGCAAAAACTACATTGCCTTTTTTTCAAGATGTTTCTTTAGTCCCTTTTAGATTCTAATGATATTTGTTACATTCATAACAGTAAACTGTATGTTTCCACCATGAATTTATGGCTCACCACTTTCCCTGGATGATAGCTCAGGACCCATCTTTAGTTGTAGTTTTATGAGGTCAGCTGTTTTGCTTTCCATTGCTGTCTGTTAAACTAATTCCTTATTCCCTGGTTTTCCTCCTCCACACATCTTTCCTTTTAAGGGAAGTACCATACTGGGGAAGTGTTTTTCTTGCTCAGTGGTAAATCATTGGAGCAATGCTGACTCTGTAACTTGGGGTGTTCCCTTTCCATAGTTACAGACCTTGTTTTTTGACACAACCCTACATGTTCATTCTATTAGTGAATAAGACCTCTTTTGGTTGCAAGATTTAAGAACCATTCTGAAAACTGGCTTAAACCAAAAAGGGAATTTATTCACTGATGTAATTGATCACCTCAGCATCAAACTGTATTCAGGCACAGATGTATCCTGGTGCCCCAAAGAAGTCTGTTACCTGTAAGCTCTTTCTCCCATCTCTCAGTTCTTCTCTTCTCTGTGTTGTCCTCATTCTCAAGCAGGTTCACTGGTGACTCCAAGCATTGCTCAGCTTACATCCTCATAGTCTCGAAGACCCAGCAGAATGAGACTTTCTCTTTTCAACTGTTCCAACAAACTTCCCCATCCTGTCATACTGGCCTTGCAAGTCTTAAGAGTTCATCCATGGCCAAGGGGTGGTAATTAAATTAATTGGCCAGGCCTGGGACCAGTGCCCATACCTGGAATCTGGAGGATGAGATGAACTCCACATTTATCATGGATCTGTGGACTGAGAGTCCAGGAGGGGTAGTTTTCGAAGGAAAATTCGGCTGTTGATCTTCAAAATGAGGGGATGGTTATGTGATCCTTAAGAAAGTGTTCATTATGGGCATTTTCTTACTAAAATTCTGTCAGTATACCCATTTTTCAGGATAAAATTTCACTGTTATATCTGATCATTTTAACTTCCTAAAACTTTGGTCCAATTACAGTATTCTAGTCTTATAAATAGCTCCCTTATAAGTTAGTTAAATGTTTTCATTAGCCATTGCCCTCATATCAAATACGTTCCTTTCTTTTATAAAATTGTTATGAATCCTCAATCCACCCCTGAATAATCTATTTAAGTTCTTCCATTTCCAGAACATTTTCATGGGTCATCCTAGCCCATAATATCTTATCTTGCCTTTGAACTCCAAATGATTTTATTGATAACAATGTTTCCAAATCTTTTTATTTTTTCATCTGTGTGTGTGTGTGTGTGTGTGCGCATATAAATCAGGCTCACAAACTACCGCTTCTTGTTAGTTGTATTTTGAGTATCACTTCTTTGAAAAAGAAAATCACAAAGGCAAAAAGCTGCAATGCATTCAATAATGGATTCAAATGAAAGTGCATATTGTTAACTTTAAGAGGATCTAAGTATATGCTTAAAAAGCACTTTGGACATATATATATGCAAAACTTTCTTTTTTGGAGGCTTGTGCATATGGATTAAAGCATTTCTATCCATAGTGCCCCAGACTTAGTGTTTCACTAGATTAAATTTGGGTACTATTTGTCTATGTCGGTTTTTCACTTTCCATGATACATCTACTCCCATAATACTAATTATATATTGATGCTGATATTCTGGAACCTTGCATTAATATGTGGGGTTTTTTGTTTTTATTTTTTAACCCTGTGGCTGTTTTGTATAACCAGATAAAAATATTAATTAGAAATTTCCTTTTCTTGTTTGGTATCTTTATTCCTAACTGTCTTTTGCTATTCTTAGCACATCCTGGGTTTGACTTATTTTGGGGAGAGAGAGAGAGAAAGAGAGAGAGAGAGAGAGAAGGGGGGAGGGGCAGAGGGAGAAGGATAGAGAATCTTAAGCAGGCTCCATGCCCAGTATGGTTTTCAAAATTTTATTAATTTAGCCCTGGTTTTTAACTTCAGTAAGATTATTTGAGTTCAGCCCAAAGGCATAGTGGATTTCAAATGTGGCCACACTATAGTCATTTATCACTGAATATGAGTTTTTAAGGTATGAGGTCAAAAAACTCATCCACTATTTCATATTTCCAAGCTTTGAAAATTGCAAATGGTGATGAAATACCTTTTAGAGCTAGTTCTAGCTTTCTAGGAATAAATTTGGAAACTGTGAAATAGTGTTGTAGATGTTGGCTCTATTGTAACAATATACATTATCTTGTTGGACAAAATTGTGTTGGGAAAATCTGCACTTTGAATTAGGTATATCCGTACTAAATTGTAATAAAACTATATTCTTAGGGGCTTGATAGGGTCTGTCTGTCTCTGCCATTTAGTACTTTTTTTTTTGGACATATATTTTTTTATTATGTTAATCACCATACAATACATCATTAGTTTTTGATGTAGTGATCCATGATTCATTGTTTGCGTATAACACCCAGTGCTCCATGCAGAACGTGCCCTCTTTAATACCCATCACCAGGCTAACCCATCCCCCCACCTGCCTCCCCTCTAGAACACTCAGTTTGTTTTTCTAAGTTGGCAGAAGTCCTTTACTATTCATCAATGTGCTGTGATTACTTTTCTTTTTTAAAATTTTTTTAAAGATTTTATTTATTTATTTGACAGAGGCAGACAGCGAGAGAGGGAACCCAAGCAGGGGGAGTGGGAGAGGGAGAGGGAAAAGCGGGCTCCAGGGAGCCCGATGTGGGGCTCCATCCCAGGACCCTGGGATCTTGACTGAGTCAAAGGCGGACAGACACTTAACCGACTGAGTCACCCAGGCGCCCCTAATGTGATTACTTTTAGAGAAGACAGATGCTTGGATCTTCTCCTAGGACTTTCAGAAATGCTTATTTGGCATCGAAGGGATCATAAATCTATTATATATGATTAAAATAAAGACACAAGTGGACTGATATATGGACTTGTGATTTGGCCATTCACAGCTATATCTAAGGATTTACCTACAAGCTGCCAAAAGAGCTATTCAATTTAGTCATGTAAGTTTAAAAAAGACAGTTTAGTGCAAAATCTCAGTTATGCTACTTGGTGATATAAAAAGCAAGATGATATTTGGTTAGCTGAATGGTTGTTTTTTATTTCTTTTTACATTTCAGTCATATTTTCTGAGCTATTATATATTTTTTACTGCCTGATTATGAGTTGAGCTGAGATTTGGCAGAAATATTCAAGAAAGACTGCAGCAAAATTATAAAGACATTAACATTTTAGATATATTTATAACATTTTAGAATAAATGAAAAACAGCATTAATAAAAAAACAAAATAAACACTTCTTTATTAATAAGAGCCGAGTACTATGTGCTAGATACTGCATTAAATTGTTAAAATATACTTATCAAATTTAATCCTTCAAACAACCCTATGAGGTAGGTATTATTTTACAGATGAGTGAAACTGAGTCTCAGAGTGTTAAGCAGATCAGTCAAGCCGCAGAACTAATAAGGGAGTTGAACCCAAGCTCTCCAGTTCTAGGGCCTCTGTTCTGACCTGGTCAACTCCACAGTGCCTGTGTGTGCTTATGTGAACATGTTATTAGGTAATTTAATTCAGGAATGGGTTAAAAATGTTTGCAGATGTTACTACAACTTTGATGAGAATATAACTTTTGTTGATAGCATGTAATTTTCTAGATAAGTTTATTAAATTGCATTCTAATTTCTCAATGGTTGATAAAATCATGAACAGCTGGGGAGAAGAGTCTGGTTTTTATTCTAAGCCCTTACTTATTTTTAATGAAAGTAAATACAATAACAATTGCATGGTCTTTGGAATTTCACATAAGGATTTAATTCTTTTCAATTTATTTAAGCCTTGAAATAATTGTTTTTGGAAGGGCATCTGTTAATATTATTTCTTTTTACAGATCAGGCAAAGGAAACAGATTTCAAGTGATATACTTCAGATTTTATGGTGAGTAAATTATGGAGTTGTTTATTTGTTTGTTTTCCCTTTGCTTTATTCACTAAAATTCTTATGTTCTTGAAAAATCTTATAAACTCACTCGGGATTCCTAGTGTTTATGAAAAAATATTTTCCAAAAGTAAGAATCTTATATTTAAATAATTAATAAGCTTAATTGATAAACTGTCTTAATATACATACATATATATGCACATTTATATGTATTATAAACATATAGTTTACATATATGGTATATATGATATATGTGTGTATATTATATATATACTATACATATATATTTATTTATATTTTTGACCTGCTTTGAGAGTGCTCTCCCTCTCTCAATCTCTCTCTCTCTCCCTATACACACACACACACGCACACACACACATGCACACACACACATGCACACACACATACACATATATACATATGGATCTTTCAAAGCAAATTTTAGTGGTATAGGCACTTGAAGATATTTTAGTGATGAGAACACTGGAATCATATTGTTTGCTAGTTTAATTTAATTACTTTTAGCAACATTCTGGGGGTCATAATATGGACTATTCGCTTTTTCATCTTTCTTTCTTGATTGTGACAAATCAAAAAATTGACCCAAAGAGTGAAATGAGGCAAATTATTGCATCAGCTTTACTGCCAGTAAAGTTGGATTGTAGAGTGGGGTGAGTGACCTAAGGCTCTCTTTTAAGACAACAAGCCTATAGAGTGGGGCTGACCCTGTTCTCTATGGAGTGTCAGACACAGAAGGCGAGATGGGATTGAGACCTGGGTGGGCCTACTGGGAGAGGTGCATCTTGTCTGCCCAGCGTCTGGGGACTGTGAGAACAAGTTCAACTGCTCTTGGCCCAGAAGGTCATAAGCAGGGGAAAGGCTGAGTGCCCTCGGCATTACCTCTGCGGAATTCACTGGTAGCCGGCGCCAATCATTACCCGCTCTCTTGGGGAGGGGTGCGTAATAGGATAAAGATAAATGTAGACACTTGTCCCCAGAATGTGGAATTATTGGTAAAAATTTCCTGTTAGGGATCACAATGGAAATGTAGTAAGATCTGGGTCCTCCTGTATCCCCACTGCTGTGTCCTCTTAACCCATTGCCACATAGAATCTGAGCCCCAAATCCTATTCCTATTCTATTTTTCACATTAAATTATGCTTAGTTATACATTCCAAAATAGCTTAGTAGAGACTGTGTAGGTGACCCATGATGACATAAATACCATAAATACAATGCCAGCAACATAAAAATCAATATGAGACCCTTCTGTTTATTAAATTTCTCAGTATAAATTAAAACCCACAAATAAAGCACTCTTGAATTATAGTCTAAATATTAAATACTCCATCCTTTATGACAATCCTGCCCCAATATAAACCTGGGATCTTAAGGCTTTTTTTTTTTTTTTTTCTGTGTCTGCTTTACGACAAGGGAGTATAGCCCCAATAGGGCATCTTTTCTACAAGTACGAATAATGCTTTCAGGAAGTAGTCAGTTTTGACAGGTTTGCAAGCCAGTAAGTAGTGTCAGTCTTTTTATAGTCTGTTACTCCCTGGATGTCTAATGGTTTATAACTTGAAGCAAGCATCTCTGAAACTTTTGTACGAAGGAAGTCACTCCCTTTACAACTTCCAGCAATTTCTATAATTCCTCTTCCCTATTCAAGTGAGGAATCAATCCATGTTAGAATCATCTAAGCAGTTTTTAAAATCTACATGTCAGGGGCACCTGGGTGGCTCCGTTGTTTAAGCGTCTGCTTTTGGCTCAGGTCATGATTCCAGAGTCCTGGAATCGAGTCCTGCAACGGGCTCTCTGCTCAGCGGGAAGCCTGCTTCTCCCTCTGCCTCCCCCTACTTGTGCTCATGTTCTCTCTCTCTTTCTCCCTTTCTCTGTCTCTCAAATAAATTATATATGTATGTATATATGCCTATATATAAATCTACATGTCTATGTCTCACTTCAGAAGAATTAAGTCAGAATCTCTAGGAGTGGGTCACAGGCATCAGTATATTTTAAAGTACCTTGAGTTAAAATCCACTAAGAAAATGGAGGATAACCATTTCGTAATAGAATCTCTGTTCCTTACCTCAGAAAGGTGGCCTGTGTTTTCATTTGTTCTTGGCCAATTTACAGTCATTCCCCATGTAGCTCAACAATGACTTTACATTCAGGAAAAGAGGACCTACAGAATTTGACAGACCCAGATATGTTGTAGGAAGAGGCTTAAGAATCTTCCTCATATCTCAGATCATGCTTTGCACAATGGATAATCCTATTTTTAATCTCATTATTTCCCAAACTGGTAGGTTGCCCATGTTTGGGTCAGTTTTCTCATTTGAACATCAGTATCCTTAAGAAACACTCTCCGTAACATTAATCATTACATTCTTGAATGGATTCCCAGTACCATGCACCCCATCCAAGCCTGCGTGTCCCAAGGGTTTTTGTATAGGGCCTGTTCCATATCATGTGGCATACTTCTGTCTCAACATTCTGGGACTCTTAATGCTATCACTGCTGGAGTCTGATAGGAAGGTAAATGTGTGTGGCCACTGATTATTTTCTGAAGTGTGTTTGATGCTGATTAGTATCTCTGCTTAGGCTTCTAGCAGGTCAGCATATACAGCATCATAGGCCATCTCTTTTCTGCAACTACTGAAGCTGCATTAGCATCTGAATTAAGAATTTGTGTTTGAAAACCCTGTAAACATCTATATAAATTCTTGGGCCACTGATGAGTAGGATCAAGCAAGTAGATAGTAACAAGTGGAATTTTTTTTCCCTTCAACCTATGTCAACAGAAGCTGGTAGCTAAAGCTAGAGTTCACAGCATTTCACAGATATGTGGCACAATGATGCAAAAAGGGATGCATCACATCAGCATTAGCTCATTAAGGATGGGCATCCATATATATATATATATGGTGAGCTAAATCATACCCAGATGAAATCAGTGATTCCCTAGGAATAAGAAACAACACATCTCTGCCACACAGTGGTACTAATGTACAGTAACAGTAATGTAACAGTGACTACAATCCTTCCCTCCTTTCTGAGTTCATGCCCATTTGCAATATGATTTTGCAGCATCTCTTAGCTAGAGATGAATTCTGTTTCCCTTCCTCTTAAATTTGGGTAGCAGTATGGATTATATTCAAACAGTATGTATTCAGTAAAAATGTGTGCCAGTCTGAGACTAAGCTTTAAGAAGTCTAGTATGATTCCACTTAGTCCCTGAGACCCTACTTGTGCCCTATGGAGAGGAGCGGGCGAGCCTGCTGTGGATGAGATACTGCCTCAATCGAGTAATGACAGTCAGTTTTCCCAGCAGAGGGCAAAGACATGTGGAAGAGCCTAGATGATATCAGAGCCATGGCTCCGGATGATAGCTGATGCATGAGAGAGGGAGCCCAGCCAAGCTAAGAAGAATTGCCCAGCCTACCTCAACCTAAATTGCTGAACTAGGGAATTGTGGCCAAATAGATGGTTGTTTCAAGTCGACAAACATGTGCTTTGTTCAGAAGTAGGAGCTAATGCTGTCACATTTGGGTAAAGTTACTGTCATGGTAGGTGGAGTTGGGTTAGGACCGAGGGATATTCATGTCCTGTTAAGTTTCCTCTGGCACTGGGATTTTTAAGTACAAATATCTTCATTCAGATCATAGCTCTGCCCTCTCCTAGGTTACCTATCATGCCAAGGAAAGCAAAGTGCACCAGGTTCTCTCCAAACCCTTTGTTAAAACCTAAGTCTTTAACACTTTCATAGCTCCCGTGAGAGGATTGATGTCCCTGTAGCCTCTTGATAAATGATACCAAGAGCTGCCATTGTCCTGGTGGCTTTCTTTTTCCTCATAGCTACAATTTCCCAAATATCAAAGGCATTTTATGTAATGTAATGTATACACACACACACACACACACAGGACCGTTGAAGTTTTTGGAAAGCACGGTAATAGCCAACATACGACTGTTTCCAGATGAGTTGCTCTGTTGGAATCTTTTAGCAAGAGTGATAAATAGAATATGGTTATTTAGAAGGAGAAGGAAGAGAGAACTAGATAGAGAAGGAGGAAGAGGAGGACAGCCTCCGTGTAAACAGAACTCTCCCTGGAATGCTAATTCCCAGGCCCAGCTGGCTCACCCCTGTTGCACTTGAGATCCCCTCGTTCTTAAGGGAGCTAACACTCTGTCACCAGTTCTCACAGAGGTATAGGGAAATTATGGCATTAAGAAGTATTTTAGGCTTTCTCAGTATGGATTTTGTATATTTGCTGTAACTATAACCTGGATGTTCAACCCAGATGTCTAATGTTCTCGAGGAAGCAAATATAAACAAAACTGAATATGCTAATCTGTTTATACGTTGACATGGCACATGGGTTGTGATAAAAGGTTGTAGAGTATCTAGAATTCTCGAAATAAAATCTCCCATATTGAGAGTTAGGACATTTTTGAAATATGAACTGTCTAGATCTCCATTGCACCATGGTTAACATTTTGAGCAAAATTCAGGGGTATTTAAAAATTGTTGCAGTTAGCTGTAGTCCCCAGGTATTTTGTGTGTCTTTGGTGGTAAAAGTGACGAATAGATTTTCTCAACAATTTGATAAGGCACATAATTCCTCCACTTGGAAACTTGTATCCTGTTTCTTATTAGGACTAAAGATAAATGATTGTCACAGTCTTTTCGTTCGGGCACAGAAACTCAAAGCTCAGTATTTATTATATAGTCTAGGAAGAGGGTAGATAGACTATGGCTACGGGGGACCATATAGTTGCTGACTCTAATACTTAATTTAATACTTATCATGGTGGCACTACTAAACTGCCTATCTCCTACAAGTACATGCAAGGGGAAGGTGACTCATTCTGTCAGTAGGAGGGGGAAGTGGGGGAGTTTCTAAGAATGTCATACAGAGGGGGTAGCATTTGGAGTAAACTTTGATGGACAAGATTTTGTGGGGCAGACAATGGGGAAAGGACGTATAAAGGTAATAAGGTGAGTAAAATTTCAGAGGAAAAAAAGGGTTGCTTACAGAATCTAAATAATCTGTGTATTTGTAGAGTAGGGCACGTGATGGGGAGTGAGAGGGAGCCAGGCAGACAAGGGTGTGTCCCAGTTTAAACAAGTTTGCTCAAGATTAGCCTTATCCTCTAAGGAATGAGGAACTTTCCTGGTTTATAATCACAGGAGAAAGTGAAAGAGAAATACTAGGCAGAATGGAGCACAGACTGAAGCAGGCAGAGAAATAGTGAAGCCTTGGACTTCGTTTCTTAATCTTCACTTAAAATGAATAGAAAAAAAAACTCCGAAGATAATAAGACTATAATATGATCTGAATTTTTATTTTAATATGCCTCTGTCACAAAACAATTGACATTTTGGTCCATGATAGATGGTGAATAGCAATAGCCACTTGCAAATTTTTCCTAATTCCTCTTTTGATTTCATATTTTCTTTATTCTGTTCCTTTCTTCTGCATATTGCATGTGTGTACTTTAAAACATGTATGCGTCTCTTTGCTTAATTGTGTCTTATTGCAAAAGTTGTGATTTGATATTTAATAATAAATTGCATAGCATCTATCTGCATTATAATAGTCTATAAATCTTATAATCTGGTTTGAAATTTCTAGGAAAAGTAAATAGAAACAATGAGTTGAAAATCTGATCATGTTGTACTAGTTATCACTGTACTCTTCATATTCAAAACAGGGTCTGTATATAAGACGCAGTAACTAGAATGTTTCCTATTGATCACATGAGAGAAGTGCTGCATCCCGAACTCATTTAAAACTAATAACATTTCCTTTTATGTAATGTTCTTTGTATTAGTGCACCCTATTTCAATTTTCAGGTATAGCCTCATCACCGAAAAAATCCAGGGAAGAAAAATCCTTAGTGAAAAACCACAATGAAATGAGTCCATTTTTAGAAAAATTTTAAGGATGACTGAATATATAGGTCAATTAATCAAATTGTCTAATGTGGGCAGTAAAGATGAAATATAGGGTACTGTAATAAATCGTGGATTTGTGATAGTTTAATTAGGGTAGGCTAATCAGATATTTGGAAGGTAATGTACTACCCATTGATTTTCTTTGCTAGAGGAATGGCATCTCACCATTCATATCTCCCAAAACTTGACAGCTAATTACTATCAGTTTTGTTTATTTGATCCATATTTTTCTATTCCTTTTAATAAAGCAAACTCTGTTGAAATATCGGTTACTGGTGATGGCCTTTAAGCTTGAATTTGAGACTTGTTTCCTGGAGCAGCTTAATGCAATGGTCTGAAGGGTGAACACAAATCCCAGATGAAGGGGGATTATGTGAGCCCTGCCAGAGCTTTATCAGGTGTGGGATTCAAAGTGCATGCACGAAGTTGTAAGTGAAATATGGGGAATGGAATTCCAAACAGATTGGAAAAAGGAAAATGAAGATGGTTGAAGAAGCAGCTTAAATGTTATCTTCTCGGCCTAACTAGATAGGATGGGCTTCATGGGCAAGGCCAGGCAGGGCTCACACAAATTACAGAGCGGTGGATTAACTGTAGTAGTTAATCTGGGGAAATGTTCTTGTCCTCTGTCTGCATTTCAGCCAGCATAGCCCTGATGAGTGATGCTTGCCTTCCTCTTTCTTCCTCCCGTTGAAAAGAATAGTTTCTCTACTCTTAGCTTTCATTAACCGCTGCCCACTTCCCAGCCTCCACTGGGAGGACAAGTGTGTTCAGTATACCTGTTGTATTGTAGTCAGAGCTTCACTGTCTCTAAATCATGAAGTACATCAGAGTAGTAGGTGAGAAAATGTGAAGGACCACAAAATAATTGTAATACTGTTCAGTGGTCAGAAGGCATGATACAGATCTGCATATTATAATATAAATAGAGCTCCAAGTATTGTGTTGACAAAACCAGAACAAAAATTTTGTGTACATTATAAACATATAAACCGTAAGTATTACAGGTATATATACAGGTAAATTAATTTAGAGAAGATAGCTTAGAGGGACATACATTAAATATGTCAGTGTGGGTGCCTGTAAAGGAAGAGGAATAATATTTGGGGACGGAGGATGAAGGGGAAATGAGAAAATATGAACATATAGCTATGTACAGAACAATAATAATAAAGTGCTGTGGAGTGAGAAGTGAAAATCAAATCACTTTGTTATAGCTGTTGTCCAAATTGAATGAATGAATAAATGAATGAATAATCTCAAAATCAATTAAGGAAAGTCTGCAGTCTCTGCCTTTTTTTTCCCCTATAATTTGACTAATCATTGAATTTTATGAAGAGAAACCATTTTTGTTTGGCACGTTCTCAAATTTATCCAGTACGATTATCAAGGAGAATTCAGATAACACGTTGGATTTGGAATGTCTTTAGCATTGTTTTGAGTGAATCCTCCCTAAGGTATTCATGGGAGGACACTGAGGACAGAAACTGGGATTTGCACAAGGTAAAGCCAATGACACAGAAGGGAACTTGTATCATGCTGCTCACACAGCTGGGTAAAAAGCTAGTGGCAGCATTCACCATTCCTCACTTCTGGTTGACTGTTTGGCACAGAGAGAGAAACACAGTTCCAAGAAGTAAGAAAATATGGATCAGGCATCTCTGGAGAGAGACTTCTCAATATTTTAAACCACCGACAAAAACAATTGACATCATTTTATTAGTCTCTGTTAATAATTGAAGACTCCTTATCCACTTATGCGGCAATGAAGGAAGAATTTTGGCTGAGTTAATTGATAACCTTAAATAATGTAATTATAAATGTAAAAACTGAAGGAGAAAGAAGCAGCAAATCTGAGTGGTTCTGAGGAGCTGTTGAAAGCAGCTGAATTAGAAACTTGAGGGATTTGGTACTAGTCCCCACTCTCTATCATTAAGTTCCTTCCTCAGCAAGGTGTGGGTATGCTAATAACCTTCAGAAGACCTCGGAGGATTATAAGGTCCTAGTTGTTAAGATCAAGTTTCTAGATGGAAACCATGTTCTCTTAGTAGGTAATTGTTAGCTATCGTAGTTTATGCTAAGGGCTAAAGGACTGAAAAGCATTAAGTCTGTATCTGATTTCTGAGCGCACCTGTAAAAACGTGGCTGGCAAATTGACATCTATAAAGTAGGCAAAATTTTCATAAAAATAATTTCATAAAACATTATAATGGTTATAATATTTAAGATAATTATGGCTTTAAGGATTCTTTAATGAAGCTGGAGAAAAAATATTTATGGAAATATCTGATAGCTCTTTTAGTACTAGAGCCAGAAATAATAATGTTACTGTTATAAATCTCCATTTATTTTATATCATCTTTCCTTATGTCATATTATTTTAACCTCATGACAATTCTCTGAGGGAAAGCAATTTGACACTATTCCATTTAGAATTGAAGACACTGAGGTTCTGTGTCGTTCCTTTAAACAGGTCACACCATTCAAAGTGTTTGAAGAACACTGAGTTAGAGGGATTTTTTTCCAACTCTGACATGGGCCTAAATTTCTTGCGTTGTAGAATAATAGGCTTAGTAGTAATATCTCAGCTCCACCCTGGTATAAAAACTCCATTATATCCACCCTTGTTTTGAAATGTAAAAGTATTGGGTCCTATTATAACTAGTACAAACCATAAAGAGGTTTTGATTTAGTATAATGTGGTCAATATCTGATATATATTCCAATAGGAATTTTGGCTGTGAGTACTAGAATAATATGATTTTAAGTCTTTTCTCTTATAATAGCATATAAATGTGTACTTTTAAAGAATGGGCACTAAAGTATAAAATTGCAAGGACTGCGACTACACATATACCAGTGGAGATTATTGTATCATATATGTCTGGAATGATAGTTTCTTGTCTAAATGTGTGAGGAAGTCAAGCTACTCACTGTATATAATGTAGACAATTTGGGAAATTATGTGACGTGTTTAAGGTTACCAGGACATGTTAATGCACCAAGGCACTATTTAATGCTTGATGTGTTTTTCCAAATGTGCACCGTGTACTCCTTGGTACTGTTTTTATGATGTATGACAAATATCCCCAATGCCAAGTGATTGATTTCCTAGTAATAGGGAAATTTTTTCTCATCTTGCTTTGGTAAACTTCTGGCTGAGCCCAGACAGGCTTCTGCCATGGCTCTGAGCAGGCCACCTTGGTCTTGGCTTTGCCCTTCTGGTCAGAGGCTGTGGTATCAGATATCCCTCAGCTACCATATGCATCTGAACTTTGAGAGAATATATCACATTTGGCTATTTCATGGCCTTTATTGATATTATGCTCCACAATCTGTTTGTTTTGGTGTAGACTCTGGACTTCCCTGGTTCATCTTCTCACTTCTGTTCAAGCCTTTAGAACTTGACTAGGCCCTCTGTGAATATCCCTATCTTTTTCTCTGTGTGGATTTTGATTATGGTTCTCAAATTTCAAAATAAAGCTAATGAATCATTTCTGTATGTGAGAATCAATTCGCATTCTCTTTAAAAATATTCTTAGCCATCTTTAAAAGATGTACCTCTCAGAGGTGAAATGGAATAGCATATGTTGACAGAAATAGAGAAAGGAAGAAAATAAATGGCTTGGACAAAATATACTGCAGCATAGAGATAAGAAAAGATGTATAAAAAATAGTTTGTCATTCACTTAAAAAAATCTATAGCCTTTAGGCTGAGACCTATAGGGAAAAGAAAACCAGAAGGAAAAGGAGAGTCTAGCTGCAAAATATATGTTACAGTGTTCATCACTAAATTGAGAAACCTTGTTAAGGTTATGATACAAATGTTACTGTGTCAGTTGAGAGTCAAAGTTATGTTGAGTGTATATTGGAAGGCCTGAAACTTCACCACTGTATCCACTGCAAAGTGCCCCTTAATTCTGATCCTGTGGGAGGCAGCGATAAAATGACACAGGTGAAAATAGACTCAAGCTCCAGGTGCTACACCAGACCTAGAACTTGTCTTAATTAGGACAGTGTCTAGTTGGGAGTGGAGCAGAATTGCTTGAGTGTTGCTCTAAGACAACAAAATAGGTGCACAGTAACAGCTGCAGATCAGAAGAATTGAGACAAGTATTTGGGGCGCATGTTCAGTGACAAAAGTAAAAGAAGCTTGCAGTCAGTTTTCCAGCACTGCAAAGAGGGTCCTTGTGTGCCTAGTTCAGATGAGAAAAAATGACTTTTTAGATTTGGGGAGAGTTGTCAAATGTGAGGTATGATTAGGTCCTTATCACATGAATATGCACATGACAAAGGAAAACACATTCTCTTGTTATGCACAAAATAACAACTAAAATTTATTGAGTTTTTTAGTATGTGACAGGAATTATTCTGGGACTTCTTTCCATGCAACTTAATTCTGACACAGGTCTGTAAGTCAGCTGTTATTACCAGCCCCATTTTATACATGATAAAACTGAGGCACAAAGAGGCACAAGGTTAGTGATAGAGCTAGGATTCAAACCTAAACATGCCAGCTCCAAATTCTCAACCCTTTAACCATCATACTATTGTTAATTGTAAATTTACTGTATATTGAAATACTCTGATCCATAAGATAAAAAGTAATGAACCAAGAAAAAAATGATAGTAGGAAATAAGCATTTGGATTAGGTTTCTCTAGGAGCATTCCAGAGTCTTGAGAATAGTTAGACATAAATTGGACATAAATTTCCAAGAAAAATATTTTTTCATTTATGAAAGTGAGAGGCTTTTATGTGAAGAAAATTTATGTAAAGAAAATATTCAAAAACTATGAAATTTTAAGTGGGATACATGCGTGTTGTTCTCAACCTTGGCTGCACATTGGACTCATCTGGGAATTTTAAAAACTTAACAGATGCCTGGGTTCCACCCCAGATATTCCTCCTGAATTGGTGTCAGGTGCAGCCTGGGCACCAGGATTTATGAAAGCTACCCAGGTGGCATCCACTGCAAAAATTCAAGGCTTGACTTGAGGGTGGCTTCATGGTAAAGCCTAGGCACTCAGGATGGAATCAGGGTGACCTGAGTTTGAAATCACAAATCCACACGTGTGAATTGTGTGATTTAGGGAGATTCACTTTTTCTTTCTGAGATTCAGTCTTCCCATCTCTACAATAGGGATAAAAATAGCACTTAACTTTGAATTTGTAGAAAGCACACAAATCTCTTGGCAATGCATACATGTCTCTTAGCATAGTGCTCAGCATGTCATGATCACTCAATAAAGACTGAAAGCAGATCATAGGTGAGATTTTCCCCTAAATTATGAGACAATGACATGGAAAATCAGTAAGGCAGAGCTATTCTTCACTGAGTTTAATGTTTTAATTGATAACCTCTCTGAATATTAAATGATACATGTCCTATCTATATAACCTAGTATCTATCTATCCATCTATCTATTAATCACTAGCAAACTAGCAAACTATATAGCTTTTTAAGAGCAGAAGTTCATCCTCATTTCTTTGGCACCATCTTATATTCCAGGGCAGAGTTGAGAGTCAGAAGACATGTAAATATAAAGAAGGCAGCTTTAAAGAATTATTTTCCAGTCTCCCTCCCTCCCCACTCCCTGCTGAGAATCTTCATCATAACCCCTAACGTCCCAGTCTTCTGGGATCTCTCCCTGCCTTACCTCAATCTTGCTTATTGAAATGTCCATTAGAAAATCCAAGGCCATCTCATTTACTGTCCTGGAGCAGGCATTTAATTTGGTAGTATGTTAGTCACATTGGACATTGTTCTAAGAGGCATAGAACCATGAGTCATTCTATCTTTCTGTGAGGTCTTATACTGACTCTTGACTCAGAGTCAACATCTGCTTTTCTGATTCTGCTTAATTCCCCATTTCCTGTTCATAATGACGACCATGTGAAATTTCAGGTTTTTCACTGCCATAAGCTACTGTTCCCAAGTAATGGTAGAGGAGCAAGTGCTTTTTTAGGACATATCACTCAAGAATACATGCTTACGAGTTACTGCAAATATCCTCGCTATTAGCCTTCTTCATTGGGCCAGATATATTTAAGAATGTCTCACTTTTTTTGTTGTATTGGAGTTAAGCAAGTCTGATTAAAGTGAGCATATGTCCTTTTTTTATTAATTAATATGAAAAGACTATAGTAAAGATGATGCTTTAGGTTGGCAATAGAGGAACCATCTTTTAAAAGTCTAATGTATATATCCTTAATTTAAAAATTCATAATTATTAAGTTCTTTAAAGAAATAATTTGATTTAGTTGTTATTTATGGCCATATTCCATGCTATCTACATGTACTAGTTAACTTAAATATCATACCAAACTTGTGAGGTTGATGCTTTTACTATCTCTCGTTTACAAGCTTAAGAAACCAAGAACATCCAACTAGAAACTGATGGAGATAAAATTTAAGTGTAAGCAGTCTGGTTCCAGAAAATGGGCTCTTTAATTTTAAACCCTATTGCCAACAGCAAAGGTTTACAAACACGGTAATGCCCTAACAGCATGAAACATATTCTTTTTATTTTTTCCTAGCATTTAATAAATGTCAAATGATAATATTAGGTATTAGGTTCATTCTTTCTTTCTTTAACTCTGTTGAGCGATGCCTTGCAAGGAGGTCCCTGATCATGAAGTTATCCATCATGAAAGTTTTCTTTTTAGTTTTCAAACTAGGCAATCTGAAGCAATGTTCCTCTGATATAACACATTTCTTTTGGAGCTCCACTTTCCTTCTAAAAGTCATTTCCCTTGGGCAGGTTTTTCCAATTAGGTAATTCTCTCTCTAGTAAAGCTCTAGCTTTACTTCCCAGCTTTTTCAGTGGTTACTCAAAATCTGACTTTTTTTCTGATTGCCTTTTATTTTTTTAAAGATTTTATTTATTTATTTGAGAGAGAGGGAATGAGAGATAGAGAGCACGAGAGGGAAGAGGGTCAGAGGGAGAAGCAGACTCCCCGCTGAGCGGGGAGCCTGATGCAGGACTTGATCCCGGGACTCCAGGATCATGACCCGAGCTGAAGGCAGTCGCTCAACCAACTGAGCCACCCAGGCGCCCTTCAGATTGCCTTTTAAAAGCTAAAATCCTGAATTTTGTAATTTTTTTTTTTGCAGTAAACTACTTAAATTGGAGCTAGTGATAGATACATTTATGAGAAGATTTTCAAGGTTCCAACTAATTCTCACATAGAAACATCCCAGATAGAGTAATTCCTCCTCAACTTGGAACCCTCTTTGTTGGTAGGTAATTATTACCTAAATATCACCAATCCTAAACTATCTATGGACACAAAAGAAATCGCATTCATCTTAAGAGCTCAAATGTCTAGTCTTACCAACTGCATATGCAGAAATTTCACACAGCTCCCTCTGGTATTGCTGCGGGACCTCAGGGGTGCCATTATGAACATTCACGCACCTGTCTTCTGCAGTGCCAGATGGCATCCATTAACTCCTTTTCTTCCTGTTCTGACTTCTCTGTGAAGCTTCTAGAAGTGTAGCACCAATATGGTTGGTGGCAAAGTGCCCACTGAGAATATTATAGGAACATCAATGTGCACATCAAGGATACTGTCCAAGGCTGTGTCCAAAGCTGTCCCTCCTGGTAGGGCTGGAGATGGGTTGAGTTCTGCGCAGAGGAGGAGAAATTACACTCTTTCCCCTTCTGCATTGCCTTGTTTCACCTCAGTCCAGAAACAGCAATATTTTTCCTTGGTGTCTCTTAGAAATAGCAACCTCTTTCCTGGCCCTATGCCGTTTTTCATAAAGGGCTTAAAACTTGTCCAAGTGACTGGGCAGAGAGCAGATGCCCTATAATAATATCCATTTCTTTCCATCAGTTTTCTCTCCCCTGGGCCCCTTTATGAAAACTAATGTTAAAGCTCCTTTCTAAACCTTCTGGGCAGTCCTAACCTCCCTGTCCCTGCACAGACTGGAGTGACAGTTATATAACTCCACTCAGCAGAAACATTTATTCCAGGATTTCTATTTACTTTTCCATGGCTGAGAGCATTTTGATTCTACCAAAATCATGACTCATTTCTGTCGGGGAACAATTAGAAAAAGAGAAAAACTGGAAATAGAAATGGGGAATAAAACCGACAATAGAGTTTAAGAATAGAGAATCTTGCAATTAAGTCTGGGAGCTCTAAAGGTCAACCAGAGTGTTAGATCTTCGCCCTGAGATTATTAGAAATTGAATTTAGGGTGTTCTGTGGAAAAACAGACTACAAATAAACCTTTTGGTCTAAAGTCAGCCTCAGCTGAGCTGAGATTCTGTAATTCCAAATGTTGGGGAGAGCTGCTGAAAAATAGCTTTTAGTAGAGCTGAGTATATTACATAAAGATATCTCCATTTTTTCATCTCCAACAAATTACTCATTTTCAGGACTGTGGAGAGACTACAGAGGATATTAATAACACTAAACCATGTATCAAACAGCCATTAACATTTGGGTAGAATCTCAGATCCTGGAAAATGAAAACACTTCTAAGCAAATATATTTTCTGCAACCAAGATAAAAAAAATAAAAAATCTGGATGAAGGTTTTGGTGAGAGACAATCTAAGGCTATCATCTAGTGAACAAAAGGATAGTAAATGAATAGGATAGAAATGAATTTTAATGGCTCATTAGTAATTTTGGATGTGCAAAACACCTCTTATATTTTATTTTAGTAAAATCTTTTTACTTTAGTGATCATAAAAGTCACTTTTACATGTAACTTTGATCTTCCATATCCTATTTCCCCCAGAGGATTTTATGTTTCTTGATGAGTAAGACACGGTCTGCTTTTTCCTTTTCACAGATCATCTTCATAAGGTGAATGGCTGGCTATGAGGTTTCATAGAATTTTAAATAATTCATCCTTCTGGATTGCAAATAATTATATTTTTGTGAGTTTAATGGAAATTCCATTATCATCAAGGAAATGCTTTATTCTTTTAACAGGCCTTATATTTGTTTTTGAAAAATCTGGAACATTGTTCTCCACCATGCTTGTGTGTGTCATAAAAGAGTAGTAGTAAAGGAGGCTCCCTGTGTCAGGATCACGTATCACCACGTTTTTGTTAGAGGGTGAAAATCTCACCACCTGTTTGTTGGAGGGGATGTGATTTGAGAATGAGAAAGCATCCTATTGGATCCCTCACTACTCATTCCCGACAAAAGAAAAAGATCCTTTCACCTAGGGTCGTGTTTTAGATGTTCATAGGAGCGTTATCTCTTTTTCCTGTGAACTTCATTAGCATCCAAGAAAGAGTGGGGAGCTTGAATTTGTAAAACAAAAGAGAAGGCAAGCCAAGTGAAATTTCCCAAGGAAAGGGTTTGGGAAAGGAGCTCAGTAGGCAGAAGGGGGAAGAAGAGAAATAATTAAAAAGGGAGAGGCGAGTAAGTGAGTGGGGGAAGGGAGGAAGGAGGAAAGGAAAAAGATCTTTATGATTGCCAATTGCCAAGGTCTATAGCCAACCTTTCTGTGGTAGGTGACCAAAAATTGAGTTAATGTTGAAATTACTGCTGTTTTCTATGACTTACTGCTCTGTGAAGATTCACCAGGTTCTTCCTACACTCCTATTGTATTTCAGGCTCGCGTCTGATTTGGAGAAACTAGTGAGGTAGAATGCCCTTAGGAAGAGTGATGGTAACTGTTCACCTTAAAGCATTCCGGTGGAGATAGGGTTGTGTGCCATTCCCTTTTCCTCTTGCAAAACTACGTAGTCATCCCTGGTTTCCTACCCCAGTGGGCACGAGAAGGCCGAAACTAGAATTCCTGGATAGAAAGGAGTATTTCTACAAGACTGAAGGGCCGTGGTCTGAAACACCAACAACTGATGGCCTTCCAGGTGGGGAGCAGCTAGAAGCACTATAAAAATGAACGCTCACAGATGACTAAAGTTAGTAAAGTGATGGCTGGAAACTCAACAAAAGTAGCTGTTTTACGAGAAAATTTACCAGATGTGGAAGGGACTAAAGTGTAGGGGATGGTGAAGTAATTATATGTTTTATGAGGTCCAAGATGGGCATAAACCCCTTGGAGATTTCAAGGAGATCCAGGTACCATCTGAGGACAGCTGTGGGTATTTGCTCAGAGTTCCATTAACAGGCAGAGAGACTTCCTTCATCATTATAAAAAGACAGAGGGAACAGAGCTAGTCTGAGGAAGGTCTTCACAATGAAGACCTGAAGTTATAGACGCTGAAAGGTCTTTCATCATGCCTTCTGTGGCATGTGGCCACCCACAACTATTTGAATGAAGGGTGTTAACTTACTGAGAGAGAGTGTAGTTATTGGGCACACTAAGGATTTAAAGCAGCATTCCTGTCAGTCAACCCCTCCCCGCTTTGTCCCCAGGCAGTTCCCTCCTGTGAAAATAAGAAACCCTTAGGCTCTTCTCCTGGGACAGTAAAGAGAAAAATGTCAATTTATAGGCAGAATATAGAATCCAAACTCTGAAAGCGATCTTAATTCATTTCTAATGCAACTGTCTCAGAGAAAATACTAGCCCCCAAAAGTATTTTATACATTGTCACAGTTAAGGAGAGAGTCAGGGTGAGAATTCATTTCTTATTCCAGTTGCAGGATAATATCCTCTACCCTTGAGAAGTTACAAAGTGGGGTGGAAAAACTCTGAACAAAAATGTTTTTAGATTCCTTGTTATTTAAATTACTTCTTCTTCTTAAAATCCCCATGGGGTATGTATATTTTTTACTTGAGCATTAAATCCATGCTGGATTCTGAGAAACAAACACTGTTCCATTAAAAAAAGAAAAAGAAAAAGAAGGAAATGAACGTAATAGAAGTAAGTCTGTTGATTTTCTAATTAACTGACCAGAGACTCAACAGGCTCATTTATCAGAGCGTATAGCTATGAAAAATGATTTTCTGTGTCTAAGTATTTTATAGATGCTTTTACCTAATACTATTTCCAGAGATACATATTATAGATATGTAGGCGGTTCACTAAAAAGTTACTACGTGGGAATGGAAGTCTGTGTGGTCCTCTGACCACTTACATGAACTGATGTATGTGAGTGCATGGTCCTGAAAGAGGCAGGGTATTGTATAATGCTATGTTACTACATATGCTATTCTTAGACCTCCTATTACAGAGGTTCTCTGTAATAATGACATGTGTGATTCATCAGGTTGTCATAGAAAAGATGAAAGAAGATTTTAGAAAGCAAAACGAATGTGGTGAACACTGAAGGAATAGATATAAATGGAGTAAGAATGAGGCCTTGGGATTTTGTGATTAAATCTGTCAGAAAACACTGACTTAGCCTTTTAACCTTTTATTCCACAAATAGCTAGTTTTAAGTGGTTCATCATTATATTTTAAATTCAGCGCTGACTAATGTTGAATTGTATTGAATGGTGACTGCCCCAGTCAGTGTGACAGCATGGAACAGTTCCATTCACATGGCTCAGCTGAAGACTTTACTGAAAGGACTGATTACTGAGGTGTGGGCAGGGATAAGGAAGCTGGAGCCGAAGATAATCAACAATGGGAAGCTGTCACTGTGTCCTGGGGAGTAATGTACTAAAGCCTTATAAGGAGAGCAGTGGATAAAGTGCCAACTCTTAGGGGCCATAGTCATGAAGGGATGCAGGCAGTGCCACAAAACATGGACCTGGCATGTGGGGGGAGTGAGGGGGGAAGGGATTGGAATGTGGTTATAGGGAAAGGAAAAAATTACCCCAGTACCCCCTTTCTCCTCCTGATCTTTGATCTCTTGCCATGCCTTCCTTTAGCCAAATCCACTGGAAACCAGAAAACAAAAAAACCTGGGTAATACATTCTCTGAGGGTCTGCTGCTTGGGGCACACAGTAAGACAGAGGTAGAGAATAGATTTGAAAAGAGAGAGACAGAGAGATTGACCACTGTGATTTCAGAGTCAACACAGTTTTTTCTACTGATCCAGGCCAGCAGAGAGTTGATGGGTGAAGTCATGCTTACCTGATGCAGAAGGAGGGCAGTGAAGGATTCCACCACCAATATAGTCATTCTAGTCAGAAACATGTTCATAACATAGCGTGACAAGGTGGGTATGGAATAATTGCTTCTCCTGTCCTCTTTCTTACTTGGGAGTAGTTGGGAGAAGTTGATGTGAAGGAAGTCCCTTAAGAGCATAAAACTCAAAGATATGTTCCTGGGGAGAAAGCATGATTTAGGAAGAAGACCACTGGACAGAGAATACAGATGCTTTATACTCTCACTAGCTGGATTGTATAATCTGGCTACCTAACTTCTCTGAAAATCAGTTAAAATGCTGTGAAATGAAGCGGCTGGATTCTGAGAGCCTCTAGATTTAGAATGTCCTGGGTTTTTTTGTTAGTCTCCCTCAAAATGCTGACTTCCTTCATTATTGGAAGATTAACCTCCCAGAACATTAAAGTGATACAATTTTCCTGGACTTTGGTGTCAAGCTAGATTCTTTCTTCACATTTTCTAGTGTTTATCACCAAATTCTGGATTTTCTTTCTCTGACATTTTACTCAGCTTTGCTCTTTCTCCTCCATTCTGATTAGATCCAGACCCTGTCACTTCACAGCTGGAGCCCTACAGTAACCTTAGGGCCTGACCAATCCAGCCTTCTTACACTTTGTTACAAAGAAAGGAAAAGGGTTAGTGGACTCTTAATACCCATGTTTTGATTTAAATCCAGCAAACCTTTATCAAGTGCATACTATTGTACCAAATATTATATGTGGGGGAGGAAATAATGAAAGACAACCTGTCTTCAGGAGGCCCACAGTTTGAATTTTAGCTGTTGAAAATATATAATGGGAATGGGGGCATGTTTCTTTTATAAAATGTTTATCTTGTTGAAATATAGGTTTAAAAAAAAAAAGCAAAATTATGACTTACACAAACTAGATCTTACAACACTGAGATCATGACCTGAGCAGAAATCAAGAGTCAGATGCTTAACTGACTGAGAGCCCAGGAGCCTCCCTGCTGACAGCTTAATTGCAAACGTCCAGGCTCCAGAAGATGTTAGAAGATAAATTTTAAGCCACCAATCTTCTGGTACTTTGTTGTCACTGCCCTAGCAAACTGATACATGAGGGAACTAGTAAAGTATTAAAAACCGATTCAAAGGAGAATGCAGAGAGCACATACATCTATTTAGATAGTCAAGAATGCAATGCTGAAATTATTTTTTTAATAGGTGTAAAAGTGACTTCTTCTAAGGGGAATCAATTCCTCTCTAGATAAAATTCATTTGCATTTCTCTGAACAAGAAGTATTTACATTACTATCAGTTTTCTACAATTTACAGAGTTGTAAAATAGCTCGAGGATGAAAAGTTACAGGTCATGATAGACTGGGGTAAACCCAAAGGGCATGGTAAACAGTTAACCGCCCACCCTGATTTCTTTAGTCATTTCAACACCTTTCATAAGTTAATCAAAATCAGAAAATTGATTAATCAGTTACTCATAAGTTACTCATTTGAAATAAATTCCTGTGTTGAGATATTTGTCCCCTTTTTGGTTTTCAGCCCTCAGTACTTCTTAATCAGTTACATTTTTATTTTAACAGTTTTCTTACTGAAAAATTTTAGCAAGAAAAATGCATTTGCATATCTCTCCCCAGATATGCAGTGTCACCTTATACCCTATCGCATACTGTTCAAGTTTCATTTCAGTCTTCTTTATTTTGTGTTCTATCTTCCAACTTTATCTCTTGCTTATTCTCAATCATCTTTCAGCCTTCTAAGCAACGATGGACCTTAAGGAGAACTCATTCATTCCATGCTCTGTGCATGAGTTCTCAGAAGTTGCTCCCTGTTCCTCCCATCCCATCTGGATATTATTCAGTCTTCAGAGTTACTGGCTACTCCTCTCTGCCATCTGACTACTGAATGTTCCAGCTTATTCTTGGGTTTGAATTTTAGTCATCTACTGAACTGGGCCTTTCATTGTTTTCTAATCATTTCATATGTTTTCATTTTATGTTTTTAACCATATGTGAGCTACACTCTGACAGAGCCAGAACTGTGTTTGCCAGCACAACCAGTTTAAAATTGAATTTGAACATCTTTAAAAGGAATACACTCTCTCCTCCCTTTCCTTGAACTTTCTCCATACACTATCATTATACATCCGGGCATTTATACTGTTGTGCTCTTTCCAGATCCAAAGGCATTTGACTTTGGTACCTTGTTACAGAGATTGTTGAATACAGGGTACTTGTTATCAGGAGCCTTGTTTTATACTGCACTTATTTCGTTTTGCGGTTCTTGGCTTAGGTGTGTGAGTACCTGTGTTTACATATGGATTGATTCTTTTTATAAGTCAGTCAAGAATACGCCCTTTAGCTGTGTGAAAAGCCAGTAATAGTAACATGAATTCACATTTGTATATTCAGAAGCTTGCAAGCATTTGTATATACACTTTCCCATTAATATCTCTTAATTATCTGATTATCTCTATTTTACAGATGAGCAAACTGAGTCCTGGATATATTAAATGCCTTGCTAAAGCTCACACAGCTAATAAGCAATAGGTCTACTTGTTTTTACATCATGTGAAGAAATTCAAGTAAATGAAAAGTTATGCATGTGTTTTTGTTTCTAATGGAAAGGAAAATTGCATTTAAAAAGTGCCGCAGGCATTTTTAGTAGGATATTTCACTACAGAGCAATGAGAAATGAAAGTAGGAAAATATTTAGTTTTGCAAATCACCTGAAAGCATTTTATCTGTAAACACACTATTTGGTCTGTGAAATGAGCATCACCTCTACCCACATTTATTAATTCTATCTTATTTCACGATTGCTTTCGCCCATCTTCCACTGCTCTTTTCTCACAGGGTTAAAAAGAACACTTGCAGCTGTCTACACAGAGCAGACTCACACACAAATATGCATTTAATTTTAAAAAGGCCAACAAATAGGAGAACCAACTAAACATGTTAGATTTTCATTAGTTTCACTATTAGAATTCATTAGATACACTGAGATACTACTTTTAAGACTGTCCTATTTCTGACGATACCAAATTAGACCTAGAGTACTTATTTTTCATAACTGATTTAATCTAAACTTGAATTAATTCCTAATGATATTGACATAGATTACACTAGGGCACCTGGGTAGCTCTGTCAGTTATGCATTCCACTCTGGGTTTCAGCTCAGTTCATGATCTCAAGGTTGTGAGATCGAGCCCCACATGGGGCTCCGTGCTAGGCATGGAGCCTGGTTAAGGTTCTCTCTCTCTTCCTCCCCCTTTAACTACATACACTCTCTCAAAAAATAAAAAGAAATAGATTACATTAAAATTTTTCCACCCTATCAAAAGATTAGAAACAAATAAGTTGGCTGTTGAATTTATTAGAAATGTAAATGAATTAAGGAAACAGAGGTTCTGAAAAGCATGGAAATAAACTAAGCTTTCTATGGGTATGGTTTGAGTAATGCATGAGAGGTTTCTTATTTAGAAATACACTTAATTTAGTCAGCATCACAGGGAAGAAACTGTTTCACCAAAATTGAATTTTCTTAATAACTAGAACTTTTTAGAGGACCAACACTTTAATTTTTATTATGGATAACAGTATTCCAGAAATATATTGTGCTCTTTTATGACTTCTTAAATAGAGAGCACTTTATACACATCATTAAAAATGGCTCATGATTATGAAATTGATGAGTATATTCTGTTATAAACAGAGCTTCAGGAACTATTAAAGTGTGAAGGATTATTTACTCCTAAACTAAATGGCCCCAAATTGCTAGTAAGTTTGAATGACTCCATTTGTTATTTTAAATTCCTTTTTCCCCTAAATTTTTAATAAAAATTCTAAACATATAACAAAGTTGAAAGAATTTTCCAGTAAACACCCATACCCCCAAAGCCTAGATTTTACTGTTGACATTGTACTCTACAGTGCACTTGCTTTCTCACGTGTCTGTGCATCAATGCATCCCACTATCCATTCATCCATACATCTTTTAAAATTCATTTCACAGTAACTGCAGATATTAGTATGCTTGTCTCTGAATAATTCAGCATGCGTATCATTAATTAGAGTTCAGTCTTTGATGTAGTTTCTTCTTCTGAGGTAAAATTTGTATAACAGTGTAACAGTGACATACAAATCTTAGGTGTACAATTGCAGAGTTTTGTACTCACATAACTTAAACCTTATCATTTTGTATTTTTTTTAGTTTTTAAAAATTGTAGTAAAGTACACAAAATATAAAATTTACCATCTTAACCATTTTTAAGTGTACAGTTCCATGGTATTAAATGCATTCATAATGTTATACAACCATAACTACCACCCATCTGCAGAACTTTTACATCTTGTAAAACTGAAAATCTATACCCGTTAAACAATAACTCCCCATTCGCTATTCCTCTCCCTGACAGCCATCACTCTACTTTCTCTCTCTATGATTTTAACTGCTTTCATTACCTCATATAAGCAGAATTACATTGTATTTGTCTTTTTGTCGCTGATTTGTTTCACCTAGTGTAATGCCTCGAAGGGTCATCCATGTTGTAGCATATGTCAGAATGCCCTTCCTTTTTAAGTCTGAACAATATTCCATTATATATATATATATACACATTTTGTTTATTCAGCTGTCGATGGATATTTGGTTGCTTTCACATTTTAGTTATTATGAATAATGGTGCTATGAATGTGGATGTATAAATATCTCTTTGAGACCCCACTTTTAGTTCTTTTGGGTATATATCGAGAAGTGGAATTGCTAGATGATATGGAAATTCTATTCTTAATTTTTTGAGGAGTTGCCCTATTGTTTTCCACTCAGCTGAACCATTTTACATTCCCATCAACATAGAACAAGAGATCCAGTTACTCCACATCTTCACTAGTACTTGTTAGCTTTTGATTTTTTGATGGTAGCTATCCTCATGGATGTGAGATGGGTCTCATTGTACTTTTGATGTGCATTTCCCTTATGATTAATGATGAGCATCTTTTCATGTACTTATTGGCTATTTGTATATCTTCTTTGGAGAATGTCTATACAAGGTTTTTGCTCATTTTTGAATTGGGTTTTTGGTTTTTTTTTTTTTAATTTCAGGAATTCTCTATATATTCTGGATACTAATCTCTTAGCAGATACATGATATGCAAGTATTTTATTCTATTCTATGGATTGCCTTTTTACTGTGTTGGTAGTGCCTTTTGATGCATGAAGTTTTAAAATTTTCATGAAATCTTGGGCTCTTGGGTGGCTCAGTTGATTAAGCATCTGCCTTTAGCTCAGATCATGATCCCATGGTCCTACTGTTGAGCCCCACATCAGGCTCTCTGCTCAGGGGGGAGTCTGCTTCTTGCTCTCCCTCTGCCTCTCCCAGTGCTCATGCTCTCTCTCTCAAATAAATAAATGAAATCTAAAATAAAATGAAGTAAAATAAAATTTTCATGAAATCTGATTTGTCTATCTTTTCTTTTGTTAATTATTATTTTTGTTAATTTCTTTTGTCATTGGTGCCATATCCAAAAAAATGTTGACAAATCCAATGCCATAAGTTTTTTTGTAATATATTTTCTTTTAAAAATTTTAGGGTTTTGGGTCTTACATTTAGGTCTTTGATACATTTTGAGTTAATTTTTGTATATGGTGTTAGGTAAGTGTTCAGGTTCATTCTTTTGCATATGGATATCCAGTTTTCCTACCATCATGTGTTGAAAAGACTGTCCTTTCCCCATTAAATGGTCTCGACACCCTTGTTAAAAATCACTTGACCATATATGTGAAGGTTTTTTCTGCACTCTCTTTTCTGTTCCATTGTTCTATATGTCTGGTTTTATTCCAGTACTATACAGTCTTGATTATGGTAGCTTTTTAGTAAGTAAAGTTTACTGTTACTTTGAAATCAGAAAGTGTGAGTCCTCTGGGGTGTTCTTACATTTTAAGATTGTTTGGGCTATTCAGGGTTTCTCGATATTCCACATGAATTTTGGATTTCTATTTCTTTAAAAATTGTCATTGGGGTTTTGATAGAGATTGCATTGAATCTGTACATCACTTTGTATAGTACTGAATCTTAGCAATATTATGTCTTCTAATCCATGGACATGGGATGTGTTTCCATTTGTTTATGTCTTTGTTAATTTCTTTCAACAGTATTTTGTAGTTTTCATTGTGTAAGATTTTTATCTCCTTGGTTAATTCCTAAGTATTTTACTCATTGTTTGTCTATTCAGATTTCCCATTTCTCCATGTTTTAATCTTGTTGGTTTTGTGTTTCTAGGAATTTGTCTATTTCATCTAGGTTATCCAATTTGTTGATATACTGTTGTTCATAGTACTATGTTGTAATTATTTCCAATTCTGTAGAATCAATAGTAATGTCCTCACTTTCATTTCTGTTTTAGTAATTTGAATCTTCTTTTTCTTAGTTAACCTAGCTAAAGTTTTGTCTATTTTGTTGATCTTTTCAAAAGATAACTTTTGGTTTTATTGATTTTCTCTGTTATTTTTCTATTTTGTATTTCATTTATTCATGCTCTAATCTTTATTATTTCTTTCCTTCTGATAGCTTTGGGTTTAGTTTCTCTTCTTTTTCTAATTCCCTAAGTTGTGAAGTTAGGTTATTGATGTGAGATCTTTCTTGTTTTTTAACATAAGCAATAAATAAATAACTATAAATTTCCTCCTTAGTACTGCTTTTGCTGAATTCCATAAGTTGTGTTTTTGTTTTCATTTGTTGGTATGTTCTAATTTCCTTTGTGATTTCTTCATTGATCCATTGGTTGTTTGAGTATGTTATTTAATTTCCACAAATTTGTGAATTTTCTAGTTTTCCTAATTTGATCTATTTGTAGGTCAGAGAAGATACTTTGTATGATATCTGCCTTTTAAAATATATTGAGACTTAATTTGTTGGCTAACATATGGTTTATCCTGCAAAATGTCTCCCATGTGCATGTAAGAATGTGTATGATGCTATTGGGTAGAATGTTCTGTGAGAGTGGTTTAGATATAGTTGGTTTATTGTGTTGTTTAAGTCCTTTATTTCCTTACTTACCTTCAGTTTCATTGTTCTATCCATTATTGAGAGTGGCACATTTGAAGTTTCCAACTATTATTGTAGAATTGTCTATTTTCCCTTCAGTTCTGTCAGTTTTTGCGTCATGTATTTTGATGGTTTGTTATTAGGTGTGTAAATGTTTATAATTGTTATATTTTTTCTGTATTGCATCTTTTATTAATATATAATATCCTTCTTTGTCTCATAATATATTTTATTTAAAGAATATTTTATCTAATATTAGTAGAGCCACACCGGCTTTCTTTTGATTACTATTTGCCTGAAATATCTATTTTTATCTTTTCACTTTCAATCTATTTGCACCTAAAGTGAATCCCTTATAGGTAGCATATATTTGGATCATTCTTCTTATCAATTCTGCCAATCTTCATTTTTTCATTGAAGAGTTTAATTCATTTACATTTATAGTAAATGAATAAGCAGGGACTTCTGTCATTTTGCTATTTGTTTTATATATGCCTTATATATATATATGCCTTATATATATATTATATATATATATGCCTTATAGCTTTTTTTGCCTCTTATAGTCTGCATTATTGTCCTGCTTTGTGTTTAATTTATTTTAGTGAAACATTTAAATTCCTTTCTCATTTCTTTTTGTGTATTTCCTATAGATATTTTCTTTGTGACTACTAGGGGGATTACATTTAACAATCTAAAATTATAACTCTCTTAATTTAATTTATAACAGATCAAGTTCAAAAACATACAGAAATTCTGCTGCCTTACAGCTTTGCCCCCTGCCTTTCAGTTGTTGATGTCACAAAATGGCATCTTTATATATGGTATGCCCCTGAACATATACTATTAATTCTTTTAATTACATTAGTGTCTCCTGTTATGTAGAAACAAAAAATAACAGTTACAAACTGTTGTTACAGTAATACTAGTTTTTGTAATTGCCCATGAATTCACTTTTCTTGAGATCTTTATTTCTTCATATAGTTGCAAGTTACTGTCTAGTGTCCTTCCATTTCAACCTGCAGGACTCCCTTGGGAATTACCGACAGGGAAGGCCTAGTGGTAATAAATCCCTCAGATTTTGTTTATCTGATAGTTTCTCTCACACTTAGGAAGGACAGTTTTGCCAGATATAGGATTCTTGGTTGAGAGCTTTTCTTTTAGTGCTTTGAACATATTTGGTGCATGTCTACTAGCCTCCAAAATTCCTGATGAGAAATCTGATGATGCTCTTACTGGATTCCTTGAGGATTCCTTGTATGTGATAAGTTGCTTCTCTCCCTGCTTCAAGATCCTTTGTTCTTTGAAAGATTGATTAAATGTATCTTGTTGTGGGTCTCTGAGTTCATCTTACTTGGAATTCCTTGATCTTCTTAGATGTTTATATTTATGCCTTTCATCAAATTTGGCAAGTTTCAGCCATTATTTTTCAAATATTCTCTCCTCCCCCTCCTTCACGTGCTCTCTCGCTCTTGTTCTTGCTCTCTCTCTCTCTTTCCTCCTTCCAGGACTCCCACAGTACATATGTTGGTCTTTAAACTTTTTTCTTTCTATTCTCCTGACTTGCTAAATTTCCATTGTCCTATCTTCAAGTTTACTGATTCTTCCTTCTGCTTGTGCAAACTGCCTCTGAATCCCTCTGGTGAATTTTTCATTTCAGTTAATGTACTTTTCAGCTCTAGAATTAGTTTTGGTTTCTTTTTAAATTTTCTATCTTTTTTGATTTCCCATTTTTTCCCACATGATTTTTTTTTTCCTTTCTCCACATCTTCTTTTAGTTCTTTGAACATCTTTAAGGTAGTTTTTGAAAAGTCTTTATTTAGTAGATCTGCCATCAGGTCTTTTTCAGGAAGTTTTTGTTGATTGATTGGTTGATGGATTTTCCTTCAATAGGGCCAACTTTCTTATTTCTTTGCATGCCTTGTGATTTTTTTTGTTGAAAACTAGACATTTGAATCTAATAATGTGGTGGTTCTCACAATCAGATTCTCCCCCTTCCCAAAGTTTTTGTTTTGTTTTGTTTAATTTTAAGTTTTTACTTCTGGTCCTTGGTGATTTCCTTCCTTCTTTCTTTCTTTCCTTCCTTCCTTCCTTCCTTCCTGATATATAATTAACATATGTTATATTAGTTTCAGGTGTATAACTTCTTGATTCAACAATTGTGTACATTACTTAGTGCTCACCATGGTAAGTGTAGTCACCATCCATCATTACCCTATTATTGACTAAAATCCCTATGATGTATTTTTCATCTCTGTATTTTATAATTGGAAATTTGTATCCCTTAATCCCCTTTATCTATTTTGTCCATTCCCCTACCCACCTCACCTCTAACAACCACCAGTTCTCTATATTTAAGAGTCTAGTTTCTTGTTCATAATTTTTTTTAGGATTTTACCTATAAGTGGAATCACATGGTATTTGTTTTTCACTGTCTGACTTATTTAACTTAGCATAATACTCTCTAAGTCCACCAATGTTGTGGGTGAAAAATGGCAAGATCTCATTCTTTCTTATGGCTGAGTAATATTCTATTGTATATATACGTATGACACATCTTCTGTATCCATTTATGTATCAAAGGAAACTTGGGTTGCTTCCATATTTGGCTATTATAAGTAATGCTGCAATAAACATAGGGGTGCATATATCTTTTCAATTTCGTGTTTTTATTTTCTTTGGGTAAATATCCAATAGCGGAATCACTGGATCATATGGTATTTCTGTTTTTAATTTTTTGAGGAACTCCATACTCTTTTCCATAGTGTTTGCACTAATTTACATTCCCACCGACTGTGTGTGAGGGTTTTCTTCTCCACATCCTCATCAACGCTTGTTATTTCTTGTCTTTTTGATATTAGCTCATCTGACTGGTATGAGGTGATAATTCATTGTGGTTTTGATTTTCATTTTTCTGATGATGAGATTTTGGGATATTATTTTTGTAAATATATAGGTTGCCTCTGTGCCAAGGGTCAGCTGAGGCATAAACTTAAGGTTTCTCAAGTCTTTTCTGAGCCTGAGTCTTTCCCTGGGCATGCACAATCACTTTCTAATTTTCTCCATATTTGCAGTTGCTCTTGAATGTCCTAGCTTTTAATGTCCCATTTTCAAAAGGGAAAAAAGAAAAACAAAGTGGGGAAAAAGGATGCCAGCCCTTAAAATTTCCAGAAGTCACTTCAACTGGAGGGTGAAGAGTGTGTGTGCAACAATGACTGTCCATCTTTTTGCACCTTTGTCATCAGGACCATCAGTTAGAGACCACATCCCTGTTATTTGGAGGACTGGGTGCTTTTTGTCTACTTTGGCTCCCTCAAGTTGTGTGCAAGCTGCTCCAGGAATAACTGTGTGGCTATCTACCACAAGGCTAGAGAAAAAGGGGCTGGGAAGCTGCTTCTGTGCTGAGATTAAATTGACTAAAATTCACTAAAATTTGCTACCCAAGCCTTTCCCTGGAAGTTGCTAGCCTTCAGTAAACTCCAGATTTCCAAAATAGTTACATCAGACAGCTTTTGCCAATGCAGTTTTTGTCCAGGGGGAGACAGGAGACAGATTCCTAGTGCTTCCTATTCTTTTACCTTCCCAGAATCCTGTACCTCCCTCCATTTACTTTTGATAGTATTTCTAACTCTTAGCCATTTGTCTCTTCTTTTTTGGGAAGACATTCTTAAATGTATCATAGATGGAGCTCTATGCCCCTGAAAATGTTTCGATATCCTTTCTGAGGAAATTTTTTTTTTTTATTTTCTACTTGGTAAATGTGAATATAGATTTTAGACTGAAACTTTAGAAATCAAGCTATATAAATAACCTGGAAAAAAACAAATATAAAATATTTGCATAACAGAAAGACTTCTAAAAATTTAATACAAAAATAAAATATCACAAGTATTTAGCAAGTAATTCAGTCTTCACAAGACAGTATAAAATGATAAAAACAACCCTCCCTTTCCCATTTTTATCCCTCACAAGTTTCTTTCTCCAAAGGTAACTATTGCTGCTATTCTTTTTCTGAAGTTCTTGGAAAAAAATATGCATGTAACAGCATATGTACAAAATGTAATTATACATCACATGAATAATAGTTATATGTAATTTGTAATTTTTACATGCATGTATTCATAATGTGCATGCTGTGTGTACTTCTGATATGATAGTGATATTTCCATAACAGTAAATAATGATACTTATATTACATACAACCTAATCTATTTAAGTACTGATTTTAAAAATGAACATTTAGATTGTTTCCAGATTACTTTAGCCAATGCATGCAAACACCAAATTACTAGCAGCAGTATTACTGGGCCAAAAGTTATTTTAAAATTAAGAATTTACTTTTCTGTGAATAGTGAATAGTACTATCTATTAACAGAGGGCCTTCTAAGCTTCAAAACTTGAAAAACAACTCAGAGGAGATTGATTAAAATATGATTTCCCCAACAATGTAAATACAAACCAAATTAAGATATTATTAAAAATGATTGAGGAAACTATTTGCCAAAAATAAAAATCAATAACTTATGTATACAGAATCCGAGGAGTTATACTGCCCAGTCTCCTCACCTAGCAAGGGATGGGGCCTTGCAGGGTGAGTGGAGTCTGAAAGGTGGCTTGGCCAAATGGGCTTTGTGGAGCCAAGGGAATAGGTAGGGAGTGTGTTCCTTACTGGAAGGTGTAGATTTCTTACTGGAAGATAAAATCAAGGGAGCATAGAAGAGAATCAAACTTGAGGAATAAGGGAAGGTACTAAGCTATAAAATGTTGCCCCCAAAGGTTACATACATGGTAGAAAAGCCAGAGGAAGATAGCTCTAGAGTGTGGAGCCAAGGTAGTAACTCTATATACTCAGTCTGCTTTAGCAAGATTTTTAAGAGAACTACTTAAGTTTCAATAAATGGGGGAAGGGCAAATACATGTAAACAAACAAAACTTAAAAACAAAATAAAAGGACACAAGGAAACATAGCACCAAAGAGGTGTCATAATTCTGAAAGAAAATTCAGTCTCTGCAGAGATTTAAGAAAACACATTGAGATAATGACATGCTTTTATATATTTTTTTGCCTGTCAGTTTCTGTCATCTTTTCTATCATTTACCTATTGCTTAATAAATTTTTTTGCCTTAATAATACACATTGAGATAATGACACACTTTTATATTTTTTTTTGCCTGTCAGTTTCTGTCATCTTTTCTATCATTTACCTATTGCTTAATAAATTTTTTTGCCTTAATAATTTGTATAACAAACTATTCAAAACTTAGTGGTTAAAGAAAACATCCATTTATTAGTTCTCCCATATTAGTTCTGCCAACCAGGCGGTTGGGCAGTGCTGAATATCAGCTGACTGGGCTGAATAGTTCTGGTTTGGGTTGGGATTCACTGACAAATCTAGCAGTTTCCATGCTGCTGGCTCATTTAGGATGTCCTTGACTTTCTCCACATGTTTCATCCTCCAGCAGGATAGCCGGGTGATCACAGAGATTCAAGAGCGGAAGCAAAAATGCACACTTGCTTTTTTTTTTTTTTTTTTCCGCTTACGTCGGGTTTGTTGGTATCCCATTGTCCAAAGCAAGTTGCATGTCCAAGTTCAGGCTCAGTATGGTAGGGCACTATCAAAGGGTGTGGTTACAGAGAGGCTTGAAAAATTGGGATTATTAATACAATTATCTACCATACATTCCCTCTTGCTTCTGGGCCTTTCCCCATGCCTTATAATTTTATATCATTCTCTACTTTCTCATCCCCATACCAACAGCTACTTAACCTTCAGACTTCAGATTCAATGTCATTTCTTAGTAGTCTTCTTTGCCGTCCCCTCTCTCCCCCGTCACTGGGTTAAGTGCCACTCCTGTGTGCTGTTACAGCACGCTTCGCATCCCTTACCATATTACTTACTGGACCGGATTCTTTATGAGGATGGGACCCATGGCTTGGTTTTAGAATTACCAAAGTAATTTTACATGCATTCTCGGGAAGATTTCAGCTTAGAAAAATTACTACAGTATTTCCTAAATATATCTAAATAACATTTTAATTTAAAAAATAACTAAAAGTAAGTTTAAATGTTCCCTTTATTTAAAATGAATATTTAAAAAGTTCTCAAAATGTACAAGTGGAATACCACATAATCAAATGGGTGCTCAAAGTACATCTTATAGATCAAATATTATTTTGCTAGGGCAGAAAAATCTGTCCTGATCTGTGTAAGTCTTTCTTTCTCTTCATCTTTAATGTGAATTGTGTCATAGCTTTATTCCAAGTAACGACATGAGTGAGAATCCTGTTGACATGACTCTGATGTGTTCAGGTCTTAGGAACACAGAACAGCTGTTCCCTGTCATGGTTTCCAGGTGGAATGCTGACCATTATGTGATTAGAGGGAAAGTCTCTCAGATGATTTGTTTGAAAGGGTAGCTGGATCTTTTATCAACATCTAGGAACTCTGTCTCCCTAAAACACAAGCCTCAAGCTAGCTCCTCAGGAGAGCAAAAGAAATGGGGGAGGGGAAGAACTGATTTTTTTTTTTTTTCTTACCATCAGAGAGTTTACAGTGAAAACAAACTCCTTCTGGCCTGAAGGAGACAATTAAACTGGAGGTGGGGTGGGGGGAAGGCTTAGCCTGGAGCACTGGGTATTATATTCAAACAATGAATCATGGAACGTGTAATGTAATGTAATGTATGGTGATTAACATAACCAATTTAAAAAAAAAAAACAAGTAGAAGGTTGAGGGATTTAGATTAACTATAAAAGCACACTATCTGAAAGAGAGGTCAATAGACTTCAAACATATTGAAAGGTGGTGCAATTTCTTTTCTAGAGGTCCTAAAAAACTGAACAGATATATATTTTTTAAATGTGTTCGAGAGTTTTTCAATTATAAGCCAGGAAAATATATTTTTCAGACCAATGTTCATCGAGTACTTTAATTTTACTGTTTTTTCATTTCAAATTTTTAAGGTTAAGTTTTCTAAAATGTGCTTGGGATTTATTCCAGTCAGGTATGGTACAACAGGAGACATGAAAATGATTCTCATGGAGGAAGAAGTTTATGCTCATAGATCCAAAGAGACAAAAGGAATGCCATGCTGCACAGGTTCGCATGGGGAAGGACCAGGAATGGTTGGGAGGAGGAAGAGGGAGTGGGAGAGTATGGCCTGAACCTTTATTGGAGTTTTGCAGGAAGGAATGGCTGAGGCAGGGTTGGTATGCTGAACAAGTTTAGGATTGGATACTTTGCTTAATTTCAGTGGGGACTGTGGGGGTGGTCCCTAGTTACCTAGTACCTGGCCCTAGCATGATTAGGCAGGGGGAACATTAGCTTGGTGTTGAAGAATGTGATAAAGGAGATGGTCAAGGGGGTGGGCTCTGCATTGACTGATTTGTATATTAAAGGAATATTCATGGGGTAGTACTTTGTTATCTCTGAGAATTAACTAAGCTCTGGGAGGGGCAGTCCCTCCAGGACCAAGGCCCCAAATGCCAGAATACATACACAATGCAAGAAGGAACTAAAAATCAAATTCAAAAGTGGTATAGATAATAACTGGTTAAAACCACTTTAACTTTTATCTTTTGAAAATTAATTGGATGTTTCTACTTAGGTTATTCATTTACAATGCCTATAGCAGAGAAGAGACAATGATCTAATTAAAATATTAACATAATTTAGAATTTGTTCTATGTTTATGTTAGGCAAGTTTTCATGTGTCTGACAAATAGTCTTAGCAGTAATATTTCACCATAAAATAATTTTCATAGTATTTTCTCTGGCCTTCCTTTACATTAAGTCTAATGGTCATCCTTTTCCCAGATTTTGGTGGGAGAAGTATTTTGTTAAGAGAAGACTCTTCATGAAGACCCTTCAGGGGGATATAGAGGGATTCAGAGGAAATGTGTTGCCATCATTATTCAGTCACAAAATAAACTACACAATTTTAAGACATTCAGTTTCTCTATATCTCAGTTTCCTAACCTGTAAAATGAAATACAGTCATTTCATCTCTTATGTCATGTCATGGTACTGTGGTATTGCTTAGATCAGTCCTGAAGTTTTATATTTTACCTCTGAGTTCCACATTTCAAGCTATCAGCCCATCTTGTTTCTCTTATCTGTACCATGGTCCCAGGTTGCACCTCTAGCAGTCATGTAAACAACACAACCCCACCCCCAGGGCCAGAGCCGGTTTGCTGGACAAGAGGTTGCCCTTCACATCCAAACCAGGCCCTGTCTGAATCCTTTTCAGGGAAGGACTGCGTGAAAAAGTCCCGTGGAGCTGGAATTGTAATATCTAAACTTAGAGCTGTAAGAATCTTTAGTCCAAAATTAAAGTTGGGAAGCAGAACATATTAGTAAATAAAGAGAGAAGAACAAGGTAGAAGACATAGCTGATATACAGAGGTAAAGAAGCAGGAGAGCTTGGCTCATGATGGCTTTCCGGTCTCTCCACCTAGTCCTCCGTGCATAAGATGAATTCTACACCTTGATGTCAAATGGATTCTTTTGCGTTCTTCTAACTACTCCCCCTACATCCTTTTTGGTTGTAAAACTCAGGTTTGTTTCTACTGATTATAGTGAAGGGAGTCCTAACGAACATGGTCAGGTACAAAAAGAATAAAATCCTAGGAGAGGAGAATGTATAGGATGAAGAGTGGATTCAAATCAAGATCTCCTGAGGAAGATTATAGAGCACACGCTTATCTTGGAGATTAGAAGACCCCAGGGGTGGGGAAGTGTTCAAGCATTTGAAGACTATCCTATTAAAGCAAGATTTTACACTTTTTTTTTTTTTTTCTGTCTGTTCGGGTGGTAGCCTTGGCCATATGGCTGAGAGCCGTAGAGAAGCAGATTTTGTCTTAGGTAAAAATCTTCTGAGCCAGCCCATACAGTTTGTGGGTTCCCTGATACACATTAAATTCAGTTCAAGATGGGTGTCCTCTTGGCAGGGATACTGTAGAGATACAAAAATTTATGTAGATGATTTGACTTTGAGGATTTAAATCTCATTTCAATTTATTCAATGAATTAATATCTTCAGATGACAATGACCCATCCCAGTCTGGATCTATTACAGCATTATGTTTCATCACATCGATTAACACTTGAGAATCTATTATGTTGGAATATTCCTTAGCTGTTCTGTACTTGTAGGCATCATCTTTCCAGCCAGATTATAAATTCCAGCTTTTAAGAATTCTGTGTATCTTGATAGAGATACATTAAATAAATATTGCTTGAATTGAAATTGTCCCAGAGATCTTTGGCAAAGACTGGGGGAAATTCTGTCACACTAAAAAAAATTGATTTCCTCAAGTGATGCTGTCACTGTTCCTATTTCACCCTCCTTTATGCTTCCTCAGGGAACACAACCTCTATTTATAAAATCACATTTCTTCAAGTAAGTCGCTTGCTCCAAGTAGTTGACAAACTTGTGTCTTGGGCTGTTTAACAATATTACGATAGTCAATTAGCCCAAAGAGTAACATTTTTAACTGTATGTTTTTCTCTTGGGTCTTTCAGAGTAAAGATAAGAGTCATTTAAAGTCGTTTAAGTTCGATTTTGTTTTCATTAGCTCTCTTTAATTGCAAAAAGCCCGGCTATAGCATTAAAGATGAGTCCCAGATGTGCTGTGTCTACTCCAAATGGAGGTATAAATAATAGCCTCAAACACTTATGAATAGTTTCCAGGCATAAAAATATGGCCTCGATTTAACTTGAATTATGTGGATGGCTACATAAAAATGAATTGATATTTTTCTTTAAGTAGTAAGATATAATTTGTTATACTTATAAGCTCAAAAATGCCTGCTGTATTTAATTTTGTATTGTTCCCCCTGGCTCCTGAATTTAAAAAAAAAATGATTTTAAAATTTATTTTTAACTACAAAAATAGCTCATTGAATATTGTTTTTCCATTTAAAGATACTAAACCAAAAGACTACGTAAGTACTTAAAAATCTCAGTCTCATCCGTCAAGAGAACCAACTTATCGTATTTTTTTGTGTAATTTAGAGACCTATAAATGCATATAGAAAAATGTTTTGTGTCTATTTGCATAATATTGTATATATTTTTCCTGTAACTTTCTACAGTTTCTTTGGGAATTGTTCTATATCTTAATACATTTTCATATTTTTACTGCTGTGTTGTACTTCAACATGTGGCTATACTATAGGTTGTTTAGCCATTCTTACTGATAGACATTTTGATTATTTTGTTTTTTATTTTATTGTACTTGCTCCCATTTGCAAATATGTACATAGTTATCTGGGATAGATACTGCTGTATTACTGGGTCCACGCCTTTTAGATATTAACAGAGTTGGCCAGTGTGGCTATATTAATTAAACTTCTACCATCAGGATATTAGTGTGTGTACTCTTTTTACTACATACAGCTTCAGAAACATTTGATATAGTCTAATTTTATCATTTTTGCCAATCCAATGGGCAAAAATAGCTCATTATGATCTAATTCATATTCCCTCTTTTGTGAATTTACTCACAGTAGAGTGTCTAACTGCTGCTTGTCCTTTTGATTGAGTATATACTCTGGAAGTATTTTCTTTATCTGTTTAACATATTTTCTCCTTGTTTTTCATTTATCTCTTTAGGATGTATGTGGTCATGTGGATTTTTAAATTTTAGATATAGTTTAAAATTTTTCTGTGTGACTTTGCATTTAATGTTTTTTTTTGAAGGCTTTCTTGACATAAATGACATAAATAAATTAACCTATGTTTTAAGTTTAAGGTTTCTACAATTCCTTTCAAATTTTTCTGTCTAGAAATTTAATCCATAGAGAGCTTACTTTTGTGAATAGTGAGATGATCTAATTTTATTTTTTCCCATATGAATAGCCAGGTTATTAAATGCATTGATTGACCAGTTTATGTTTATGTTTCTTACTGATGTGAAATGCTTTTATTATCTCTTAACTTCAAATAAACAACAAGTATATTTCTGTCTGCTCCATTGATATATTGTCTGATATTCACCAAAACCAGAATATGTTTAAAAATGTTATTTTATAACCCATTTTAAATTTTAGTAGAACAAATCTTTTCTCCTTTTTCTCTTCAAAATTTTTTGGCTTGGCTTTCGTATTTGGTTTTCTTGGAGTAAAATTGGTAATTAATATGCCAAGTTTTGTTTTAAAAATGTTCAGATTCTCATTGAGTTTGCATGGAGGATTGATATCTTTAAAATATTGAATATTTTTCCAGAGCATATTCGTATCTCCATTTATTTTGTACCTTCCTAGTATCCTTCATTTGAGTTTTGTATTTTTTTAAAAGTTTTTATTTATTTATTAGAGAGAGAATGAGAACACGAGCACACACACAAGTGGGGGGATGGGCAGAGGGAGAGGGAGAGGCCTACTCTCCACTGATCAGGGAGCTCCATGTGGGGCTTGATTCCAGGACCCTGCGATCATGACCTGAGCCCAAGGCAGAGGCTTAACTTACTGAGCCACCCAGGCGCCCCCTGAGTTTTGTATTCTTACTGAATCTTTCTTCTTAGATGTATTGCTTTAAGTTTTTTAAATATATTTTGTTGCTATTTTAAATGGATTCATTTTTAGTAATGTATTTACAAATTTATTCTTACTGCATAAGAAACTCACCAATTTTATGTTTATTCTGAAGTTAGTTACTTGATTGAAATATTACATTAATTCTATTTTGTTTGACGTACAATTTTCTTAGATTTGTTAAATAGAACAAACATATTGGAGAAGATTATTTCTTTCCACTATTTCTGCCTACGTGTTTTTTGGTTTTTATTTTTGGTTTTATTGCCTTGGCATATGTCATAGTGACAAATACCATTTCTTTGAAGGTTTCTGAATTTAGAATAGAAGGTCATTGGTACCTCTTATTGTTAGCTTTGAGTCTTAACATCACTTCTGGAACTCAACATAGGGCATATATACTTCTCTAGCCTGGACCAGTTTACATAATATAGGATACATCTGTTTCTGAAGGTTTGGTAGAACATAACAGTAATAACTTGCATTCTTATGCATGGTTTTGAGAGAGTTTATCTGAGCTTTTTTATTTTCCATTGTGAGTAGATTGCTTATTCTTCATGAGACTAATTTTTTATTTTTCTAAACATTTTGACTTTAGATATAATTTCAGATTTACTGATATAAAGTTATACATGATAATTATATATTTTTTGGAAAAAAATCTTTGAATATAGATAGTTCTCCCTATAGTTCCTAAATTGTTGTTGAAGGAGGTCATCTAGAAGATGTGACCAACAGTTGACTTGTGAGCTGTACTCAGGCAGTTGGAGGCTTCTCACCCCTTCCCCATTTTGGAATGTACATTCTGCCCACTCTTGACACAGTGTGAGCCATTTTCAAGGTCTCAGCCTTGAGAGAGCAACGTGTTGTTGAGACCGTCAGGAAGGCATACATGACTGAACTGAGTTAAGGTCTCTATATAAACTTTTAAGATTCTGGAAGGAAGATGTGGAGATCTATTTGTATTGCAGCCAGCCAAGACAACCCATGTAGGTAAGTAAGCTCCCTTGCTCATTAAACCTGACACCAGCTGATCTGGAGTCGTCTGCCTTTTTCTGTGGTCTCTCCTTGTCCTCTGTGTTAAAAAAAAAATCAAATTTGCTGAAGGTTTATCTCTATTACCTAGTGGTTACTAGAGCTAGTCTGTATTCTAGAAAGTCATGATCACATTCTTTGTTGCTCTTTCTCCATGTTCTCTCTTATCCCATTCACCTTTACCCCCTCACCTCCATTTGACCCTCTTCCTTATATTCTTCCTCCTTTATAAGTGGGAATATGGGATTTAATTATGGGATTTAATTGGGTGCACTAACTCCCAAAGTGTTTCCCCTACCCCTACTTTAAAATATTTCCAGCAAGTCTTTAGGGTTAAATATATAGTAGCTCAAGAGTAATAAGGATAAAATTTCCTTTATGGTTTATAGAACTTTTTTTTTTCAAATTGATGAGGTTTGAGAGTTTTTTTTAAATTGTTCCAGGTGAATCACAATAATTGGAATTTTTAAAGTACCCTCCAAATAGATATGTAAATCCCACTTCTTTCATTATGTTTTCTCTTATATAGTTTTGCTGATTATTTTCATTTGTTACAAAGAAATGACTTCTTGTATTTTTGGGTCTCTAGTCGATATCAATTATTTTTCTATTGGAATTAAACCCACAAAATAGTTTATCGAGGAATTAGAACTATCTTTGCTAGTACTACCATAATAATGTTTTTATTTTAATTATTCCCAGATGTCTTGTTTTATGCCAAATATTTAAATAATAATTTCTTTAGAAGAAATCATAAATATTTGGGTTAAAATCCCACTCTAATCTCACATTAAACCATCTGTAAAACTCAAATCAGTGTGAACAGAGAAATTATTTTTCTTCTCCCATTATTGGACATTTTAAGTGAGAACTCTTCAAAATATGCTGTGCATTTCTCAGTCTCTACATTTAAAACATATGTGATGAAGAAAAGATGTTTACATATTCTCACAGTGATGTGATGCTTGAATCACAACATTCAAAGTTTCTTAATGTCTTAATAATGAAATGTAATATTCACCTTCTAAAATTGTTAGCATTACATACATTTTAGAAAGGGGCATTTTTAAAAGTTTATATTTTTTACTTACTAAGAACAAAGGAGATCATTTAGTCTGATAATGAAATCTTCAAAGTTGACTTTACACAGTTAAATACGTGTACAGGTTGAGAAAACATTCCAGTTTTATTTCAAGTTTTAAGTATCTCAGAAAAGAACTATTTATATCACACGGTCTCACATAAAATAACACCTCTTGTGAGAAGCTGTCTTTCTTTTTTGATAAAATAATTGATTTTTTTTTATTTATTTTTTAAAGATTTTATTTATGTATTTGAGAGAGAGAGTGAGCATGGAATGGGGGAGGGTCAGAGGGAGAAGCAGACTCCCTGCTGAGCAGGGAGCCTGACGTCGGACTCCAAACCAGGACTGGATCCTGGTACTCCTGGATCATGACCTGAGCCAAAGGCAATTTAACTAACTGAGTCACCTGGGCACCCCTTAATAAAGTAATTTCTTTTTCTTTCTTTCTTTCTTTCTTTTAAAGATTTATTTATTTCTTGACACAGAGAGACAGTGAGAGAGGGAACACAAGCAGGGGGAGTGGGAGAGGGAGAAGCAGGCTTCCCGCGGAGCAGGGAGCCTGATGCGGGGCTCGATCCCAGGACCCTGGGATCATGACCTGAGCCGAAGGCAGATGCTTAACGACTGAGCCATCCAAGCATCCCAATAAAGTAATTTTTAAAACATGTTCTGAGACATTTAACCCTAAGTGTTCTTCATATGTATAAGCACATTGACTCCTCACACCATTTCAAAATTCCTTCTTACCACTTTCACATATTATAGTTCTAACATGCCATTTATTAAATATTAAAATAACCTAAAGAAATGAGGCCAAATGTGTTAGCTAACAACCTTCTTTCTAGAATTACAGTTAATTTCTCTGCTTTTCTATTGACTGACATTGCCTAGCTCTGTAACTGCTTTTTTATTATTTATTTATTTATTAAAAAGATTTTATTTATTTATTTATTTGAGAGAGAGAATGAGAGAGAGAGAGAGCGCATGAGAGGGGGGAAGGCCAGAGGGAGAAGCAGACTCCCCGCTGAGCAGGGAGCCCGATGTGGGACTCGATCCCGGGACTCCGGGATCATGACCTGAGCCGAAGGCAGTCGCTGAAGCAACTGAGCCACCCAGGCGCCCTGTAACTGCTTTTTTAAAAAGAGATGGTTCTCTTCTCATGAATTCTCTTCAAGTAGTGCTGATATTTTTAGAGAACTTGGAGCCACACACTGGTTCTTAGAACATTTTTACTCTGAGGAGGTCCCATGTTTTTTATTATCTCATATAAACCCACCAACAAAAATGGAAATAGTGACTAAATGGTGATTTCCATGTTATTATAAATATTACTAGTGGGATCCTCCTCTTGTTTGGTCCAAGAAGAGTTAAAAAAAAAAATACTGCTTGAACTTGTGTGAATGGAAGAGTGTAAATACATATTAACAAGGGTGGACAGTAATTGGGAATGGATAGAAGAGGGATTTCCTGAATTAGAAAAGAATGAGGTAATAGGCATCTTGTTGCCAGGCTAGTTCTCCCTTATATTTGGAAATCTAGCTTACAATTCTCAATATTTTATCTTGGTCACCGTCAGAATTATACCATTACCTTGAGAAATGCTTAGGGACGCCTGGGTGGCTCAGCCGGTTCAGCATCTGCCTTCTGCTCCGGTCATGATCCCAGGGTCCTGGAATCGAGTCCCGCCCACATAGGGCCCTGCTCAGTGGGGAGCCTGCTTTTCCCTCTGCCTGCTGCTCCCCCTGCTTGTGATCTCTGTCTCTGACAAATAAATAAATAAAATCTTTAAAAAAACGAATAGTGAAACTTATAAAGTCTAGCACAGATAATATAATACCAGAATGTGTCAAACCATGCTGGCTACATTGTAATGGTAAATGTGAAGGGTGTCTTCTTACTGAAACAAGTGCCCAAAGGTATTATTTTCTGGTCTTGTTTCTGCACCATCTCACTCTTTTAAAGACTGAACAATGTTGCCTTAGCAACTGAAGAAAAATATATATTGGACACATCTGTTGTTTATCCTGCATCATTTCAAAATACAATTTGGTTGTGCTGGCATGCGAAGTGATCTTTAATTTAATGAATATACACAGTTTTCACAGACTTGCTATAAAAAGATCTATTTAAATTAGTTTTCAAGATTGTAGATTGTTAGGTGTGGAAAAAAATATCCACTGTTAATGGAATATATTAACATAATAACTGCCCGATTAAAATTAAGATGTTTATATAATGAAATCTGACCCATAAAGACAGCAAAATCACACTTACTTCTCACATTCAGCCAACACTATCAATAAAACATTTAAAGGGATGTATTAGGGCATATTTAGTTACTTTAATTATGTATCAAGCTTCATGCCATGGACTTCAGTGACCCAATTAATATATTATAATAGCTTTGTTCCTTGTTAGAGCTAAGTAGATCTAATAATGTAAAGTCACTCTAAAATTAAAGATGTACTTCACTCTAAGTGAATCCGATTATAAGAAAACTTGACCTTATCTATTATGTTTATCTTACAGGAGAAGGAGGGCAAAGCCCTATAGTGTGCCAGGTACTACATCAGGGTCCTTACCTAAATGACCTCACTGCCTAACTGTCCCTAGAGACATGAATTCTATGTATGATACTTGCTATTTTACAGAAGGGAAAGGGAAACATAGGCCATAATTTTCTCAAGCGTTTTAACCCTGGCCCTCTAGTCTACCTCCCACTTTTGTCCAGCATGCTGTGCTCTCTTCTTGCATCTATTTTGACAAGCTTTGTTTTTTCGATGGATTATAACATTAATTGTAGCTTCAGATATATTTTATTTTAAATATACTACTGTTTGTTTTCTGTTTTATTTGTTTGATGTTTTCTCCTTTCATTCTAAATTTTGCCTTTATAAACTTTGGAATTTCTATAGTTAACCTTGAACAACACAGGGGCTTGAACGATAACATTACTGAACAATCCCTTTTCAGTCAAAAATCTGCCTATAACTTTTGGATCCCCCAAAACTTAACTACTAGTAGCCTATTGTTGATCAGAAGACTTACCAATGACATAAACAGTCAACACATTTTTTTGTAGGTTGTATTTATTATATACTATATTCTCACAATAATACCTATTTTTTATTTTTTGTATTTCTAAACTACGTGGTTCATCTGCAACCTTTTTCAAATTGTCACAAATGTCCAAAAAATTTTCTAATATATTTACTGACAAAAAAAACACATATAAGCAGACCCATGGAATTCAAGCTCCTGTTGTTCAAGGGTCAAATGTATATGCTTTTACTGTTTCTTTAGTTATTATCTTAGAAATTGCAACATTTATCTTTTATTATCAAAGGCTAATGTATTTTGGTACTTTTGCCCTATTCCCAGAAAATGGATCTGTTTCTAATTTTTGTTACGTTTACTGGTTCTCAATCAAGGTATCTTGTCTCTTCATAAGCCTGATTATTTTGTACTGGGTTTGAAAAAATCAAACATTTTAACATTATATTTGAAAAAATATTTATAGAAATGTTGAGATGTAGAATGGTGTTATCCTTTTTCAGACCTCTCTTGTTTGCTTTGCCCCGACACCAATAGTTTTCAGACAACCTTGGGGCAGTCTCCTTAATCCAATTATAATGAGTGAATGACTCAGAGATGGGAAGCAGTCCCTGTGAAGCACCTGGTAGACACCTATTACATAACCTTTCAGCTCCTACCCATGCATGAGAGGTTAGAGACCTCTTGCCTGCTTTGGACTCACGTTTGTCTCCCTGGTCCCCTGGAACGTTCAGAAAGGAAAGAGAGACATGGAGAGTCTCCTCAAACTTTCAGCCTCCCTACTGCCTCATTGCCCTATTGCCCCTGGAATAATTAACATCTCAGAGGAAAGCAGTTTCAAATGCCTGACTCACATCTCTGCATTTCCATTGTCTCCCAAGTCTTGGCTCAGTAATTCTGCATGGCCTTTAGCTCTTCATTTCCTACAAGCATCTGTCTATGATTTTTTTAAATGGTGTTTCTAGTTATCCTCACTGGAAAGGTCTGTCTGAATTATTTAGCCCATGAGTACAGGCCTTCTTTTGCAATTCAAATATGGTTCCAAGTTTAAAGAACAATTATTTATTTCAGTTTTTCAGAAGCACATCTAGTAAACAAATAGGTATTTCCATATAGCTATAAATCATACACATTTTTTTCTGAAATTGTATGTTTTTAATAGAATAAAAAAGAAAGTACCAGACAATTTACCAACTTCAAAAATATTATTCAGACTAGATTCTGGTTCTGAAATGTATGTGAGCATCTAAAAATATGGTTTCACAAGTTAGTAAGTTGGTTAGGGGAAAGAGTTTAAAGATAATATGCGTATAAATATATCACAGCTAGGTACTGGTGCAGAGCTTTAAGTGGGAAGCTGGGCAGAATATTTAGGCTCTGATAAGCGAGTTTGGATTTCTTTTCATGTAATGGAAAAATGACAAATTTTAAGCAGTAGTGACAAGATCCAATTTATGCTAAAAAATAAAAATAAATATGTTTGCTACATGGAGGATTCATGGCAGGGGGATGAAGGAAGCAAGACTGGATGATAAGGATGAGTTAGTGAGAATCACAGAAGCCCTGGTGAAGAGGATGGTGACCTAGATTAGGCCAGTGGCAGTGGCTGTGGGCAGGAGTGTATACACTGGAAGTATTTTTTTTATGAGGAAATATTTAGCTCATTTCATTTTTTTCAAGATTCTCCTTGGAATACTTTTCCCCATTCTTGAATGGCAGTATTCTTCCTACTCGCCAATACCTTACAAATTTATCTCCAAATTTATGAGGCTGGGGTAGTTAGTTGTTCATCATTCTGAATGTACATAGCATTTTATTTTGGCATCATTATGGCACCTTCTGTGTAATTTGGTTGTTCTTGGCTGTATTTGTGTTCTTCACTATGAAGAAGCTGCTCAAGGACAGTGTTCATAGATTCATAGTTGCATATCAGTGGTGTTTGGCATAATAGCCAGCACAAAATAGGTACTCAGTAAATGTCCTCTAAATGAAAACTTGTGTATTTGTAAATATTTTGTGTTTTGATTGCTGTCCCTTTGAACAGTCTGTGTTAAAAAGGTTTTCTGTTCTTAGAAGAATGGAATATTTTAAAAAATCAATGCTTTACAAATTCATATTTAGAAAAGTGTTTGTCTTATGTTACATTTTTAGAGGAAAGTGTGTAATGAAGTAGATGTACTGTTAAAGCAAAAGTGAGCATTAAAATTAATTTTACTCTAGTGATTAGGAAGCTTGATTAATTCAGTTTGGTTTTAGAATTCAGGTTCCATTCAGAGCCAGAGCTGTTCTGTGGGACAACTGAATGGAAGAATTGTAAACAACCATGGAAAAAACATGTACTTATCTCCAAAATCAAGATAAAGTTCTCATGCTCAGTATATATTTTCATGCTAGAATAACTAGACAGATTTGTGGTTTTTTACAATACGCTTAATCTAAGATTTTTTTAGCTCAGATTTTGTTTTATATTTTTACTGAATTGTAAAAAAGTCTACATGCATATACACAGAGTATGTGTACTCACATTTTATTATATATGTGTATATGTATTACATATTTTATATAACATACGCATATATATTTTCTTTTTTAAAATTTGCTTTATTTCTCCTTTTCTTTGACTCATTTGGCTCTTATTCTTAGTGATTTTGAAAACTGCCTCCTGAAATATGCTATGATTTTTTTTTCTTGTGATAGACTGTAACTTCTGTTTTTGTCTACAGTGACCCAAATGCTAGCCAATCAGAACTGTCAACTGGGATATAAGAATTTAAACTACAAATACAAGCTTCACTCCTTATTCCAGGAAGCTACTTGTTCTGAAAGCTGATCTGACTTGAATAACGCTTTATTGCAAGTAAGAAGATCTTCACTCATTGATTGACCTAAATTTTCTATGAGTTTCCCTGCTTGCTTGTTTACTTATTTGTTTGGTTGGTTGTTTGTCTATTTTATCATTCTCAAGAATCTGTCTCATAAAGATTTACCCAATGAAACTGAGTAAAATAAGTTGTTCAGTAAATGCACCTTATGGTCATCTGGTGTCCAGACTTCTTATTTGGTCTCTAAGGTGACTTTTAATGTATGGTAATAGAGCTTTTGCTCTTCCTCAGTCTGTTTCTGGTTATTTCTGCTTCATGAATTTCTGGATTAATTTTGTTTTAGGGACTATGTGAGTATGCTGCACCAGCAGATGACAATTGGAACTGTTCTTATTCTCTGTGTGTTTATTATATGTTTATAGGAGTTGGAGAAATCCCCAGTGATTAGCTCAACTTCTCTGTAATGGGATCATAGGTATGATTTTAGTCTGGTCTTAGTTATGTTAAAGAACATCTTCATTTGAAGACCTGGTAACTTTATGTGCTTTTGTGCTGACTTGTCATGCTTATGAAACATTTTCAAAGTCAAAATCAGTAGTTCTCTGAAAAAACTCATATTCCTTATAATTAGTGTGACATTCTGCTATTTTTTTTTTTTTTGAAACATTGACAGTCTGGTTATGGTTGTTTTCAAGACTACAATCATTTTTGTCTTTAGATTTTGACATGATGACTGATCTCTTCTGATAACTCATTGATACTGACTTTCCTACTCTGAAGTTACAGGTTTCCAGGTATCAGCTGATATTACCACCATGAACAAACTCTTATCAAGGGGCTGGATTAGGATATCCAGATCTTTAGTCTAGAAACAGATGACTTAGTGAAAGCAGATTATTAAGCTAAGTCCTGGCTATAAAGAATTAATTATGTAGGATTGATTATAACTGACATAAAGGATATTTAACTATAGTTAATGTTATATTTTCTAATGGACATATTATAAAATAATTTTCTTTCTCCTTGGCCTATTTCTAATACTCTGTTTAATGGGCCACACGTGTAAATTGAAATAAAAGTCACTTTGAAAGATGTCTCGCCTCAACCAATATCTCAGAATTTGGAAAAAGAAGATTCTATGGAAAATTTTTAATATAGTTTATAATCTAGTGGTCATCATCAGAACTTAAGAATGGTTAGTGAATAGAAACTAGTGATTTTATGGTGATTAGCTTGATCTTTGAAACTAATTAGGTGAATGGTGAAATATTATAAAAAATACTTTTTTATGGCAATGTAGTTATTTGAATAGGTTCAGTGAAAATCTATTCTTTTTTTCCATCAGAATTTAATTGGATAAAACAAAATTTATAACCAGGACTGTTCTGGAAATATCACATTTAAAAATAAACTCATCACAGAAAGTAGATTAGAAGTTACCAGGGGCTGAGGGGAAAATGGAATGGGGAGTTATTGCTTAGTGAGTATAATTTTTGTTTTGGATGATGAAAACGATTTGGAAATAGGTAGAGCTGATGGTTTTACAGCATTGTGAATATAAGTAATGCCACTGAATTGTACACCTAAAAATGGTTAGTGTATCAAATTTCATATTATATGTATTTTACCACAAGAAAAAAATGTAAAAATATATCATTAAATTAAGTATAATAAGGCGTTATAGGAAACAGGACTGTTTTTCACTTTTGGAAACAGTGCCTCAAAGTCCTTCCAGGCAACTCATCTGATATCTACTGCCAAATGACAAAAATAATACAATTCAGTAACAAGTTTGGTGTCTTTTATTCAAGGGTAAACAATCCATGGTTTAGGGGAGTCCAGTGCCTCACAAGGAGTGGAGCACTCTTCCTGAGGGATTTTGGGTAAGAGTGAATTTTATAGAGCATTGGAAGCAGCAACTTGGAAACAGGGCATAATTGGCTAGGATGTTGGGGATCTCCTGGTAGGACTAGCAGGTCCTGTTTTGTAGGGTGAGGTGAGCTAGCCAACGCTGAATTGGAGGACTATGATTGGCGTGTGTTAGGTTTCCTAGATAACCAGGTGTTCCCGTAAGTGTGGGCTGACTTAGGTTTAGATTTGTGACATGGGCCAGGCCACTGAGGCATCTTCCATTTTGTGGGTCCTTATACACAAATTTCCTTTATCACTACTCTGGTATTTATGGACTTCAGTCCTTAGAGGGGGTAAAGAACGTTACTTTCCGGCAGGCAAGGAACATCGGTGATTATAGGAGCTCTCAGAGAGACACACACCACAGGCAATCCTGGTGGAGGAGAATGGGATAGTATTTTTGGCATTATAGAAGGTGCAGTAAAAATGACCATAGTCTTTAGGAAGGTACCAGACAGAAGTTAGCTCTCTAACCTTAATACCTTATCATCCTGTTTTGTTAAACATATAATAAGATATATTAATCATAAATTCATGTTACATCTAAAAAAAATATAAAGGGACCAAAATAGATCAGAGTACCAGACTAAGTATAGTGAATCAGAGAGTCATGAAATGGACTTACTTAGCCAAACATAAGTTCCTGATGCAAGATTCTGACCACATAGAGACCGGGAAAAAGTGAAAGTGACATTTTACAATTAGCTTACCCTCTGACTGAGAGCACCTGTCAGGTCACTGAAAAGATGAGATAATCCATGAATCACAGGGCAATTCTAAACCATTGACATTGTGAGATAAACTAAATTACCATTATTTCCTTGTCAAAGGTAAAAAGTTTGGTTCTTCATCAAAATATACCCCAAATTTATTCACTCAAAAATTTTTGTCTACTGTCGTATATTTTCAGCTATAAATACAACCTTCACTTGCTATTCAGTGACTGTTCTATAATATAGGATCTCTTGCATAATGCTTTATTACAAATAAAAAACTATAGCTCACAGTGACCAAAAATTTTTTTCTTTTTTCACTGTAGGACAGAAAATGCTTTGGATTTGTTTCATTTCATACCTGTGAAAGTAACTTTTGGTTATGCATACTTTACAAAGCATACAAATTGCCCTTTTTGGGTTTCTATAAAACCTGCAAAATGCAACTTTCTTCCAGAATTTTTTTGTAGCTGGCATCATGTCCTTGTCTTTTTTTTTTTTCCTTTCAGATTTAAACTATGGGGATATACTAATTCAGGTGGCCTGTTTTATATGAGGTGATATTTTGGCTTCTGTCTTATTCATGACTTTGATCTTGCATTCTTTCTTTTAAAGTAGTCCAGTTCATTTGGAATCCAAATATTTCAAAGACTCAAGGTTTCTGCAAATACCTTTCATTTGATTTCCATTTCAGATTTTATTTTCTTTTTTGTGACATAAGGTAAGGGTTTTAAACTTAATGTAGGTTTTTTTTTTTTCTACCATCAAAGAAAGCAAGTTAGTTTTCTGTTTGTTTTTCTGGTGGGAAAGAGTCTGCATTTTCTGTTAAGAAAAAGTCAGCATTATTAGTGAATTTACTTTTATACACATATAGTTTGAAATGATAGAATATACTCAGGAAAAACTTGAATTATCACAATTTTTATCAAATAATTTACCTTACATTGAATAACATTGGGTTTGATTTTTAAAGTTGAAATGATAAATATAAAATGATTTATAGTATAAAATTCAGCAGACTACAGAAGCCTGCAATTGAAAATATGCCAAGTCATAAGAATTAGTTGTTATTTGCTTGAATTCTCTTCTGTTCTAAAGTGTATTTTTTCCCCCATAATCTCCTGATCACAATATTATTCTACAATAATTTTATTTTGAGTGCGTGTCATTTATACTTGGAAAATTCTTAGTAAGAGAATTTATACCTATGGTCAATTCTCACACTAGAAGAAGTAATTTAGAGGCAAATGACCTTAAATTGACCTTGGGCTAGTCTAGGTTAGGATAGGGATTTAACTCCACCCACTGGGACCCACTTGTTGGGTTCTCCTTTTAAGGGTAGAGATAAAACTGAAATGTTGCTGGTTTCTCGATTTACTTCTGCGTCTTAGATGTGTATTTTGTTATTTTGACTCCTAGAAGTTTACAGATGCATGTCAGCTTGATTACTTTCTCCTAAAGAGTATAATTCAGGTGATTTATCAGGGTCATGAAGTTCAACAGTGGTGATATACTTTTGGCCCTTTTCATCCTCTACCTCCACTCCACCTCCCTGCCCATAGGAAACTCAATCAGCTGTCACCCCATGGATGGCACCTGTAGTAGTTTTCTCCAAGTAGCCCATTGATGGTTATGAATTCATTTATGGCTATAAATTATTCAAGGGTGGTGATGTGTTTTTGCATAAAAATGGTTACATTGATCATTAACTCCACAAACAACCTTCATATTAGGTCCTTGTAATCTTTCAGTTGCTGTGGCACAGTTGCCTCTGAGTTGGTCCATTTTCTACTCTTCTAGCAAAGGATTTTGTGTCTGACACAAAAATGCATTCTTTGACTCAACACTTTGGGCAACTGATTAGTCAGGGTTCCACCAGATAAGAGAACCAGTAGGGGTGTGTGTGTGTGTGTGTGTGTGTGTGTGTGTGTGTGTAAACACATTAACCTTACTTTAGTTTACCATACTTTTCATAGTCTTCTATCCACACTAGCTTCTCCTACACCTTTCTCTCCTTGTCTTCAGCTGAAGATGGTACTTAAGCCTGAGTTAAGCCACCTCCCTGAATATCTTCCATATATACATGAGGTAGATGTATTAATAAACATCCATTTGTTTTTCTCTTGTTAATCTGTCTTTTGTTGCAGGGTTCCCAGCTGAGAATTAGGATAAAGGGAAAATTATTTTTTTCTCCCCTAAAACTGGTTACTATGGTCAAGCCAAATTAACACATAAAACTGACCATTACAATAGTCATCTTGCCATACCTGGTAGTAGACTATACCAATAATACAAACCCACTGCAGGGCCCAGACCCCGGTGGATGGCGGCCTCAACCAGTGGAACAAAATATATTTAGAACAAAACCTTGACCTTCTTTCAAGCTTTCTTTCTTTCTTTCTTTCTTTAGCAAAACTTATTTGGTACTCATTATGTCTTGGGTATAGGGGAAGACAAATAATTTTTCCTCTACTTTTCTAGGATCTTGGCTGAGATACTCCTGTAATAAAAAATTAACAAGAGGAAAACAAACAGAAGTTTAAGAACATATATACCTTATGTATACATGGGATATCCCCAGGGGAAATAGGAAAACTGAAATGGCCCAAGCCACCACCTTAAATATCTGTCTCCAGCTAAGGACAAAAAGAAAGATGTTGGGAGGTGAGGGCTTAAGTGAGGTTATCAGGAAGAGCACACTAAGAAAGAGTAAGATTGTTATGTAGATTTAAGTCCTCTCCATTTTTAAGAGTTTCTTGTGATTTAGAATGTCCTTCTCTTTTCCCTTTGTAAGTGTAAATGTTCCTTAAGAAAGGGTAACTTCTACCATGTTTCCAGAGCTCCTACTGTGTCTGTTGTTTCTTAAAAATAATCAGCTCAAAAGTAATCCTTATGCCTAGGAGTCATATTTCAGGATGGCACATTACCCTTCATAGGCATTTTTCTGGGCACATTATAATAATTACTTAATTGGCATAATAATACCTTGAGGTAGGTTCCTTTATTAGTCCCATTTCACCTTTTGAGGAACAGAGTGGTTAAGCAACTTGCCCAAGAAGCAGAGCCAAGAAGGAATTGAGTCTGGTTGCTGAGTGAATGCACTAACCACTATACCATGCTGTCCTTGCTGGGTGCAGATATATTCCAATTTCTTAAGAAGTTGGGTTTCTGAGGAGGTTGAAGAAATACTAATTTCAAATCATCTATCTTTTGAAGAAATTTAAAAACATTTCTTTAATTAGTGAACTCACAGAGCACAGCATAGCCGTATAGCGCATTCTACCTATTTTACCACTTTGACTCTTCTATACACTGTAGTTTGGGTTTTGATCAGCACTTCTCACTTGTTACCATTGCCCAGGCAGTCTTATAGTAATGGAAATTGTGCTCTAGCTTTGGGTCTAACTATGGTCGTTTAACTTTGTTTAATTAGAGGTTTGGCTAGTTACCAAACCTTAAGTTAACATCCTAGGTAAAACTCTTCTTTGCTACTCACCCAAAGTTATATATATATAGTCTAGGAAACACCTTTTTTTCTTTCTCAGAGAGGCATTGTGTACAACAATGAATGTTTAATAGAGAAAAAGTAATTTTATTATTACTAGCATTCTTACAGAAGAGTACTGAAGTAGGAGACATGTTTCTGAGTGACAAATATGTGATTTCCACTAGTTCTGGCTTTACTGTTATGCATAGACAAGCAGGATTTTTGTTCACTTAATGTAAACATCCTCCAGGGAGACTCCTCATTTCCTCAGGAGAACAGATTCCTGGTGCTTTGGTCTCATTGGATGACAGGCACTGAGGTCTGGCACTAAAGAGTTTTGAGTTTGCTATGTCAGTTTTTGAGATCGTATGAGAAATTAAGAATCTGGAGACCTGGGAGACCAGACCAGAGAATGGCTTCCATGAAGCAGGCAGCAAGGGGCACATAGAACAAAGATTTTAAGAGTTAGTACAGCCTTGGGAAGCATGTAAGAACAATACAAAACAAACAAAAAATGAGAATTTAAATTGAAAAAAATGGGAGGAAAAAATTTGGGAAATAAAAAGAAAATAAAAAGAAATAAAATATTGTTGGTCTAAAATATTTCAGTAATAACTACATTAATAAAGGATGTCAGAATGAAGGTCAATGATAAAAAAAGATATCTGGGGGGCACCTGGGTGACTCAGTCAGTTAACCATCTGACTCTTGGTTTCAGCTCAGGTCATGATCTGTGCTCAACAGGAAGTCTGCTTAAGATTCTCTACCTTTCTCTCTCCCTCTCCTTTTGCCCCTCTCTCTGCACATGCACATGCGGGCTCTCTCTCTCTCTCTCAAATAAATAAATAAATAAGATCTTAAAAAAAAGATATTTGGTTTATGTAAGAGAATAGACAACAAGGAGACTTCTCTGGGAGAGTTTATGTTGTTATTTACTAAAATATAGCCTTGCAATCAAGTAAAAGAAGAAAATTATCCACAATTCCGCTCCAAATAACTTTTAATATTTTTTGACTTTTATTCCAGGATTTTTAATGAATTTTACGATGTATTTTTCCTTGAGTGTAAAAAATGCCATTGATTATACCAGCAACATTAATTTAATAGTACATTTTCAGAAAACAAAATTTAAAAATTACCACTTTAAATGTACACAGTTGAGGGGCTCCTGGCTGGCTCAGTTGGTGGAGCATGCAACTCTTAATCTTGGGGTTGTGAGTTTGAGCCCCATGTTGGGTATAGAGAGTACTTAAAAGTAAAATCTTTTTTTTTTTAAAGATTTTTTTTTATTTGAGAGAGAGAGAGAGAGAGAGAGAGAGAGAGAGAGCATGAGCAGGGGGAGGGGCAGAGGGAGAAGCAGACTCCACTGAGAAGGGAGCCTTACTCAGGACTCAATCCCAGGACCTTGAGATCATGATCTGAGCTGAAGGCAGATGCTTAACTGACTGAGCCACCCAGGTGCCCCAAAAATAAAATCTTAAAAAAAATGTATGTAAGCGAAAAGATATACTGGATGACTATATGTGGTAGTTGGGCTCATAATTTATGTATAAATTTGAATCCTGTTCAATTAGCATTCATAGAATAATAATTTTTCATGATAGTATAAACTCATAATGGGACTTAGTTTAACAGCTTTTCATAATTCCACCTTGTGGATTTACTGTATTTATTTCACTTTCTACCATTTTTAGCCATAGTTTGATTCCAGTTATAAAAAACTACAATGGATATATTTGTTCATGAATCATTTTTGTATTTCAGATTATTCTCTCACAATGGATTTGTGGAAGTAGAATAATTAGGTTGAAGACTAAGAAAACATTTACGATATTTGATATCCATTGCCAAGTAGCTTTCCAGAAGAATTCGTAAGAGTTTTATAACAATGTCTAATGGTGATTTTTTATTTCATGTTAATTTGTTTCTCAAATTGTGTTGGAATCTTGCTAGGAAGATATGATGTGGCGAGAATGCTGAAACTCCTTTTGTAGGCAATATCTTTTTTTTTTAAGATTTTATTTATTTATTTGACAGAGAGAGACACAGCGAGAGAGGAAACACAAGCAGGGGGAGAGGGAGAGGGAGAAGCAGGCTTCCTGCCGATCAGGAAGCCCAATGCGGGGCTCCGTCCCAGAACCCAGCGATCATGACCTGAGCCAAAGACAGACGCTTAAAAACTGAGCCACCAAGGCGCCCCTTGTAGGCAATATCTTAGAAAAGCTAAATTTAAATCCTGATTTTGCCACTTCTTTGTGACCTTGAACGTCACTAAACATTTTTCCAGTTTTTTTATCTGTAGCGTAGAAATAATATATATATATATATATATATTTTTCTGCCTGGTTTAAAGAGTACTGTATTATTCAAATATCTGAAAGGATTTTGGAAATACAAAATACTATAATTATTAATTCAAATAGAATAAAAGCAAATGGCTTTATAACCTAGTGTAATATAGATAGAAATCCAGACCCTGGAAATTGAGGGCTTTGACGTTAGATTTATATCATCAGAGACGTTTGATTTATTTTGAACTGTGTCACAATAAAATAGTTCTATGTTACCTGAGAACTGTGGGCTGATTTTCTTGCATAATGCAGAATTTGTTTACTTTCACCTCTAATACTGCATTATTTTAGCAATTCTGGCATATGGCAAGCCAGCTTAGATATGTACGAGGCAACCCATTTGTGTAATAGTTGTGGGAAGGGGAAGGTGAGGTTCTCCAACTGCCAGGAACTTTTTGTTTCTTTTTGGAAAAAGAAAAGAATTATAGCCAGGATATATGAAAACCAAAGATGAGCTATACATGTCAAGAACAAAAATGGTTGAGCATAATGACTGGTAAGAGAAAATGTTTTACGTGTAAGAAGGAGAGGCAAGTCAGTGTCACGTTGTGTGTTATGTTCTATTTCTCAAATTACTGAAAACCATATGATGATAAAGAAATAGAGGAATGGGTGGGAGAAAGGGCCCATTTGGTGGTAGGGGGGTGAGAATAGTAAAGAAATAAGAAATTGAAGAAAACAAGTGACCACAGGGGAGGGGCAACAAGAATACAGCATGGAGAAGAGCCTTCTTGCTGAAAAGAGGGGACAGAATGTTAAGTTCTGAAGAAGAGGCTTTGTCTGAAGTCCCCAGGGGAAGAAAAGAAATGAAGTAGAGCACTTCTGGAGATTTAATAGGAAGACCCAGTGCAATAGGAATAATAGGAGTAGTGTAGGTGGGATGTAAGCAGAGAAGATAAAACAAGAGAGGAAACACAGAAAGTGAATTAGGAACAAAATAAATATGTATGATTTGGAGATGGGGAGCATACCATAAAAAAAATCAGAAGACTGGATATTTAATTATTAAACTTGGAGAGAAAAAAAAGTAGAAGGCTTTAATACAAGGAAACTAAGGCAAGAAAAGGGCTGAATATAAAGAAGGAAATTTATTTTCCACGAAGAGATAGGATCAGGGGATTTTTTATTTATTGCTAGTGAAAGACCTTACTAGAAGCTAGCCAGAATTTTCATTAACACATTCTGTGCATATTCAAAAGATATGTACCATTAAGGATGTAAGATATATGTTCATGGAGGTGGAATCAGGAGGAGATAAACAGATTTATCTGTTTATGTGCATAGTGCAGAGGTCGACCTGTGGAAATTTATGGTAACATATTTCTGAAAGCAGAGGGAACAGTGAGGGAAAGTGCCCCTCTGTGTCTAATCATGGCCTACCAGGAAAACTTGTTGGTCAAAAGGGAGCCAGAGCAACTCGGGGAGAGAGTGACCATGTAACTTTAGGAATCATAATCCTGATGGAAACAGCCAAATGGGTTTGGGCATTAGACAAAGCAACTTAAAAAACTCATTATGAGTGATAAGACATGTAAAGAAGAAAAAGAGGGACCTTTAATTAAAGGTGAGCACAAGAAAGAAAAAGCCTGGCATGAATGTTGAGTGTTTGTACCAGTCATTAAGCTATTATCTCTTGGTTTCAAACCCACCCTGTAGACTCAGCCTGTGATGCTGGGCTGGGACTCTGCAGACCACATTTCTGGCCAGCTACTCTCTCGGAGCGAGGAGGCCAAGAGGACACACAAGGCTGGAGGAAAGAGAAAGGATATTCTCCCTTCTGTGAGCTTCTATGTATTTCCCATTCCTGTGAGTGTCTTGCCAGGGATGCTTTTCATCCCAGCAGAGACAGCTCTTGTTAGGTACAGCATCTGATCCAGTTTGCAGTTTTCCATCCCTTGTCGACCTGGCCTCAAGGCATCCCCCTTAGAGACACCAGAACCAGCCTACCAGCACACCCTCCACAGACTTCTGAGTCTCCACTTCACTTACTCTTCTCCAAGCCTCTAGGCTGTAATAATGCCAACCTTTCCCTTTGTTCCCCTCCTCCTAGGGCAGGTCGTTCTTTCCCAGATTTGCTACTTCCATTGAACATTTGTGTACCATTTTGATCCTTTCCTGGTTAGTTTTGGACCTAGCTAATTCTTAAGCATCTAATGAGTTAATTTCAGTAAAAAAAATTACTAAGGTTAATTATTAGGCATTCTTTTAATAGTCAGAACATTACATATATTAGGGGTTCTGTTACCACTGATTATAATAGATGCTGCAGACTTCATATGACAGAAAGGAGAACCTTCCAACAAGTCATTTTACTTAAAAAAATAGCAACAACAACTTGAAATTAAAAGAACAGCACAAATATTTTAATAAGGGAATTGAAGGCTAAATGGAGGAGGAAAAAATAGAAACTCAAGATACTTCAGGTAAGAATATGATAGGCAAACCAGGGAAAGATGTTATATTGAATAGCATACAGGGAAACAGTAAGTAGTGACATGAGTTTAATAAACATTGGCAAACCAAACAACCTTGATTACCTCCCCCCCATAATTAGAATATATACACAATTTATAAACACACACACACATAAATCAAATAATCCAAAAGTGAAGAAAATATCAGGACAATGTCATAGATGTTACATAAAAAGTCTGACAAGTTAATTTGAAAAAGTCTCCTGATATCCTTGTGAAGAAAATAAAAAGAGATAAAAGGAATAATTATATAGTCAGGTGGATATGTATTGGGTTAAATTACCATGGCCAAAGTTATTGATTAAAGGATCAATGACTATAAGCAGTGCGGGCTCCTTTGTTGTTTCAAAGACTCTGCCCTTGGTTTTGTCCTGTTCCACATTCATTTTAAAATCGATGATGTCAGTTCCTTCCTGCCAAAGACCACTAGCAACATACCTGTAGCTGAAAAAGATGGGTTTATTACTTGTTGACTTTGCAGGAAAATGTTATTATGGGGCATTCTATTATAGTATTTGAGTTTTGGCAGAATAATTTTGGAGAGGGTTTAAGGAAATGGGGCTTTAGATGTTATCAGGAAATAGGGATAATTCTATGATTGGGTACCGCAATCAATCTTACCTACAAAAAGCACGTAGTTAGGATAAAGCCTAATTGATTAAAAAAAAGCACCAGTCACCTATATTAGCCAGGGGAGGAGGAAGTTTCATATTTTGTGGCTTTCACAGTGACCTTGTTTTCTTTCACTTTATTATATTCTTAGAGTGACCTTGTCTGATGTTTCTGTTCTGTGAGATGGCTTATGTTCAATGAGAGAACAACACAGTGTAGCTATAAGCATCAGACCAGAATGTCAAGGGGTTCTTTCCTCTCTCTCAATTATTTATTTAGATAAGTACTTAGAAGGCAACTTAATTAAATTTGTGGATGACATCAAATTGAAAAAAGATAGTCACAGGGACTCTAGAGATAAAATGTGTGTTAGAGACTATAAAATACAAATTAGCCTTTTATAGATCTAGAAACAGAGGCCTAAAGCAATTAATGACTTATCCAATTGAAGGACAAATACAAATTAAAAGTCACAGACTTAATTCTCCCTGTTGAAAATAAGCAGAGATTTCCCCTCCTCTTTTCTTAGAGCATTTACTTTAGAAAACCGGTAAGTTCTGTCTCTGTCTTTTTTTTCAGATTTTTCTATTCATTTAGGAGAGAGAGTGAGTGAGAGGGAGAAAGAATCTGAAGCAGACTCTGCACTGAGCAGAGAGCCCAATGTGGGGCTCGATCCCACAACCTCAAGTTCATGACCTGAGCTGAAACCAACAGTCAGATGCCTAAATGAGTGAGCCACCCAGATGTCCCTCTGTCTTTTTGAAATATGTGAATCTTACTAGAAGCTAAATACAGCTCTTGCCAGCTTTATGACCCAGGATTGTCTTTCTTAAGGATCTGGGATATATCTCTTTGGAAGGTAATCATCAAGGAATATTGTGACCCTGTTTCCCAGTTTCTGTGGGATGGTAGAAGCCTAACTTTGGCAGCACACACCTCACACCAAGTTATAAAACTATTTCCTATTATATAGATATGCATTTGTGCTTCTTCTGGATAAAGTCAATTAGCTAACATAGATGGTCTCCTCAATTACTTGGTGAATTTAGGATGAACTGTGTGTGACAAATGGTGCTGTCAAGTCCTCTTTCTTGATGACTAGTTCGGATTTATCTTGAGAATATGTGTGTAATGGGTTGTATCTGCTTGGCTCCAGAAGAGGGGGTGAGATTTCTTTCTGTCTTGGCATTGTCTTTAGCAGATTGCATGGGATGCATATCACATTCTGGTTTAATGATGATTTAATAATAAATTATTTTCTTTCTCTTCTACCTTTGTGGAGAAGTTTCTTGGGTTGGGAGGAGATTTTATTTTTAATTATATTTCCCCAACACAAGGTCATGGGGCACTGGCAAAGATGGAACAGTTATGTAGTTCTAGTAAGTCCCCTTGTTCCTAAGGTTCCTATCTGTAGCCAGATATACGTGGTCAACATTTTGACAGTACATAGAAGGTGGACTGAAACTAGGAATATAAAGGATAAAAATAAAACACTGTTCTTTGGTTCAAAGGAGATAGTGACTTTCTTAGTTTGCAAATTAATTAATTAATTAATTTATTCTAAAAAGATTTTATTTATTTATTTGGGAGAGAGAGAGAGCATGAGCAGGGCGAGGAGCACGGGGAGAGGGAGAGCGATAAGCAGACGCTGATCGTACAGACTGAAGTGGGGCCTGGAGGAGGGTTTGATCCCAAGACCCTGAGATCATGACCTGAGATGAAGTCAGAGGCTTAACCAACTGAGCCACCCAGGCACCCCTACAAATGCATTTAAATGTGTCAGATAGTAAAGGGAAAATGGATTCAAAGTTCTGAGATACATCTCTAGTACTTATTTATCTTATTACTAGAAGTCTGTACTTCTTTTAAGACTCATTTATTTGAGAGAGAGAGAGAACACGGGGAGGGGGCAGAGGAACAGGGAGAGAGGGAATCTCAAGGAGACTCCCCGCTGAGTGCAGAGCCTGACGGGGGGTGGAGGGGGCAATCCCAGGACCTTGAGAGCAAGACCTGAGCCGAAATCAAGAGTTGGACACTTAATGGACTGAGCCACCCAGATGCCCTGAAGTTTGTGCTTTTTGATCACTTTCCTCCAATTCCCACTCCCTCTACCCTGTATCTCTGGTAACCCCAAGTTTGATTTCTTTTCACTGATTTTTTTTTTT